>NW_028225187.1:16693025-16715796 GCF_052327205.1 Somniosus microcephalus | reverse complement strand
AAGAGGCATTGAGTCTGGTTATGATCAACTCATTTCCTTTCCATATCAGAGGTTTTTAAATCACGATAAGGAAGTGATCAGATAGCCTGATCAGCCATATTCACCCATTCTCTCCTAATCATTTACCTGTGTGTGGGGGGGGGGGGGGGGGGGGGGGAATTTCCCACTGAATCCATTTGTTTCTCCAACTCTAGACGCCTTTGGCCCCAACCCATTATGATACTTCTGCTATTGTTAGTTCCACTGAAGTATTGTTAGTTCTACAACCTTCTCCAGACTTCCTCTTCCTCCTGTACCCTTGGGTCTTCCAGTTCTAGCCTCCTATGCATCCTTACTCCCACTCCACCAATGGTGGTGGAGCCTTCAGCTGCTTAGGACCTTTTTAAGCTCTCTGGAATCACTGCCCTAAACCCCACTGCTTCTCTCCAAAAACCATCTTTTCACCCAAGCCATAATCATCTCTTCTAAACTCTCTTCTGGCATTCTACATAGAATTTACAGCACAGAAACCGGCTATTCGGCCCAACTGATCTAGGCCAGTGTTTATGCCCCACACAAGCCTCCTCCCACCTACTTCATCTAACCCGATCAGCATAACCTGTGTTTATCTATCTGCCCCTTAAATGCATCTATGCTATTTGTCTCAACTACTCCATGTGGTAGCAAGTTCCACATTCTCACCACAGAGTAAAGAGTAATTCAAATTGTCAAACTGCCATGGTGGGATTTGAACTCACATTCTCTGGATTATTAGTCCAGGCATCTGGATTACTAGTCAGGTATTATAACCACTAGACCACCGTACCCTTTTTGTACACTGAGCCTAAATGATTCACGGCCCCAAATGGTGTGGGTGAAATCGAACCAGGGCCACTAACCTCAATGCTTGAATTCCCAACATGCGCTTCCATCTCAGAAATCATTGCGCCAGGAATATTAAAATTTAACAGTATTTCCCCTCCTTCCACCTCCATTGACATGTCACACAGCAATGGTGAGTAGAAGTAGTTCTCAAGGAATCTCCTGGATGACTGTAGCACCTAGTCCCCAAGAGAACTCATTCTGTAGGCACTACATTTTCACCCTTGGGAGCAGAGTTCAAGTACAGGCCAGACTGGTTGAATGAAAGTCTCCTTTATGTGCAGAGTCCCAGTTGTGCTTCTTAAAATGCCTTGGATGTTTTATACATTAAGTGTGCTACATAAAACTACAAGTTGTTGTTGCTACAATAGCAAAATACTGCAGATGCTGGAAATCTGAAATAACAGAAAATGCTGGAAACATGCAAGTCAGGCAGCATTAAGAGTCAACATTTCGGGTCGAACCCTTAGTCAGAACCATTCTGACGAAGGGTTCGACCCGAAACGTTGACTTAGTTTCTCTCTCCTCAATGCTGCCTGACCTGCTGAATGTTTCCAGCACTCGTTATTTTAAGTTGTTGTTGCTGTTGCAAGACATGGGCTCAGAGAATTCACAAAAGTTTGTGGAAAGGGTATTCTAGCCGGGTACAGAGAGAAAAACAAAGATTCAGGTTTTCCAGAGTGTCCTTTGTGAACTGATACTTAACAAGCAAAGCTTTTAGCATCCACTAAGGAACCTGCCACAAGCCTTTATCAATTAATGACTATAAATAACAAAAAGGACATTAGAAACTAATTAGGAATAAAGCACCAGCTTTCAGCAAGCCAAGGAGAGGCATTAGGTAAATGTTGGGCAAACATTGGTACTTGGAGTATGGTTAAGAGCAGAAAAGTGCTTGTGTATTCCTTCAATGTAGTGCTCGGTGTTGCAATGCTTTGTGGGGCTCCATGGTACGTAACTAAGTGGCCAAAAACAAAGTTTAGACACCCTAGCATAGTCCCTTGTATAAATGCAAGACTTTCTTTATCACAACCCAACAAGGCTCCAGAGAAAGTTTCAAATGTAGTCTGGAATGGAGGCAATATTTCAAGCTGCCACAATAATTTTTATCTTGTAGCTGTACAGTTTCCCTTATACCCTTTCCTGTACTCTAGACTCCACTGCAGTCACCATTTACATACCTGTTTATATGTTTCATTCTCTTCCATCAGCTGCTGATTCCTTTCACACAGCTCTTTCATCTTCTTGATCTCTTCATCCTGTCAGATTGAAAAAGTTTAAACATATACTTTCTCAACCCCTCCACACACAGAATTGAGGTTCTCTTCCCTCATCTCATGGCTTCCTGCTCTCCCCCAATTCAACTCTCCACATCACACCCTTACAGATGACCGGCTCCCAGAAATGTCATCTACATGTTGACCTTCACATCGAGGATAGAGAGATACATAGATACAGGAGAGTTTGAGTACATAGATCAGAATATATTAAGGGATTCACATCTTGAGTTGGAGACTGTTAGCTAAGGTTGAAGTCCATGGAATTAAAGGCAAATTATTGACCTAGTTAGGAAATTGGCTGAGCAGCAGGAAACAGTCGGGATAATGGGCAAGTACTCCAATAGGCAGGATGTGACTAGTGGTGTCTGGCAGGGATCAGTGTTGGGGCCTCAGCTATTCACCATTTAATAACGACTTAGATGATGGCATAGAAAGCCACATATCCAAATTTGTCAATGACAAAGATAAGCGGCACTGTAGATGAAAGCATAAAATTACAAAGATACGGATGGATTAAGTGAATGGGCAAAACTATGGTAAATGGATTTCAACCAATTTGGACCTAAAAAAGGATAGAACAGGGTACTTTCTAAATGGTGAAAAGCTAAACACAGTGTAGGTTCAAATCCAGGTACATAGATCATTATAATGTCGTGGACAGGTACAGAAACAAAACCAAAAAGGCTAATGGAATGCTGGCTTTTATATCTAGAGGACTAGAATACAAAGGGCTAGAAGTTATGCTGCAGCTATACAAAGCCCTGGTTAGATCACACCTGGGGTACTGTGAGCAGTTCTGGGCACCACACCTTAGGATGGATATATTGGCCTTGGAGAGAGTGCAGCATAGGTTTACCAGAATGATACCCGGACTCCAAGGGTTAAATTACGAGGAGAGAATACACAAACTAGGGTTGTATTCCCTAGAATTTAGAAGTTTAAGGGGTGGTTTGATCGAAGTTGTCGAAATATTAAGGGGAACAAATAGGATAGATAGAGAAACTATTTCCGCTGATTGGGGATTCTAGAACTGGGGGGGGGGGGGGGGGGGGGTGCAGGGGCAGGGGAGAAATAGTCTAACAATTCGAGCCAGATCTTTCAGGAGTGAAATTAGGAAACACTTCTACACACAAAAGGGTGGTAGAAGTTTGAAACTTTCTCTGCAAATGGCAATTGATGCTAGATCAATTGTTAATTTTAAATTGGAGATCGATAGATTTCTGTTAACCAAAAGGTATTGCGGGATATGGTGCAAAGGCAGGTATATGGAGTTAGGTTACAGATCAGCCATGATCTCACTGAATGGCAGAACAGGCTCAATGGGCTAAATGGCCTACTCCTGTTCTTATGTAGCAGAATATTCCTCTAAAATTTACACTGGATCATGGTGATCCAGGCAAGGACATTCATTATTATTTTGAAGCACTTACTTGAAACTTAAGCCTCTCCAGAAGTTGAGCCTCTTGATCAGGAGAGGAATCGTTTGTTGGATTGGAGTTTTGTGGAAACTGACTAAGCAGATAGAAGACCTGGGAAGAACATCAAGAGTCAGTAAAATCATTATGGGCAGTTTTAAATTGCCCCAGTCATTAATATATATAGTTCAGGCAACAGTCAATATAATGCAGTTCATTCGTTTTGGTCATCCAGATACCATAATTGGGATACTGATCAAATTGAAGTGATTTTTTTTTATTGTAAAGCTTACTTTGTTGTGGATTTTTCCATTCAAGGAGTGCACACAACATAATATTTTCAACAATTGAGAAATTAAGTAGTCTAACACTATTGACCCTCTCCCAACACAAATTTCCAATATGAGAGCATGCAACCTAAAAGTTAAATTTAAGGCAAATTGAGAGTTAGTTCCATTAAAATTGAGATTTGTATCAAATAGTAATTGAATAAATATAAATACATCTACTAGTCACAGTAAGGGGCAATCCATGCAATTGCACTACAGGCTCAAGTGTTACATTTAGAGAGGAGGGGGAAGAAGAGATGGGCCTTGATTTCAGAATCTAGAAATTGAAAATGTTACTATTCAACCGTAGCTCTATTGATCAGGTTACCACAGTGACTAGAGAAATCCAAATCACTGCAAAGGGGAATTTGCAAAATACAAATCTGCACGTGTATAATAATCATGGTCTTACTCCCTCTGATTTACTCCAGCTCTCATTTCCTCTATTCACCTTGATTTGTGCTATGCCACTATTTTGGTTGTGGTTGTTGGAGGCCAATCATCTTAGTTCCAGGACATCACTGCAGGAGTTAATCAGGGCAGCTTCCTAGGCCTAACCATCTTCAGCTGCTTCAATGATATTCCCTCCATCACAAAGGTCAGAATTGGGGCTGTTCACTGATGATTGCAGTGATCAGCTCCATTCATAATTTCTCAGATAATGATGCAGTTCAAGTCTGCAAGCACCAACACCCGAACTACATACAAGCTTGGGCTGATCCGTCGCAAGTAACATTCGTGCCACACAAGTGGCAGGCTATTGATCCAACACTGATAATTCCAACAAGAGAAAGCCTAACCCGCTCCCTATGATATTCAATGGCATTACCATCACCATTTGGGGACGCACCATTGACCAGAAACTCAACTGGACAAGCCACATAAAAACAGTGGCCACTAGAGCAGGTATTCTGTGGGTAGAGGCTCACCTGCTGACTCCACAAAGCCTCTCCACCACCTTCAAGTTAAGAGTGTGATATAGCACCCTTTGCTTGCCTGGGTAGGTGCAGCTAGAATAACTCAGGAAGCAGACTGCTTGAATGGCACTTCATCCACTAGCCTAAGCATCCAGCCGCTCCACCACCAGTGTACACCATCAGCAAGATGCACTGTAGTAACGTGCCAAGGCTTCTTTGGCAATATCTCCCAAACCCACAACCTCCACATCTTGGAAGGACAAGGGCAATAAGTGCATGGGAACATCACTGCCTCAGGATCCCCTCCAAGACACACACCATCCTGACTTGGACATGCACCGGGTTCCTTCATAGTCACTGGCTCCAAATCCTGGAACTCCCTACCTAAAATGGTATGGTGGGGCCATCATCACCAATGATCACTAATTTTTTTTAAATTTATTTTTTGGCCTGCACAGCCCCTTTCTCTATTCAAATGCTGGCTTACCGGCTGTGCGGCCTGTGGAGAGCTGCGCGGCTAATAGGGAACATTGTTCACCACATTGACTGCAGGAGTTCAAGGTGGCAGCTCACCACCACTTTCTCAGGGCAACTGGGGATGGGCAATAAATGCTGGCCTTGCCAGCAGCACCCATATCCAGAGAGCGAATTAATTAAAAAACAAAAAACAAAAGACAGATGGACCTGCTCACAGGGCTCGGTCTGTACCTCTTGAATTAGTTATTGGGAGCAGCACAAGACTAGTCGCCCCTCCAACATCCCTATCACCATCAATCTCGAACTGCAATTTTTTCCTTCCTTTTGGACTCCCTGAAGTTCAGCCATGATTTCCATAATGTTTGAGACTTTTATGAAATCATGCGCAGAAAAATTGCAATCATTAAAGCAGCTCTACATCTTTGACAGATGCCCAGGAATCTGAAGCAGACAACTCCAATAGCACACCAAAGCAGTGCACTACTGGGCTACATTTAACAAAGCTACAATAGGAAGAACAAGCTGAGCACTTAAGTTGGGAAAAGGAAAACAGTTTGTCTAACTACCAAGATGGCACAATGTTCACCTTCTCTTGGTGCTGCTGTTCTTGCTCCAGCAGCTGTTGCTGATGGTCAGTCTCCATCTCAGCTATTTGGGTTTGCTCCTCAAGTAAAGTCTTCTGTAGCTCTGCACTGCCAGCTTTTGCCTGGTTTAGTTCACTCTCCATTTTACAATGTGATACTTTACACGACACCAGCTTCAAAAGGAAGAAAATGTTATCATCTTCTATTAAGAGCAAAGGATCACCAGATGCACCCACATCAAAGAGAACAGTAAAGTAATCTTTTGTATCATTTTGGTTATTTTTAAATGAACGAACATAGCACTCAGGCACTGGCTTAGAAGGGTTACCGAGTTAGACCATGCAAGAGTCAGAACATAAGAATAATCCGGAAGAAAAGGCCTTTTTATCCATCCCCTAAACTCCATGGGGTAGAAATTAGGCACTTCAATTTTTGGGCACATGGCGTGCACAGCGCAGGATCCCTGCCCTGAATGGCAAGGCCTGGGATGTCTGCGATATTGAACCTTGGACCTCATTAACATCAAGCCATCATAAAGAGCCAGCTGAATAGTAAATAAAGATCAGGCCCCTGCTAGCATTGCAACAGCCCTCGGGTAAGTAAGAGATCAGGAGTAAGTTCAGGAGATAGGAGTGGCAGCGATCAGGGACTGGGGGAGTGTTGGCCGTGTTCTTTAAATGTGGGGTCTGGAGGAGCACGCCTACCCCTCCCAACTGCCTCAGGGCAAATCAATCTTGCAGTAGGAGCCTTAAGCAGGCATCAGGGCCCTTATTTCCACATGCAATGGGTTGGGTTTGTTTCAGGCATTGGCACTTCAGGTGGAAACTTGCACGCACAACCTACTCATCATACTAGGGCTTAGTAGCACCCGAACAGCAAACGCTGCATGGCCAGGTTTATAGGTCCTCACCTCGCTCATTAGCCACTTCAGTCCACATTTAGCCTCTACAATAGTAGCAATGGTTTCCCATCGATGCTTCAGTCTTTCTTCATTGTCTGCATCCATCAACTTCTGCTGGAAGCGAGCAATTTGAGCACTCCTACAATAGCAAGAACACAAGTGGTTATGCAGGCCAACTCTGCTTCAGCTATTCAAGCCAAGCAAGCAGCGTGAAATTTCCTTTTACTAAACATTGCCGATCAAGGAACCCCCATCAGACCCATTGATGGACAGCTTGGGTACCAGAAAAGAACATCTCAAGTTTGACTTCACTTTTAACTTGGGACTATCCAAATTCTTCAGCTTCCTCAAATGGTTTAGCTCCCAAAGACAGACAGACTGGCATTTATATAGCACCTCTCACGACCACCAGACGTCTCAAAGCGCTTTATAAATCAATGAAGTACTTTTGAAGTGGAGTCACTGTTGTAATGTGGGAAATGCGTCAGCCAATTTGCACACAGCAAAGTCCCACAAACAGTAATGTGATAAATGACCAGATAATCTATTTTTGTTATGTTGGTTGAGGGATAAATATTGGCCAGGACACCAGGGATAACGCCCCTGCTCTTCAAAAATAGTGCCATGGGATCTTTTACGTCCACTTGAGAGCGCAGACGGGGGCCTTGGTTTAACATCTCATGCAAAAGACGGCACCTCCAAAAGTGCAGCACTCCCTCAGCACTGCACTGTCAGCCTAGCTTTATATGCTCAAGTCCCTGGAATGGGACTTGAACCCACAACCCAAGGACTCAGGAGGCAAATGCGCTACCAGCCGAGACACAGCTGACACTAAGTCATAAGATCACAAAAAATCAAAAATTCCAATGGTGCAATGTTGATTCAGTGCATTTGTATATATGAAACAGACTAGGTCAAGAAGGGGAGAGAGACACGAAAGAGGTTTGGAAAAAGAAGAAACAGAAGGCAGAAAGAGATCTCACTTTAACTTTCATCTATGTAACTGGAAGTATTGTAGCTGTAATCCATCTTAATCCCACATACCAACACCACCAGCTTTAGATACCAAAATAATATTTAATGGACCATGAAGATGTGCCTCAAGGGCCAAGTTGTCAACTAGAGACTGAACAGTTGTATTAAATCTGACTCTCCAGAGGAGCACCAGAGGCTAACTGAAATGAGTTCTGAACAGATGCAAAACAAAACGCCCTCTGGCTAGAACAAGGTCATCAATTAACATTGCTTCCTCTCCAAGTGCCAAAACTTAAAGCACAAACTCAATGACAATCTCCTGACTCCCCAAAACATTTCCACCATCTACAAAGCACAAGTCAGGAGTGTGATGGAATACTCGCCACTTGCCTGGATGAGTGCAGCTCCAACCTCCAACAACACTCGAAGCTCGACACCATCCAGGACAAAGCAGCCTGTTTGATTGGCACCCTATCCACAACATTCACTCCCTCCACCACCGGTGTACCGTGGCTGCAGTGTGTACCATCTACAAGATGCACTGCAGCAACTCGCCAAGGCTTCTTTGGCAGCACCTCCCAAACCTGCAACCTCTGCCACCTAGAAGGACAATGGCAGCAGGCGCATGGGAACACCATCACCTCCAAGTTCCTCTCCAAGTCACACACCATCCTGACCTAGAAATATATTGCCGTTCCTTCATCGTCACTGGGTCAAAATCCTGGAACTCCCTCCTTAACGGCACTGTGGGAGTACCTTCACCACATGGACGGCAGTGGTTCAAGAAGATGGCTCACCACCACCTTCTCAAGGGCAACTAGGGATGGGCAATAAATGCTGGCCTTGCCGGCGACACCCAGATCCCATAAGCAAAAAAAACTGGTCTTGGAAAAGCTCAAAACATTATCTGATTGCACAAGGTGGTGTGTGCAATTTTCCTTCACCAAAGCATTCAAGGTCGCCAGGTTATAAGATTCATAATCAATGCACTCAGTGGTTACAATTTTTAGATTTGAACTGAAGAAATTATTTGGAAGATTCGCTCCAAGTGCTCCAGCAAACCCATCCTTCATTTCAAAAGAACACTTTTCAGCAGTTTAGATACCTAAATTGCCCTTTGATAGATTGCCCCATTCTCTCAAATTTGTTTGACTGAATACAAGCAGTGAAATGACTTGTTGCTGTATAAAAAGGTTAAAATCACATTGTGGGTATAGACCCTCAATACAAAAAAAGTGGTACCATGTGGAGAAAAATTTCATGCTGAACTTAATTTGATTAACAAAGAAATACTGCCAGAAATAGAATTGGCCAATGATCTGGTGAGGAAAATCAGTTGACCTTTCCCTCCCAAACAGAGCAGCAGCAAGATAAGGGCTGTGCTGGCAATGAGAAAGCCAGAAGGATTTCCAAGTCATAACCATTATATAATAAAAGAACTAAAAAAAAAAAATATAAAAAAGACAGGGCTCAAGATTACACAAAACAGGAAAAAAAAATATCCTTAAAAAGGGTTGGTAACTCTACTACTTTCCTCCACCTCCCCCCCAGGAACTAGCCACAAATTAGGTTGAAGATAATGAATGAGAAGCCTATAATTTGCCACAAACTTTTATTGAACACTTCTGTAGAATCCATGAAATATCCCAATTAAATGTAATCTTATGCTGTATACAGATAATTAACTCAGAACTTTAATATAAAAATACTGTTTGTAAATATTGCATCTAGAAATTTGCCTCAAGAAAATGCAAGTCAAGTATGATAGATTTAGCAGCAGTCAAAACAATTCCACATGCAGTTCCCAGCATGAACCTCGATTCACTCCACAACAACTACCTGAGCTCTATTTCGGTCTCCATGCTTTCAATCTGCTTGTTTAAAGATGGATCTGGCTCTGTAGTTGTTATTAGCTCAGTCAATGTAAAGGTCCGCCGCTGCAAAAAGAATAGACAACATACTGAAACTAGAGAAAGGCTAGGGTGGAAATTCCACTTCAAATGGGGGAAAAAAGTCACCAATTTAGGTCAAAAAAGATGATCCAGAACAAGAGATGGAGGGAAAAAAAAAAGACAAATCTGAATTAACAGAAAATGCTGCATGTGCACAGCAGGTCCTTAAGCTTCCAACAAGTGGATAGGTTCACAGGGCTGATATTTCCAGCATCATTTGTTTTAATTTGTCAGAATAGGATATTTGACAATTAAAAAAAAAATGTACACATGTCCAAAGTATCCAGCACTTTGTAAGCAGCAAAGTACTGTGGACTTATCCCAACTAAGAACCAAGATGCTAAATAAACTTACTACAGGATCTTTTTATCTCTTGTAGAATGGAGAGCAGGCTAGATTTGAACACAACCAGGATATGATGTTCCAAGAAGCTTTGCCATCTCATCCCTTTGCAACCCGAAAAACAGCGAAGACCCTTTGTCATACCCATCTCATTTTTGACTAGTTCCAAATGCAAGGAAATTGCCTATATACACACACAAATAAAACAAGTGGACAATCTTTCGTGTCCCTTTGGTTTAGAGCCTGTACCTACCCGGAGTTTGGGTGGTGGAATATGGGCCTCTTTCTTCCCCATGAGAAAGGCGAGTTCCTGTGCCAGGACCTTCCTGTCATCCAGTAGAGAGTTCAGGTGACAACGAGCCTCCTCGATACACACAAGTACCTCTAGCTCATTGGCCAGCCAACTCTGGGACACAGAGGTACAAGAAAACAATTAAGTGAGGAAACATTTCATGCACAAGGTATGCATGTGTTAAATGGAGTGGTTGTAAAGTGTGTTGATCAGGAAACGATAAACAAGGGGTAAACCTATAAAGCCATCAGCATAATAGTTGGCATTAGTAATGTCAAAGAGTGTAAATCAATATGTATATTGTTGCACAAGGTATTAGTCAGTCCCCATCTGGGGCTTTGGTCATCTAACTGTAGGAAGAACATAGAAGCAAGCAACCAAGATAATTGTAGAGATCAGGAAAGGTGAAGGAAATTGGACTGGTTTTCCTTTTTGGGGGGGGGAAGGAAATTTAAATTTCAATATTAACAGAATTGACAAAACGAATCCAGGCAAACTTTACTATGATGACTGGGTTCAAATATCAGTGGCCAAGTTTCTTTTAGAAAAGGAAGTTAGGAATAAAAAGGGGAGTCAGCAAGGATCACCCAAAAATGGAGCAGAACATATGGAAAGACTAATGAAGACAGTACAAATGGGTTCAAGAAGCAATTAGATACATTTCTGGAGAGAAAAAAAAAAGGATTAAAGGACACAAGGTGGACACGCAACTAACTGTTTGAAACAAGACAGGTTTGTCTGGTCAACTGTCTTCTCCTGCTCTGAAAAAATTACACTCTGGTCCTGACCATCTCAGTTTATCAATACTTCCTCTCTTCTCCAATCTCAATTGCTTTCCTTCTGTTCTACAACAAATGGGCCATTTGGCCCATGCCAGTGTTTATGCTCTACACACGCCTCCTCTCACCCTACTTCATCTAACCCTACCAGCATAAGCTTCTATTCCTCTTCCCATCACTCATGTGCTTATCTAGCTTCCCCTTAATGCATCTGTACTATTCGCCTGAACTACTCCTTGTGGTCGAGTTTTCCACATTTTAACCACTCTGGATAAAGAAGTTTCTCCTGAAATCCCTATTGGATTTATTAGTGACTATCTTGTATTTATGGCCCCTAGTTTTGGTCTCCCCTACAAGTGGAAACATCTTCTCCATGTCTACCCTATGATAATCTTAAAGACTTCTATCAGGTCACCCCTCAGCCTTCTCTTTTCTAGATAAGAGCCCCAGCCTGTTCAATCTTTCCAGATGTGTATAATTCTAATAAAATCTTTTTCACACCTTCTCTAATGCCTCTATATTCTTCTTATAATATGGAGACCAGGACTGCACACAGTAGCCCAAAAGAGTTTTATATCCGAAATTATGCAGTGTTCATTGACAAATTTAGTTTAAATCAACGTTATTGTGCTGAATCATGAAAGAGTGATTTTTTTTTTACTGGAATGCAATGTTAGAGATTTTATTTTCTGACAGTTTGCCCCTCAGCTGAAGATTATATGGGATGCAGTTCCATTGGCAACTGTTACTCTCTGGCAACTCACTCAAGTGACCATTTTTCATGTGAGCCTATACAGTGAATGTTGGCAGGCTACTTGACAACTGGAGGCATTACAGGCAACCCTGACACTGCCCACTTGATGTCTACACATACCTACTTCCACCAGGAGCCACTGGAGAGTATGCCAAATGCCCCATTCCTGCCATCCAGTTAAGAACTGCTAACTCACTACAGACCTCCGATCTCCTTTAACCAGCTGAATTATCAAAGAAGTTTGCAGCTCAAGGTTGACCTTAAAGGAAGGCGAGACATGGCATACACTACTAACAATCACCTTTCATTATTCAAATGGTGGAACACAAAATAATGACTGATGGATTCAAAGTCCAATAAGCACAAGCATCATCAGAAAACCCTCCAATGCAAGTTGACATTTGTCACATCATGCTTGTATCCAAAAAGAGAATTGGGAGTCTTCCTTGGACATTTATATTTAAAATAGCATACATCATCTTTCAGATCATTTAAAAGTAGGGATGTCAAAGACAAGGCCTGGAAAGACCACAACAATTCCTTTCTTTGTTCACATGATGCAATGACGACTTTAGCTTCTGCTCAGCCTCAGTTGTTTAAATTTCTCAGGCCTGGAGGAATGAAAACAGTTGCTCTGCAATTGGTGTATTGAGGAAGGAGCCTTTTTGCACCAATTTGTAATCAGCCTTTACCATTTTTCAAGGCCTAGAAAATTTAAAGTGGTGAGGCTGAAGCTTCCAAGTTTTCATGATTGGGGTAACAATAGCAACAGCAACAACAGTGAACATCACAGGGGAAGTAAGCAGTAGCCAAGGACAGCAGCCAGCAGTGGTCTAATCCAGCAACAACATAAAAATCAGATACCAGCACCTAGCCAATTTTGCAGAGGGAGACTGGAATTTTGTCTATTGCAGGGGATGATACATTTACATGCAATTATTTATGGCCCATTTACTGGTTGTGGCATAGTTATCTGATCCACTATGAAAAAAACCCTGGGTTCAGATGCCTTTTGGAGGCACTTTTATGTCATTTGCTTCACATGTTTAACAGTTAGCTGGGACAACCTTTGGCTTTGAATATCCAACTTGACTAGACTTAGAGTAAAGGTTTAGTGTGAAATACATTCCAAGCAACATCACTGCTGCAATGAGTGATGTAGTTATACACATTTTGCAATGATTTGCATAAAATAGCATTAGGCCAGGGGCAACAGCACATCAACTGTAAAATTAGCAGTAAGTGTTGAGCTACAGCACATGCAGAATGTCTACAATGTAAAGTAAGCACAATGCTTTACTCATTGCACCTTCACTCTGGCAGCAGTGCCTTCCATTCCTCTGTTTGATTCCTTGCGTTTTTCAGTGGCATCCTTCTGCTTCTGTAATGCATCACGCAAGCGCTTGTTAGCAGCGGAAGCCTGGGGAGAGAGGAAACCATAGCAACTGATTCCAAAGAGGAATACATGCAAAATAGTGTGATCAATGCCTACGAACCTTTACTCCTAAGCTTTCCTTGCACAAAGCCCAGCTTTCCTTGCACAAAACCCAGATTCTTTCCAAGAAGGAAGAAAGTTAGTAAATGCCAGAGAACACAACACTCAACTCTGTAGACTTACTCTTGGACTGTCTCAGGTAATTCCTCAGAGGACGCTGATCAGAGCCCTCTTTGACCAAACAGTAGAACACGTAGTCCTCGATATTGAAGGGGAGGGTGCGGGGGGAGCACGGGGAAAACCCAAAGCTGGGAACGTGGAGGTCCTCGTTATAATTAATTTATTTCGTTTCCTGCCCAGCAGCTGGCCAAATTGACAGGCGTATGCGTGGGTTGGGGGACAATCAGTTTAAAAACGTTTAAACCCCCCGCCCATGAGGTTTTTTTTTGGGTGGGGGCGGGGGGTTTAATAGCAAGGCCATATACTCTGGAGACAGAATGATAACCAACGTTTCATGTTATTTTGTGTTTAATTATGGGCCACATGCCTCCGGACATGAGATTTGATGAAGAATAACCCAAGATAAGCCCGGGGCCAAAACTTCTCACTCAAATTTTCAATTTTAACAGATCTAAAAGCAAGCCAGGTGCCATGGCTGGAATCACCAAGAGGACAAACATTTTAGCTACAGGAAACTTTCTGCTATCCGGCACTGAGCTGGTGCCGTTAGATCAAAACTGCCGGACAAACCAGCGCTAATGTTGAAACATATGGAGATTTTGAGCTCCGTATCTGGCAACAAACCCTGTTGCTTAGCAACAGCTTCTAAACAAACAGTCAGCCGTACCTTGCAAGCGTCTCTTTAACTTGGCAACAGCTTCAGCGAGACCTTGCAGAGCCGGACAGGTTTTTTTCTTTTCGTTGCTTTTTTTTCACCAAACGAAACTGATTTTTGCCGGTGGCTCAAGCATTCCGGACAGTTAACCTCCGGATAAACCAAAGTTTCCTGTAGCAGAATTTCATTTTAAAGACTGGCGTATTCACAAGATATACAGGGGAGAGAGAAGGGAGAACAAAGGAAACTTGCAGGTTTCCCCATCATGTCCTCAGGACATCTCAAAATGCTTTACAGCCAATGATTCACTTTTGACATGCTCGGAGGGTAAGTGCAGCAGCCAATTTGGATGCAGCAAGGGATATAAAATGATCAGTTAAACTAAGCGGTTAGTTGAGGGACAAATGTTGGCCAGAACACCCTTTTCTTCATTGGATCTTTTAATACCCAAACAGGGAGACTAAGCTTCTGCTAAATGTCTCAGCCGATAGACAATGCAACATTCTTACATCGTTCTAGAATGTGTTCCAAGTCCTGGAGTGGAGCATGAACCACCCGCCATCTCAAAAGAAGAGCGCGCTGCTAACTGACCAAATTAACACTGTATTAAACAACTTTACTACGAACGTTCTGTTCCTATAAAGCAAATTCCTCATTCACTGGATGGCAGTTAGGAGGAGAGAATACAAATTATCTTTTCAAAGTCTCCAAGGAAGCTGCCCACACTCACCTCTTCAGTCTTGCGCCTCAATACATTTGCTTGCTGTTGGTAATTTCGTTCTAGTTTCAGCAGTTCATACTGTCTTTTTCGGTCCTAGAAAAGAATGGATTGAATAGATTGATCCTGAATGTAAATTGAACATACTCAGCATCCTCTTTCTCCCACATCCCAAGCCAACAAGAAAAATGCTAATTTAATATAGAAGCAACTCTGAAGTAAAGAGGCCACTAAAGGTGTAAATGTTGTCAGACAGTACCCATGCACTACTCTACCTTCATGGTGAAGTGAAAAGTAAACAGGTAGGCAAACTACTTTTTATAAGATACAAATCTGTTTTTATATTTCTTGCAAGAGCTTTTACAAGTGTGTAAAAAGGAATAGATTAGTGAAAGTAAACGTGGATTCCTCAGAGGCAGCGACAGGAGAAATTATAAATGGGGAATAAGAAAATGGCAGAGACGTTAACAAATATTTTGCATCTGTCTTCACAGTAGAGGACACAAACAACATACTGGAAATTGTGGGGAACCACAGGTCTAATCAGAGTGAAGAACTTAAAAGTAATTAGTATAGAAAAAATTAACAGGGCTAGAGGAGACTGCAGAGGTAGTGGATGCATTGGTTTTGATCTTCCAGAATTCTAGATCCAGCTCTGGATTGGAGGGGGGCGAAAGAGGGAGAGAAAAAGAGAGAGACAGAGAGAGAGAGACAGCGAGAGAGAGAGAGACAGCGAGAGAGAGAGAGAGAGAGAGAGAGAGAGAGAGAGAGAGAGAGAGAGAGAGCACGCTGAAGATGGGCTGCCGAATTTAGCCATCTAAGTGGGGGGAAAAAAAAAGTTTAAAAGTTAAATTTAACTTTAGTCTAAGTTAGCTCAGTTTAGTTTAGTTTTAAGTTTAAGTTTAGTTTAGTTTAAGCACCTAAGAAAACCTAAGAAAAAAGAGCGCCAAAAAGAGCGTCAGAGAAAAAAAAAAGAAACCCGAAAAGAGGAAAAAAGAAAAAAGACAGCGAGAAAGAGAAAAATAAACCCAGGGAAAAATCTGGATAGCGAGGCAGCAAAGCTGAGCCCGAGCAGCAGCAGGAACACGGAGCCTGAAGCACCACAGCAGAGCCCGAGCAGCAACCGGAGCACGGAGCCTGAAGCCGGAGAAAGGCCCGAGGAGCCGGGCCGAGCGAGGCACCGAAGAGAAGGAGAGCGAGCAGCAACCGGAGCAGACCCAAGCCAGTCAAAGAGGCGAGTGGAGAGGTAGGGGTACTGGGCCGGGCCGGGTCAGGACTGTCGGGCCCGGAGAGCGAGCAAGCCCGGGGCCTGAAACCCGAGAAACTCCGGGGCCGGAGAAACTCGGACAAACACCGGGCCGGGCCGGGACTGCACAGCCGAGCCGAGGGGCTGGGACCAGCGCAGAAAACAGCCTGGTGAGTCAGAAAAACCGGGGGCCTGAGACCGACACGACGACGCGAGGAGATCCGCCCGGGGCGCGGAGAGCGAACGAGTCCGGGGCACGGAGAGTGGGCGAGTCTGGGGCACGGAGAGAGAGCGCGAGTCCGAGGCCCGGAGAGCGAGTGAGAGAGTCGGAAGAGGAAAACACCAGGTCCGGGGAAAAGAAAAGTTTTACCTAATTCTACCTAAGTTTAATTTTATTTAAGTTTAGTTCGAAGAAAAAAAAAACCTGAAAAAAGAACAAACCAGTGAGAAAAAGGAAAAGAAACCCCCGAGAGAAACGGTAGGGAGGGGGAAACAACCCGAACCAGGAGCCTGAAACCTGAGAAAACCCGAGGGCCCAGGCCTGAGACTGAGGCCCAGAGACAGATTCAGCCCGAGAGGGGAGCAGCCCGAAGGCACCGGCTCCCAAATACTGTGAGAGAGAGAGAGAGAGGGAGAAACTTTTAAGAGCAGCTATATCAAAGATGAACCCCTGAAAAACTCTCAATTTTGGACCTAAAAGTGGGATAAGGTGGAACACGACACAAAAAGAGAGAAAAAGTTATCTAGCTACGACAAAAACAAACGACTACAATGACAGAGCAGGGAAGTGAAATATCCTGAGCAATGCATAAGTAATAAGGCAAAGGATAAACACAAGGACATAACACTACAAAATAACCCAGAGGTCCTCTACGTTGACTATACCACACACAAAGGGACTAAGATGAAGAACAACCTCATATTCTACACCGACTCCGTTCCCTCATGGAAGGAGACTTTACAAAAATACTACGCACACGTCTCCAGTGAAGGTATTGGCAAAGGAGGCAGACTGAAAATATGTAAAGATGGAAATCTAGATAAAGATGACCCCCTGCTAACCATAAGCTACTACAACAAAAAAGGAAAGATCATGATACAGGGGAATGTAGAAAATCTGGACTCCTTTGAAAAGGAATTCCCCCAGTTGAAAACTAAGGCAGACACAAAGAGGACCAATGGACAGGAGGCAAAAGAGAGCCGAACAGAGGATGAAGAGAGCCAAGCGGAGGAAGAAGAGAGGCCAGTAGAGGCATACACCTCCCTGACCATCTCCACCCCCCCCCTCCCACACCTCTCAACGCAAACAAACTGCTGAAGGAGAATCTGTCCAAACTAGAACTCGATTTCAACGAATACAGGGAAACACAGGCCAAGAATTTGAAGGAGGAACTCAAACAGCTGAAAATGGAAAACGAGTCCACCATCCACGAGTTGAGAAAGATCGTAGAGGAGCAAAGAAATGAGATCAAAGAACTCCGTACTCAGCTAAACAAAATGATGGAGGCCGTAGAAAGGCAGAAAAATGAACTCAGCAGGCAACACAAACCTCTTAAGGTCCAAAAACTTGATGACACAAAAACACACAGGGACACAGAACCCGTCGGATGCCCCCCCACACGAGGATGTCACACCCTCACCTTGCGACAACACACCGAAGGCCCCAAACCCTGCTCCTGTCACACAGCCTATCCCAGAAACCCAGCCAACAACCAGCCCTCAGTCGAGTCCTGCCCAGACTACTGCTACCCAGTCTGAAAAGCCAGCCCCTCAGGCGGTCCTGCTGACCGACTCCAACGGGAAGTTTTTGGACCCCCAGAGGATGTTCCCAGGTCATCAAGTCCTGAAAAAATGGTGCAGCAACACAGGCCATGCAATGAAGATCCTGAACAAAGAATCCCTTGGAAGCCCCAAATGGCTTGTGATCCACACAGGCACAAACGACCTACGCACCCTACAGGAAGACACTGCTAGGGCAGTGAGCAGGATGGCGGAAAAGGCCAGCAGGGAATTCCCCGAGGCGCGGATCGTGATCTCCACACTACTGCCCAGAAAGGACACCCCAGCCTATGTAATCCACAACACCAACAGGGAGATCGACACGAGATGTACTGCCCTCCAACGTCTACCTGGCCCATCACCCAAACATCAACACAAGGGACCTCTGTGACAAAATACATCTACTCAAACAGCGGATGTGGATCTTCGCAAAAAACCTCAAACACTGCCAAAAGACGCACCCCTCCCACCCCCTCTACCATTGGGAGCCCTAACCCAAACAGGACCACCACTGTCCCCCACCCCCCTATACAAAACCAACAACAGAACCGTGCTTTTGTACCTGACCCCAGACCCCCCTCTAGACCACAGACTGTAGACCAAGAACTGAGAAAGATCAGGACGATGATAAGCACCCTGATGGAAAGCCGGAGAGGAATGCACTAAATTACTATTGTTATTTTATCATTACTATTACTATTATTAGATAGCAGTATGTGCATGCCTCATGAAATTTATACTAAATCGTCATTTAGCATTATAGAAACTAGTGTTTTCACACTCGTCCCACAAAATAGGTCCATTTTATTTTGTTTTTTTTTTTAACTATATAAATGCGTTCTTTCCACATAAGCTGCTGGAATATCCAGGGTCTCCGCTCCTCAACTTTTGGGATGAAGAGTACAGACCCTGAATTCCCAAAAGCTATAAAAGACATTGATATAATTGTGTTAACAGAAACATGGTGCCAAAAGGACGTGCCCACCCACTGTCCTCCAATGTACCATGAAATCATTGTGCCCTCAGTAAAGAACACTAAGACACGCAAGGGCAGAACCTCCGGGGGAATCTTGGTGTGGTATAAAGGAGAACTGGACAAACACATCTCACCGATAAAACAGGGAAAATCACATGTATGGCTAAAATTAGATAAAAATATAGGAATAACAAAAAAATGTCTACTTATGTGCAATCTACATACCTCCAATAGAATCGCCATATTTTGAAGAGGAGTTATTTGATACTCTCCACATGGAAATCAGCCATTTCCAAGCCAAAGGAAAGGTGCTACTATGTGGGGACCTAAATGCAAGGACCGGATGTGAACCTGACTTCATAGACCCACAGGGCAACAACCATGTGTTTGGCCAGACCCCTTTATATGTCACACCAGCCATCGCAAATCGGAACAACCTTGATTGAAATAAATAAAAGCGGTAGGGAGGTAGTGCAACTCTGCCGAGCCTTAGGCCTGTACATAGTTAACGGTAGGTTCAGAGGGGACTCCTTAGGGAGACTCACATATTCCTCAACTCTTGGGTCTAGTGTGGTGGATTATACAATCACTGACCTGGACCCCTGCGATATCAACGCATTCACTGTCAGGCAGCAATCCCCCCTCTCAGACCATAACCAAATAAATGTGTACCCTAAACTTTCTGCCCAAACTACAGACAAAAAAGGAACCCAGTAAGCGCCATAAAATAAACCAGACATACAGATGGGCCCCAGACAGTGGAGATAAATTCATCACAGCACTAAATTCACCTGATCAAGTAAAATATCAAAATTTAAAGAAAATCTATATGAGATCACCAGAGATGGTGTAAACATGGTCATAGATTATATAAATATGATCGTCCATGAGGCAGCTGTAAAAGCCGACCTTGTGAAACAGAAGAGGAAACGTTACAAAAGACAAAATAAAAATGAGAAATGGTTTGACCACGAATGCAAAAATGCCAGAAAAGACCTGAGAAAAATATCAAACCAAAAGCATCGCCAACCAAACAATCCAGACCTACGTATTAGATACAATGAGACCCTCAAAAGATATAAACACACCATTAGGAACAAAACACAAAATTATACCCACAAAATACTCGAAGAAATTGAAAACTCCATTAATCCAAATCAATTCTGGGATATGTGGAATAACCCGAGTACAACACAATTGCAAGCATTACCAATCCAAGATGGCGACATCTGGAGAACACATTTTTAAAACCTCTACAAAGACATCCCAATAAACGAAACAAACCCAAGTCAACATCATGTCACAGAAAAACTCCACACATTAGAAGCAACAATTAAAGACAACCAAAACCCTCTAGACTCCCCAATCACATGGAAAGAACTGGCCACAAAAACAAAATCTCTCCACCTAAAGAAAGCCTGTGGTCCAGACAACATCAAAAATGAAATGCTCAAGTTCAGCAATATGGAGATGCAGGGTGCTGTACTCAAGTTATTCAACATCATATTACGTTCAGGCTGTTTTCCCGATATCTGGTGCCAAGGACTCATCTCTCCCATATATAAAAGTGGAAACAAATCAGACCCAAATAACTACCGCGGCATCTGTGTCAACAGTTGTCTAGGGAAGTTATTCTGCAGTATTCTAAATAGTAGATTACTGGATTTTCTTAACAAACATAATATCCTTAGAAAAAATCAAATAGGCTTTCTTCCAAAACACCGCACCACCGACCATATCTATACCCTTCACACTCTCATTGAAAAACATATACACCAAATAAAAAATGGGAAAATATTCGCTTGTTTCATTGACTTCAAGAAAGCCTTTGACTCTGATGCGCCATCAATTACTCAAAAGACTGAAGTTGAGCGAGTAACAATCAGGCTTTTATTAACTAAAGAATGAAGGTCTTGTCTCGAGTGGTCGACCCGTCCAGAATACTAAGGGACTGGGAGGTAGTCACTTATATACCTGGAATAGTGGGAGGAGTCAGCCGAGGCATGTCCAGACCTGTACCTAGTGGAATACACATACAGACACAGACAGGTATGACAGTGGTTTACCACAGACTCTATCTGGCACGAAGGGCTCTATTATAAACTTCTTCAGTGTGGAATAGGGGGCAAAGTCTATGACCTTATCAAATCGATGTATCTGAAAAATAAATGTGGTGTCAAAATTGGAGACAAACGCACCGGTTTCTTCACCCAGAGAAGAGGCGTCCAGCGGGGCTGCAATTTGAGCCCGACCCTGTTCAACATATACATAAATGAATTAGCAGACATGCTGGAGCAAAGCGAGTCACCGGGTCTCTGTCTCCTGGATGGAGAAGTGAAATCCCTGTTCTATGCAGACGACCTGGTTCTGCTGTCTCCCACAGAACAGGGATTACAGCAACAATTAGACCTACTCGACAAATACTGCCAAAATTGGGCCCTAACAGTAAATCTAAGAAAACCAACATCATGATTTTTCAAAAAAGGCCCAGGTGTCAGGAAAACAAATACCAGTTTACTCTCAGTGATACCATCATAGGACACACTATGAGCTACACTTACCTTGGTCTAACCATTACAGCATCAGGGAGCTTCAGCATAGCAGTGAATGCACTAAAAGAAAAAGCCCGAAGAGCCCTATATGCAATAAAAAGAAAATTCTACAACATCCAAATCCCAATCAAAATCTGGCTCAAAATATTTGACAGCATAATCCTGCCCATTGCGCTGTACGGTAGTGAAGTATGGGGCCCGCTCAATCACCATAGCTACACTAAATGGGAAAAACACACAATAGAAGCCCTACATGCAGAATTTTGCCGAAGCATTCTTCGTACCCAAAGGAAAACACCAACAAATGCATGCAGAGCCGAACTAGACAGATACCCACTGATGATAAACATCCAAAAACAAGCACTAAACTTCCTAAATCACCTCAAATCTAGCTCCCCAGACACCCTTCATTTTTAAAGCCTTCCAGACCCAAGAACTAAACCCAGAAAAGAGTCCCCTGAGTCAGCTGCTACTGAAACTAAGTACTCCTACTCAGCCGGACCCTGACCAGTCCCAGACCAACACTGCCGTCCAAACACCAATCCGAGTGAACCAAATCATTAAACAATGCAAAGAAACCTACCTGGAACATTGGAACAAAATAACCAAAAGCCAAAGCAGATTAGAATGTTACCGGGCCCTAAAAAGAGAATATAAACTGGCAGACTATCTCTCGACCATCAGAGACACAAAACAGAGACAGACCCTCACCAGGTACAGACTAAGCGACCACCAACTGGCAATTGAAAAAGATACAAGAAATTCTGGCAGCCTAGAGAGAATAGAATATGTGATCAATGTCTGGCCGGCGAGGTTGAGACAGAGATGCACTTCCTCCTAAAATGCGAAAAATTCAACAAAACAAGAAACATATTTGACAAGCTCAGCCAAACAACCCCAGATTTCAAAGAATTGGATGACCTGTCAAAATTAAGATTAGTCCTGGGAGAAGGAGACAGACCATACCTTGGCGCCAAATATGTAACAACATGTCACAACCTGAGGACTGTTTAAAATTAATACTGAATGTACCCAACGATGTTCAATGACTGTTTAAATTAATATTGTATGTACCCAACGAAGGTCAAAATTGTTTGACACCTACAGAATGTTGGAAAACTGTACTTTTTGTTATGTAAGCTTTGGCAATATGGTTCCCTGTAAACTTTCATGCCAATAAAGCATTTGAATTGAATTGAGGGGGAGAGAGAGAGAGAAAGGGGGGGGGGGGGGGAGAGAGAGAGAGAGAGAAAGGGGGGGGGGAAGAGAGAGAGAGAGAGAGAGAAAGGGGGGGGGAAGGGGGGGGGGAAGAGAGAGAAAGGGAGAGAGAGAGAGAGAGAAAGGGAGAGAGAGAGAGAGAGAGAAAGGGGAG
>NW_028225187.1:16681135-16690025 GCF_052327205.1 Somniosus microcephalus | reverse complement strand
CAAACATAATATCCTCAGAAAAAACCAAATAGGCTTTCTTCCAAAACACCGCACCGCCGACCATATCTATACCCTTCACACCCTCATTGAAAAACATAAACACCAAACAAAAAATGGAAAATATTCGCCTGTTTCATCGACTTCAAGAAAGCCTTTGACTCTATATGGCACGAAGGGCTCTATTATAAACTTCTTCAGTGTGGAATAGCGGGGCAAAGTCTATGACCTTATTAATCAATGTATCTGAAAAACAAATGCGGGGTCAAAATTGGAGACAAACGCACCGATTTCTTCACCCAGAGAAGAGGCGTCCGACAGGGCTGCAATTTGAGCCCGACCCTGTTCAACATATACATAAATGAATTAGCAGACATGCTGGAGCAAAGCGAGTCACCAGGTCTCCGTCTCCTGGATGGAGAAGTGAAGTCCCTGTTCTATGCGGACGACCTGGTTCTGCTGTCTCCCACAGAACAGGGATTACAGCAACAACTAGACCTACTCGACAAATACTGCCAAAATTGGGCTCTAACAGTAAATCTAAAGAAAACCAACATCATGATTTTTCAGAAAAGACCCAGATGTCAGGAAAACAAATACCAGTTTACCCTCAGTGATGCCACTATAGGACACACTATGAGCTACACCTACCTTGGTCTAACTATTACAGCATCAGGGAGCTTCAGCATAGCAGTGAATGCACGAAAAGAAAAAGCCCGAAGAGCCCTATATGCAATAAAAAGAAAATTCTACAACATCCAAATCCCAATCAAAATCTGGCTCAAAATATTTGACAGCATAATCCTGCCCATGCACTGTACGGTAGTGAAGTATGGGGCCCGCTAAATCACCAAAGCTACACTAAATGGGAAAAAACACACAATAGAAGCCCTACATGCAGAATTCTGCCGAAGCATCCTTCGCACCCAAAGAAAAACGCCAACAAATGCATGCAGAGCCGAACTAGGTAGATACCCACTGATAATAAACATCCAAAAATGAGCACTAAACTTCCTAAATCACCTCAAATCTAGCTCCCCAGACACCCTTCATTACAAAGCCTTCAGACCCAGAGCTAACCCAGAAAAGAGTCCCCTGAGTCAGCTGCTACTGAAACTAAGTACTCAGCCGGACCCTGACCAGCCCCAGACAAACACAGCGTCCAAACACCAATCGAGTGAACCAAATCATTAAAAAATGCAAAGAAACCTACCTGGAACATTGGAACAAAATAACCGAAAGCCAAAGCAGATTAGAATGTTACCGGGCCCTAAAAAGAGAATATAAACTGGCAGACATACCTCACGACCATCAGAGACACAAACAGAGACAGACCCTCACCAGGTACAGACTAAGCGACCACCAACTGGAAATTGAAAAAGGCAGATACAAGAAATCCTGGCAGCCTAGAGAGAATAGAATATGCGATCAATGTCTGGCTGGCGAGGTTGAAACAGAAATGCATTTCCTTCCTAAAATGCGAAAATTCAACACATCAAGAAACATATTATTCAACAAGCTAAGCCAAACACCCCAGATTTCAAGGAATTGGATGATCTGTCAAAATTGAGATTAGTCCTAGGAGAAGGAGACAGACCATACCTTGGGGCTAAATATGTAACAACATGTCACAACCTGAGGACTGTTTAAAAGTAAGACTGTTAAAATTAATATTGAACGTACCAAATGAAGTAGAAAGACTGTTTAAAATTAATATTGTTTAAAAGTAATATTGTATATACCCCAACAAATGTCAAATCGATTGACACTTACAGAATGTTGGAAAACTGTACCTTTTTGCTATGTAAGCTTGGCAATATGGTTCTCTGTAACTTTCATGCCAATAAAGCATTTGAACTGAACTGAACTGAACTGACAGAGAGAGAGCGAGAGACAGAGAAAGAAAAGAGTATATATAAATAATGCGAATGTATATTTATACACTCAGTGATATACCTGTTTATACACTGTATGAATAGAACTGCATTTATGTGTTCAACCATGAATGTATTTTGATGCTTTGGCAACATAAGATGTACCTTATCATGCCAATAAAGCGATTTGACTTTGAATTTGAATTTGAAAGACAGAGAGAGAGAGACAGAGAGAGAGAGACAGAGAGGGAGAGAGACAGAGAGACAGAGACAGGGAGAGAGAGAGACAGACAGAGAGAGACAGAGAGAGAGACAGTGGCGAGGTTGAAACAGAAATGCATTTCCTCCTAAAATGCGAAAAATTCAACACATCAAGAAACATATTATTCAACAAGCTAAGCCAAACAACCCAGATTTCAAGGAATTGGATGATCTGTCAAAATTGAGATTAGTCCTAGGAGAAGGAGACAGACCATACCTTGGGCTAAATATGTAACAACATGTCACAACCTGAGGACTGTTTAAAAGTAAGACTGTTTAAAATTAATATTGAACGTACCAAATGAAGTAGAAAGACTGTTTAAAATTAATATTGTTTAAAAGTAATATTGTATGTGCCCAACAAATGTCAAATCGATTGACACCTACAGAATGTTGGAAAACTGTACCTTTTTGCAATGTAAGCTTTGGCAATATGGTTCTCTGTAAACTTTCATGCCAATAAAGCATTTGAACTGAACTGAACTGAACTGACAGGGAGAGACAGAGAGAGAGAGAGAGAGCGACAGAGAGAGAGAGAGAGACAGAGAGAGAGCGGGACAGAGAGAGAGAGAGAGAGAGAGAGAGACTGAGAGAGAGAGAGAGAGAGAGCGGACAGAGAGAGAGAGAGAGACAGAGAGAGGACAGGGAGAGACAGAGAGAAATACAGAGAGAGAGAGCAACAGAGAGAGAGAGAGAGAGAGAGAGAAAGGGAGAGAGAGAAGGGGAGAGAGAGAAGGGGAGAGAGAGAAAGGGGAGAGAGAGAAAGGGGAGAGAGAAAGGGAGAGAGAGAAGGGGAGAGAGAGAAGGGGGAGAGAGAGAAAGGGAGAGAGAGAAAGGGAGCGAGAGAAGGGGAGAGAGAGAAGGGAGAGAGAGAAAGGAGAGGAGAGAGAAAGGGAGAGAGAGAAAGGGAGAGAGAGAAGAGAAAGGGAGGGAGAGAGAGAGAGAGAGAGAGAAAGGGAGAGAGAGAGAGAGAAAGGGAGAGGTGGAGAGAGAGAGAGAGAGAAAAAGGGAGAGAGAGAGAGAGAGAGAGAGAAAGGGGAGAGAGAGAGAGAGAAAGGGAGAGAGAAAGAGAGAAAAAAGCCTGAAGAGCCCTATATGGCAATAAAAAGAAAAAATTCTACAACATCCAAATCCCAATCAAAATCTGGCTCAAAATATTTTGACAGCATAATCCTGCCCATTGCACTGTACGGTAGTGAAGTATGGGGCCCACTCAATCACCATAGCTACACTAAATGGAAAAACACACAATAGAAGCCCTACATGCAGAATTTTGCTGAAGCATCCTTCGCACCCAAAGGAAAACACCAACAAATGCATGCAGAGCCCGAACTAGGCAGATACCCACTGATAATAAACATCCAAAAATGAGCACTAAACTTCCTAAATCACCTCAAATCTAGCTCCCCGACACCCTTCATTTTAAAGCCTTCCAGACCCAAGAGCTAAACCCAGAAAAGAGTCCCCTGAGTCAGCTGCTACTGAAACTAAGTACTCCTACTCAGCCGGACCCTGACCAGTCCCAGACCAACACTGCCATCCAAACACCAATCCGAGTGAACCAAATCATTAAACAATGGCAAAGAAACCTACCTGGAACATTTGGAACAAAATAACCAAAAGCCAAAGCAGATTAGAATGTTACCGGGCCCTAAAAAAGAGAATATAAACTGGCAGACTCTCTCTCGACCATCAGAGACACAAACAGAGACAGACCCTCACCAGGTACAGACTAAGCGACCACCAACTGGCAATTGAAAAAGGAAGATACAAGAAATCCTGGCAGCCTAGAGAGAATAGAATATGTGATCAATGTCTGGCCGGCGAGGTTGAGACAGAGATGCATTTCCTCCTAAAATGCAAAAAATTCAACACATCAGAAACATATTATTTGACAAGCTCAGCCAAACAACCCCAGATTTCAAAGAATTGGATGACCTGTCAAAATTAAGATTAGTCCTGGGAGAAGGAGACAGACCATACCTTGGTGCCAATATGTAACAACATGTCACAACCTGAGGACTGTTTAAAATAATACTGAATGTACCCAATGATGTACAAGACTGTTTAAATTAATATTGTTTAAAGTAATATTGTATGTACCCAACGAAGGTCAAAATGTTTGACACCTACAGAATGTTGGAAAACTGTACTTTTTGTTATGTAAGCTTTGGCAATATGGTTCTCTGTAAACTTTCATGCCAATAAAGCATTTGAATTGAATTGAATTGAATTGAGAGACAGAGAGAGAGCGGGACAGAGAGAGAGAGAGAGAGACTGAGAGCGAGAGAGAGAGAGAGAGAGAGACTGAGAGAGAGAGACAGAGAGAGAGACAGAGAGAGAGAGAGACAGAGAGAGAGACAGAGAGAGAGAGGAGAGACAGAGAGAGAGACAGAGAGAGAGAGAGAGAGAGAGAGAGACAGAGAGAGAGAGAGAGAGAGACAGAGAGAGAGAGAGACTGAGAGAGAGAGAGAGACAGACAGAGAGAGAGAGAGAGACTGAGAGAGAGGGAGAGAGACAGAGAGAGACAGAGAGAGAGAGAGAGAGACAGAGAGAGAGACAGAGAGAGACAGAGAGAGAGACAGAAGAGAGAGAGAGAGAGAGACAGAGAGAGAGAGAGAGAGACAGAGAGAGAGCGAGAGACAGAGAAAGAAAAGAGTATATATAATAATGCGAATGTATATTTATACACTCAGTGATATACCTGTTTATACACTGTATGAATAGAACTGCATTTATGTGTTCAACCATGAATGTATTTTGATGCTTTGGCAACATAAGATGTACCTTATCATGCCAATAAAGCGATTTGACTTTGAATTTGAATTGAAAGACAGAGAGAGAGAGAGACAGAGAGAGAGAGAGAGAGAGGGAGAGAGACAGAGAGACAGAGACAGGGAGAGAGAGAGAGACAGACAGAGAGAGAGAGAGAGACAGAGAGAGAGACAGGGAGAGACAGATCCTGAACAAAGAATCCCTTGGAAGCCCCAAATGGCTTGTGATCCACACAGGCACAAACGACCTACGCACACCTACAGGAAGGCACTGCTAGGGCGGTGAGGCAGGATGGCGGAAAAGGCCAGCAAGGAATTCCCCGAGGCGCGGATCGTGATCTCCACACTACTGCCCAGAAAGGACACCCCAGCCTATATAATCCCATGCAACACCAACAGGGAGATTCGACACGAGATGTTCTGTCTTCCCCAAC
Source organism: Somniosus microcephalus (assembly GCF_052327205.1). NCBI lineage: Eukaryota > Metazoa > Chordata > Chondrichthyes > Squaliformes > Somniosidae > Somniosus > Somniosus microcephalus. The sequence continues at coordinate 16,684,685 of NW_028225187.1, read as the reverse complement.
GTCTACCTGGCCATCATCCAAACATCAACACAAGGGACCTCTATGACGAAATACATCTACTCAAACAGCGGATGTGGGTCTTCGCAAGAAACCTCATAAACACTGCCAAAGACGCAGCCCTCCCTCCCCCTCTACCATTGGGAGCCGTAACCCAAACAGGACCACCAATGTCCCCCCACCCCCCTATACAAAACCAACAACAGAACCGTGCTTTTATACCTGACCCAAGACCCCCCTCTAGACCACAGACTGTAGACCAAGAACTGAGAAAGATCATGACGATGCTGAACAGCCTGATAGAAAGCCGGAGAAATTATTAATATTGTTATTTATCATTATCATTATTGTTATCTTATCAGTATTATTACTATTATTAGATAGATATATGTGCATGCCTCATGAAATTTATACTAAATCATCATTTAGCATTATAGAAAATAGTGTTTCCACACGCATCCCACAAAATAGGTCCATTTTATTTTGTTTTATTGAACTATATAAATGCGTTCTTTCCACATAAGCTGCTGGAATATCCAGGGCCTCCGCTCCTCAACTTTTGGGATGAAGAGTACAGACCCTGAATTCCTAAAAGCTATAAAAGACATTGATAAATTGTGTTAACAGAAACATGGTGCCAAAAGGACATGCCGACCCACTGTCCTCCAATGTACCATGAAATCATTGTGCCCTCAGTAAAGAACACTAAGACACGCAAGGGCAGAACCTCCGGGGGAATCCTGGTGTGGTATAAGGGAGAACTGAACAAACACATCTCACCGATAAAACAGGGAAAATCACACGTATGGCTAAAATTAGATAAAAATATAGGAATAGCAAAAAACGATGTTTACTTATGTGCGATCTACATACCTCCAATAGAATCGCCATATTTTGAAGAGGAGATATTTGACACTCTCCACATGGAAATCAGCCATTTCCAGGCCCAAGGAAAGGTGCTACTATGTGGGGACCTAAATGCAAGGACAGGATGTGAACCTGACTTCATAGACCCACAGGGCAACAACCATGTGTTTGGCCAGACCCCTCTATATGTCACACCAGCCATCGCAAACCGGAACAACCTCGGTTGTGAAATAAATAAAAGCGGTAGGGAGGTAGTGCAACTCTGCCGAGCCTTAGGCCTGTACATAGTTAACGGTAGGTTCAGAGGGGACTCCTTAGGGAGACTCACATATTCCTCAACTCTTGGGTCTAGTGTGGTGGACTATACAATCACTGACCTGGACCCCTGCGATATCAACGCATTCACTGTCAGGCAGCAATCCCCCCTCTCAGACCATAACCAAATAAATGTGTACCTTAAACTTTCTGCCCAAACTACAGACACAAAAAAGGAACCCAGTAAGCTACATAAAATAAACCAGACATACAGATGGGCCCCAGACAGTGGAGATAAATTCATCACAGCACTAAATTCACCTGATCTCACAAGTAAAATTTCAAAATTTAAAGAAAATCTATATGAGATCACCAGAGATGGTGTAAACATGGCCATAGAGGATATAAATATGATCTTCCATGAGGCAGCTGTAAAAGCCGACCTCGTGAAACAGAAGAGGAAGCGTCACAAAAGACAAAATAAAAATAAGAAATGGTTTGACCACGAATGCAAAAATGCCAGAAAAGACCTGAGAAAAATATCAAACCAAAAGCATCGGCATCCAAACAATCCGGACCTACGTACTAGATACAATGAAACCCTCAAAAGATATAAACACACCATTAGGAACAAAACACAAAACTATACCCACAAAATACTCGAAGAAATTGAAAACTCCACCAATCCAAAACAATTCTGGGAAATGTGGAATAACCTGAGTACAACACAATTGCAAGCATTACCAATCCAAGATGGCGACATCTGGAGAACACATTTTGAAAACCTCTACAAAGACATCCCAATAAACGAAACAAACCCAAGTCAACATCAGGTCACAGAAAAACTCCACACATTAGAAGCAACAATTAAAGACAACCAAAACCCTCTAGACTCCCCAATCACATGGAAAGAACTGGCCACAAAAACAAAATCTCTCCACCTAAAGAAAGCCTGTGGCCCAGACAACATCAAAAATGAAATGCTCAAGTTCAGCAATATGGAGATGCAGGGTGCGGTAATCAAATTATTCAACATCATATTACGTTCAGGCTGTTTTCCCGATATCTGGTGCCAAGGACTAATCTCCCCCATATATAAAAGCGGAAACAAATCAGACCCAAATAACTACCGCGGCATCTGTGTCAACAGTTGTCTAGGGAAGTTATTCTGCAGTATTCTAAATAGCAGATTACTTGATTTTCTTAACAAACATAATATCCTCAGAAAAAACCAAATAGGCTTTCTTCCAAAACACCGCACCGCCGACCATATCTATACCCTTCACACCCTCATTGAAAAACATATACACCAAACAAAAAACGGGAAAATATTCGCCTGTTTCATCGACTTCAAGAAAGCCTTTGACTCTATATGGCACGAAGGGCTCTATTATAAACTTCTTCAGTGTGGAATAGGGGGCAAAGTCTATGACCTTATTAAATCAATGTATCTGAAAAACAAATGCGGGGTCAAAATTGGAGACAAACGCACCGATTTCTTCACCCAGAGAAGAGGCATCCGACAGGGCTGCAATTTGAGCCCGACCCTGTTCAACATATACATAAATGAATTAGCAGACATGCTGGAGCAAAGCGAGTCACCAGGTCTTCGTCTCCTTGATGGAGAAGTGAAATCCCTGTTCTATGCGGACGACCTGGTTCTGCTGTCTCCCACAGAACAGGGATTACAGCAACAACTAGACCTACTCGACAAATACTGCCAAAATTGGGCTCTAACAGTAAATCTAAAGAAAACCAACATCATGATTTTTCAAAAAAGGCCCAGATGTCAGGAAAACAAATACCAGTTTACCCTCAGTGATACCGCTATAGGACACACTATGAGCTACACCTACCTTGGTCTAACTATTACAGCATCAGGGAGCTTCAGCATAGCAGTGAATGCACTAAAAGAAAAAGCCCGAAGAGCCCTATATGCAATAAAAAGAAAATTGAGAGAGAGAGAAATCCCAATCAAAATCTGGCTCAAAATATTTGACAGCATAATCCTGCCCATTGCACTGTACGGTAGTGAAGTATGGGGCCCGCTAAATCACCAAAGCTACACTAAATGGGAAAAACACACAATAGAAGCCCTACATGCAGAATTCTGCCTAAGCATCCTTCGCACCCAAAGAAAAACGCCAACAAATGCATGCAGAGCCGAACTAGGCAGATACCCACTGATAATAAACATCCAAAAACGAGTACTAAACTTCCTAAATCACCTCAAATCTAGCTCCCCAGACACCCTTCATTTCAAAGCCTTTCGGACCCAAGAGCTAAACCCAGAAAAGAGTCCCCTGAGTCAGCTGCTACTGAAACTAAGTACTCAGCCGGACCCTGACCAGCCCCAGACAAACACAGCCGTCCAAACACCAATCCGAGTGAACCAAATCATTAAACAATGCAAAGAAACCTACCTGGAACA
>NW_028225187.1:16636135-16676135 GCF_052327205.1 Somniosus microcephalus | reverse complement strand
CCCAGCTTCTCCAGTCTCTCCACATCACTGAAGTCCCTCATCCCTGGTACCATTCTGGTCAATCTCCCCCTTAACCTTCTCTGCTCCAAGGAGAACAATCCCAGCATCACCTTACACTTCTCTGTATTAAATTCCATCTGCCACTTGTCTGCCCATTCCGCTAGCCTTTCAATGTCCTGTTGCAGTCGATTGGCATCATCCTCACTGTTTGCCGCCCCCCTCCTTTATCAGGCCATGCTTGTCCAAATGCCTCTTAATTTTCTCCGGGATTATTGTTTCTAAAAGCTGCCCCATCACCGACGTTAGGCTGACTGGCCTGTAATTGCTGGGATTTATCCCTCCCTCTCCCCTTTTTTTGAACAAGGCTGGAACAATTGCAATCCTCCGGTCCTGTGGCAGCAGACCCGTATCTAATGAGGATCGCAGGTGATCCATTTTGGCAGGAAGAATGAGTAGAGGCAAGATGAACTAAATAGTATAGTTTTCAAGATGTGCAGGGACAGTGTAAGCGGTTTTTGCGGAGGCCAATTTCCTATGGCCCCTTGCCGCAATTGCCAATTATTGTAAGTGGTTCTGCCCCGTCCGTAGCGAGCGCGCAAACCCCCTTACTGCAAGTTCTGGGCGATAGGGATTACTGAGGACAGAATTTGAACACGAACAGCATTTTCGGGCTCACCTGTACAGTGTTTATTAAGGCTAACAAAACCCACTCCACTTGCAGACAGTCCGAGCGGTGTGAACACAACAGTACAGTTTAAAACCGTACAGCCCTGACGTGTCCAACAAGCCCCTGCCGTGCTGACTTACCACGGCCTAAAAACCACCCCCCCCCGTGAACTAAACTATCATAGAAACATAGAAACATAGAAGATAGGAACAGGAGTAGGCCATTCGGCCCCTCGAGCCTGCTCCGCCATTCAATGCGATCATGGCTGATCATCCAAACTCAGTACCCTGTCCCTGCTTTCTCCCCATACCCCTTGATCCCTTTAGCCTTAAGGAATATATCCAACTCCTTCTTGAATATATTTAATGAATTGGCCTCCACTGCCTTCTGTGGTAGAGAATTCCACAGGTTCACCACTCTCTGGGTGAAGAAATTCCTCCTCATTTCTGTCCTAAATGGCTTACCCCTTATCCTTAGACTGTGACCCCTGGTTCTGGACTCCCCCGCCATCGGGAACATCCTTCCTGCATCTAGTCTGTCCAGTCCTGCCAGAATTTTATACGTTTCAATGAGATCCCTGTGATGATCAGTAACATGTCATTCTAGAATGGTACACTAGGTGGAGCTGTATGTTTAGTAAGGGGCTACCCACAAGGCAGTAGTCAAGATGGATGCCTGTACTAGTCCACATGGCTGAATAAATGACTAGCTCAAGCTAGCTGTTCATAATGAAAACGTCTATTTATTTATGAACATAACATGGTACCAGGATTGGTAATATCTGCTGAATATTGTGAAACGCGACATGGAGAATTTGAAGCCACCGGAGGGTTTGAAACTCACGAGGAATGTCAACTGCAATTGACGGACTTTCAAACAACAATTCAAACTCTATATTGCTGCCATCGGGTTTGGTAGGATGCCAGACGCAAGGAAAATAGCGTTACTGCTCACGGTTGCAGGCCCGCAGGCAATAGAGGTATTTAATACATTTGTCTTTGATCAAGAGGAGGACAGAGAAAAAATGGACGATGTGCTAAAGAAGTTTGATACACATTGTTCTCCCAAAAAGATCGAGACCTATGAGAGGTACGTGTTCCGTTCACGGACACAGCAGCAAAATGAGACTTTTGATAGCTTTGTGACCGATCTGAAACTGCAAGCACAGACATGTAATTTCTCTGAACTGAAATCATCCATGATTCGTGACCAGATTGTGTTTGGTATTCATGATTTAAAAAGTCAGGGAACGTTTGTTGAGAGAAACTGAACTAACATTGGAGAATGCTGTGAAAATATGCCATGCCAGTGAGCTAGCTCAACAGCACGCAAAGACTTTCAGTGAAATTAATAATGATGCGACTGTAATGAGTGACTGTGCTGCTGTCGGTGCTGTGTCCTACAAAGGGAAGAAACATGGGCAGAACAGAAATGCAAAGCAATCAGAGGATGGAATTTTTAATTGTAAACACTGTGGTTACCAGCACCAGTCAAGACAATGCCCTGCATTTGGGGAAATGTGCACAAAATGTACTGGAAAAAATCACTTTGCCAAACAATGCTTTTCAAAAGTAAAAACAAAGAAAGGGCAACAAGTCAATGTGATTGAGGACACTGATTTAAGTGAAACATTTTTTGTAGGAATGGTGTCATGTGACAATATCAAAAAGGATACAGAAAATGTGCAGCCCTCAGGAATGGACAATGCTGAACATAAAGTTAATGCAGTAAAAGAAGACAAATGGATGATGCCACGGCGAAAGCAAACTTAATCAGTATGAGTGACATTAAAAATATGAAAGAAAAGCCCAAAATACAGAAAAAGTCAGTACTACTGAAGAACTATAATGGACAGAAAATAGATAGCTTAGGTGTATGCAGACTTAAAGTGACAGTCAAAGACAAAGTGCATCATCTCATGTTTTCTGTTGTGGCTGAAGGACTTGATTCACTACTAGGTGACAAAGCTTGCGAGGACTTAGAACTGGTCAAGAGAGTCTACCATATAAACTGTGCCATAAGCAGACCAGATGACTCAGTGGATTCTGTAGTGAGTAATTTCCAGGATGTGTTCAAAGGATTTGGAGTTCTACCATTCACTTACAAGATCCAGCTAAAGGAAGATGCTCAGCCAGTGGTACATGCTCCACGGAGAGTTCCAGCACCCCTGCGTGACCGGCTCAAGAATGAACTGGACAGAATGACCACACTAGGAGTCATCAGGAAAGTCGAAGAGCCAACAGACTGGGTTAACTCCATGGTATGTGTAAAGAAAAAGAACAATGATCTAAGAGTATACATGGATCCAAAGGACTTAAATGCAAACATAAAACGTGAACACTACCAGATTCCCAAGCGAGAAGAAATCACCAGTGAAATGTCAGGTGCCAGATACTTCACAAAGCTCGATGCCTCACAAGGATTTTGGCAACTAAAACTGGATGAAGAGAGCACCAAATACTGCACCTTCAACACACCATTTGGCAGGTATTGTTTCCTCAGAATGCCTTTCAGGATAATATCTGCATCTGAAATCTCCTGCCCAAAGTACTATCACATCAGGTCAGAGTTGAGTGTCGCAAGTGGACTATTACTAAAACAGAACAGAATAGTCATTCCACAGGCTCTACATCAAGACATGCTCAAAAGGATTCATGAGGGACACCTCGGAATTGAAAAATGCAAAAGGAGAGCAAGAGACACTGTTTATTGGCCTGGCATAAATAAGGACATTGAGAACATGATAGGCATATGTGAGACATGTCAGATACACCAAAACAAACAAGCAAAGGAACCAATGATAGTAGCTGACTTACCAACAGCACCATGGCAAAAGGTTGGTATGGACCTTTTTCATTTGAATGGTAAAGACTATCGATTAGTGATTGACTACTATTCTAACTATCCTGAGATGGCGCTGCTCTCAAGCACATCAGCAAGCAGTGTCATAATGCATGTGAAATCCATCTTCGCCAGACATGGAATTCCCAGGATTGCCGTTAGCGACAATGGTCCGTGCTTCAACTGTAAGGAATGGCAACAGTTTGCAGCGCATTATGACTTTCAGCACATCACATACAGTCCTCTGTATGCTCAGTCGAATGGTAAGGCAGAGAAAGGTGTTCAAGTTCTCAAACAGCTACTGAAGAAAGCAACAGAAAGCAAGTCTGATCTTTATCTCGCCCTGCTGAGCTACCGAGCCTCCCCTTTAGACTCTGGTTCTTCACCTGCTGAACTCCGACTGGGTCGCAAGTTGCGCACCACGCTACCCTGCCGTGCAAAAGAAAAGCAGAGTAAGGAACTAAGACAGAGACTTCAACTGTTAAAGCTGAAACAGAAATCACACTATGACAAGTCATCCAAAACTCTGAAACCATTGACAAGGGATGATGTTGTCAGGATTGAGGATCCAGATGCATGGAACAGGAAAGCTACAGTTCTTGAGGAAGTAGGACCAAGGTCATACACTGTTAGAACTGAGGAAGGACAGATTCTCAGGAGGAACCGCTGTTCCCTCCTGAAAACACAAGAAACTATCCAAGAGCAAATCGATGACAATGCCGCAACTGAATCTTGTCACTCACCACCAGAACAATCTAACACAAACACACATACAGGCTCTCATGCAAACACATCAGACTTACCCGTGCTGAGAAGATCCACACGTGAAGTAAATAAACCTGATAGACTTAATCTTTGAGTACAAAGAAAACTATAATAAAAGAATGAAAAGCTTAGAGTTCATAAAGTAAAGCTTTGAAAATGTGTTGACTGTTGTGAAGATGTTTATGTCGTTATGATTGACTGATATTGATTTTGTTTAACCTCTAAGGAAGGGGGATGTAATGATCAGTAACATGTCATTCTAGAATGGTACACCAGGTGGAGCTGTATGTTTAGTAAGGGGCTACCCACAAGGCAGTAGTCAAGATGGATACCTGTACACTAGTCCACATGGCTGAATAAATGACTAGCTCAAGCTAGCTGCTCAGAATGAAAATGTCTATTTATTTATGAACATAACAATCTCCTCTCATTCTTCTAAACTCCTGCGAGTATAAGCCCAATTGACCCAATCTCTCCTCATACGTCATTCCTGCCATCCCAGGTATCAGTCTGGTGAATCTTCGCTGCATTCTCTCCATGGCAAGAACATCCTTCCTCAGATAAGGCGACCAAAACTGCGCACAATACTCAAGATGTGGTCTCACCAAGGCCCTGTACAACTGCAGCAAGACATCCTTGTTCCTGTACTCAAACCCTCTCGCTACGAAGGCCAATATACCATTTGCCTTCTTAACCGCCTGCTGCACCTGCATGCTTACCTTCAGCGACTGGTGCACAAGGACACCCAGGTCTCGTTGCACTTCCCCTTCTCCCAATCTATTGCCATTCAGATAATAATCTGCCTTCCTGTTTTTGCCACCAAAGTGGATCACCTCACATTTATCCACGTTATATTGCACCTTCCATGCTTCTGCCCAATCACCCAACCTGTCCAAATCATCCTGGAGTTTCTCGGCATCCTCCTCACAGCACACATGCCCACCCAGCTTTGTGTCGTCTGCAAATTTGGAGATATCACAGGACCCTTCCCACGCTAAACCCCCTCTTGTTTGGTATGCACATACAGGCACCCCCCTCACACAGCTAAGTGATCTTGTGGGGGTGTGTAGGCTTGGCAATGCTCACCTAGATTGCCCCTTTTGATCTTGTTTGCAGCTTCCTCCCATCCGTCTCGGCTACCTGGCTCCGTACCGGCCTTGCGGCATGCGAGTCCCAGTCTGAGTCGAAGTCCGTCTCGGTTGGAGGAGCGAGGCTCTGCTCCCCTTGACGTTCCGTTGTGTGGAGGGCAGGAGAAAGAGAGAGGGAAAGAGACAGAGAGAGAGAAAGACGGAGAGAGAGAGAGACAGAGAGAGGGAGAGACAGAGAGAGACAGAGAGAGAGAGAGAGAGCTATCCAAACTGCTCTCTTTTATACCCCTCCAATACACAAACCGCTGTCTGTAGTTTTAATGGACACATGGCCTGGGGGAATGGGTTTTCAATCTCTTGAATGGTTTTTGATCTCCTTTCGATCTTCCTGCAATTAACTTAACGAGTTCATCTTGACTTAGAACAATGAGTCGCCAGCCTTGTTAATCAAGCCCTCGGAGTGGGCCTCTCTGGTCATTGTTCCCAAGGACAGGTCGTTTCCATATCAATGAGTCATCTCCAGCTTGAGTGTTTTTTCACAGCTCCCCGCCCCCCAGCCTGTCCAGTTTTTAATAGGGCTTAAAAATCCCCAAATCCATGAAGTCTACATCGACTGCTACAACAGATAGACCGGGGATCAACATAAGAACACAAGAAATAGGAGCAGGAGTAGGCCATTCGGCCCCTCGAGCCTGCTCCGCCATTCAATAAGATCATGGCACTTTCCCCGCCCGATCTCCATATCCCTCGATTCCTCTAGAGTCCAAAAATCTCTCGATCTCAGTCTTGAATATACTCAACGACTGAGCCTCCACAGCCCTCTGGGGCAGAGAATTCCAAAGATTCACCGCCCTCTGAGTGAAGAAATTCCTCCTCATCCCAGTCCTCAATGGCCGACCCCTTATCCTGAGACTGTGACCCCTGGTTCGAGACATCTACCCTGTCAATCCCTGTAAGAATTGTGTATGTATTTCAATGAGATCACCTCTCATTCTTCTAAACTCTAGAGAATGTAGGCCTAGTCTACTCAATCTCTCCTCATAGGACAAGCCCCCCATCCCAGGAACCAGTCTGGTGAACCTTCGCTGCACTCCCTCTATGGCAAATATATCCTTCCTTAGGTAAGGAGACCAAAACTGTCCACAATACTCCAGGTGTGGTCTCACCAGGGCCCTATATAATTGCAGTAAGACGTCTTTACTCTTATACTCAAATCCTCTTGTAATAAAGGCCAATATACCATTTGCTTTCCTAATTACTTGCTGTACCTGCATGTTAACTTTCAGTGATTCGTGTACAAGGATACACCTTGAGTATTGTGGGCAGTTTTGGTCGCCTTATCTGAGGAAGGATGTTCTTGCCATGGAGAGAGTGCAGCAAAGATTCACCAGACTGATACCTGGGATGGCAAGAATGACGTATGAGGAGAGATTGGGTCGATTGGCCTTATACTCGCTGGAGTTTAGAAGAATGAGAGGGGATCTCATTGAAACTTATAAAATTCTAACAGGACTAGACAGACTAGATGCAGGAAGGATGTTCCCGATGGCGGGGGAGTCCAGAACCAGGGGTCACAGTCTAAGGATAAGGGGTAAGCCATTTAGGACTGAGATGAGGAGGAATTTTTCACCCAGAGAGTGGTGAATCTGTGGAATTCTCTACCACAGAAGGCAGTTGAGGCCAATTCATTAAATATATTCAAGAAGGAGTTGGATATATTTCTTAAGGCTAAAGGGATCAAGGGATATGGGGAGAAAGCAGGGACAGGGTACTGAATTTGGATGATCAGCCATGCTCGCATTGAATGGCGGAGCAGGCTCGAGGGGCCGAATGGCCTACTCCTGCTCCTATCTTCTGTGTTTCTATGATGGTCGAAGGTTGCTTTTGTGACTGGAAGCCTGTGTCTAGTGGGGTACCTCAGGGATCAGTGCTGGTCCCTTGCTGTTTGTGATCTACATAAATGATTTGGATGAGAATGTAAAAGGTATGATCAGTAAGTTCGCAGATGACACGAAAATTGGTGGGGTGGTAAATTGCGAGGAGGAAAGCCTCAGGCTACAGGACGATATAAACGGGTTGGTCAGATGGGCGGAAAAGTGGCAAATGGAATTTAACCCTGAAACGTGCGAGGTGATGCATTTTGGACGGACAAATAAGGCAAGGGAATACACAATGAGTGGTAGGACCCTAGGAAGTACAGAGGGTCAGAGGGACCTTGGTGTACATGTACATAGATCCCTGAAGGCAGCGGAACAGGTAGATAAGGTGGTTAAAAAGGCATATGGGATACTTGCCTTCATTAGCCGAGGCATAGAATATAAGAGCAGGGAGGTTATGATGGAGCTGTACAAAACGCTGGTGAGGCCACAGCTGGAGTACTGTGTGCAGTTCTGGTCGCCTCACTATAGGAAGGATGTGATTGCTTTGGAGAGGGTGCAGAGAAGATTCACCAGGATGTTACCTGGGATGGAGCGCCTCAGCTATGAAGAAAGACTAAACAGGCTGGGGTTGTTTTCCTTGGAGCAAAGAAGGCTGAGGGGGGACCTGATTGAGGTGTACAAAAAGATGAGGGGCATAGATAGGGTAGATAAAGAGGAACTTTTCCCCTTAGTAGGGGGGTCAATAACAAGGGGGCATAGATTCAAGGTAAGGGGCAGGAGGTTTAGAGGGGATTTGAGGAGGAACTTTTTCACCCAGAGGGTGGTTGGAATGTGGAATTCAATGCCTGAAAGGGTGGTAGAGGCAGGAACCCTCACAACATTCAAGAAGCATTTAGATGAGCACTTGAAACGCCATAGCAGACAAGGCTACGGACCAAGTGCTGGAAAATGGGATTAGAATAGACAGGGATTGATGGACGGCGCAGACACGACGGGCCGAAGGGCCTCTCTCTGTGCTGTATAACTCTATGACTCTATGACTCTATGACTCTAAGGACACCCAGGTCCCGCTGAACACCAACATTTCCCACATCTCTCACCATTTAAAAAATACTCTGCTTTTCTATTTTTCCAACCAATGTGGATAACTTCACATTTCTCCACCTTATATTCCACTTGCACACAAATGTTTGAAGGTGGCAGGGCAGCTCATAGAGTCATAGGCTTGAGAAGGCTGTTAAAAGGCACACAGTACTCTGGGCTTCATAAATAGAGATATAGAGCTGGATTTTCTCAGTGTGGGCGGGCTGGGACTTTCTAGATGTAATATCTTCAAGTTTGCAGACGACACAAAGCTGGGTGGGCGTGTGTGCTGTGAGGAGGATGCAGAGAAACTCCAGGATGATCTGGACAGGTTGGGTGATTGGGCAGAAGCATGGCAGATGCAATATAATGTGGATAAATGGGAGGTTATCCACTTTGGTGGCAAAAACAGGAAGGCAGATTATTATCTGAACGGCAATAGATTGGGAGAAGGGGAAGTGCAACGAGACCTGGGTGTCCTTGTGCACCAGTCGCTGAAGGTAAGCATGCAGGTGCAGCAGGCGGTTAAGAAGGCAAATGGTATGTTGGCCTTCGTAGCGAGAGGGTTCGAGTACAGGAACAAGGATGTCTTGCTGCAGTTGTACAGGGCCTTGGTGAGACCGCACCTTGAGTATTGTGTGCAGTTTTGGTCGCCTTATCTGAGGAAGGATGTTCTTGCCATGGAGGGAGTGCAGCGAAGATTCACCAGACTGATACCTGGGATGGCAGGAATGACGTATGAGGAGAGATTGGGTCAATTGGGCTTATACTCGCAGGAGTTTAGAAGAATGAGAGGAGATTGTTATGTTCATAAATAAATAGACATTTTCATTCTGAGCAGCTAGCTTGAGCTAGTCATTTATTCAGCCATGTGGACTAGTGTACAGGTATCCATCTTGACTACTGCCTTGTGGGTAGCCCCTTACTAAACATACAGCTCCACCTAGTGTACCATTCTAGAATGACATGTTACTGATCATTACATCCCCCTTCCTTAGAGGTTAAACAAAATCAATATCAGTCAATCATAACGACATAAACATCTTCACAACAGTCAACACATTTTCAAAGCTTTACTTTATGAACTCTAAGCTTTTCATTCTTTTATTATAGTTTTCTTTGTACTCAAAGATTAAGTCTATCAGGTTTTTTTTACTTCACGTGTGCATCTTCTCAGCACAGGTAAGTCTGATGTGTTTGCATGAGAACCTGTATGTGTATTTGTGTTAGATTGTTCGGGTGGTGAGTGACAAGATTCAGTTGCAGCATTGTCATCGATTTGCTCTTGGATAGTTTCTTGTGTTTTCAGGAGGGAACAGCGGCTCCTCCTGAGAATCTGTCCTTCCTCAGTTCTAACAGTGTATGACCTTAGTCCTACTTCCTCAAGAACTGTAGCTTTCCTGTTCCATGCATCTGGATCCTCAATCCTGACAACATCATCCCTTGTCAATGGTTTCAGAGTTTTGGATGACTTGTCATAGTGTGATTTCTGTTTCAGCTTTAACAGTTGAAGTCTCTGTCTTAGTTCCTTACTCTGCTTTTCTTTTGCACAGCAGGGTAGCGTGGTGCGCAACTTGCGACCCAGTCGGAGTTCAGCAGGTGAAAAACCACAGTCTAAAGGGGAGGCTCGGTAGCTCAGCAGGGCGAGATAAAGATCAGACTTGCTTTCTGTTGCTTTCTTCAGTAGCTGTTTGAGAACTTGAACACCTTTCCATTGGACTGAAACTTATTGAAACTTATAAAATTCTAACAGGCCTGGACAGACTAGATGCAGGAAGGATGTTCCCGATGGCGGGGGAGTCCAGAACCAGGGGTCACAGTCTAAGGATAAGGGGTAAGCCATTTAGGACAGAGATGAGGAGGAATTTCTTCACCCAGAGAGTGGTGAACCTGTGGAATTCTCTACCACAGAAGGCAGTTGAGGTCAATTCATTAAATATATTCAAGAAGGAGTTAGATATATTTCTTAAGGCTAAAGGGATCAAGGGATATGGGGTGAAGGCAGGGACAGGGTACTGAGTTTGGATGATCAGCCATGATCGCATTGAATGGCGGAGCAGGCTCGAGGGGCCGAATGGCCTCCTCCTGCTCCTATCTTCTATGCTTCTATGGATTATCTACACTCACTCCTTCATTCGCACTCAAACTCCACTTGTGTCCCTCATTGCAGGAAAAGAGAGCCCACAATAAGAGGGAGAGGGCGAGGAGAGGAGGAGGGCCACCCTCAGTAACCCAGCTCACCGCCTGGGAGGAGGCAGCCCTGGAAATCGCTGGGATCGAGGGGGATTCCCAAGTGGGGGATGGACAGATGGGCGCATCGCAGCAAGCTGGTGACAGAATCGTTTGGCATCTCTCTCATTGACATTGCATGAGTCACTGATAATGAACCTGATGCTCTAACAGATTGACTTATGATCATCTGCAATGTTCAATGTGCATGTAACCGTGGCCTCACATCTCTGACTCTTTCCTTTACTCCCCCACCATCGAAAGCCCCCGTCCCCACTGTCCAGGAGGAAGAGCCTGAGCTTCCAGACTCCTCAGAGGAAGCTGCAACCTCTGCGGGCACAGCGTTGTTAAGTCCGTGAATGATTTAGACACGGACTAGCAGGAGTGAAAACAAACCCATCTTTACTGGTGAAAGGCAATAACGAAACTAAACAACAGAGGCTCTCTAGCGCCTTTTATACAGGGGTGGTGACTGCCGGTACTGCAGTCTGAGACCAGTTATTCTCTTAAAGGTACATACACAACAATTCCTCCCCTTTTAGATAAACAGTACATAACATTCATTTAACAACTAAATGATAACTAATTACAATCACAATTACGGTTGCTAGATACATTGGCTGAAGTTAATCAATTATAAGTTCAGTCTTTGAGGAGGCTTCCTGATTCTGTCTGGATAACGCCTCTTTGGGGTATCAGGTTCTTCTGGCAATGTTGAGTCGGGATCAATGTCGTTGTTTGGTTCATCTGCTTCCAATATCACCGATTCTGCGGTAGCTGCAATTGGAACGTCGATTTCATTACCAGGTGTATCAGATCGTGGTGTGGAGTTGACGTTTTCCAGTGACTCTAGAATCTGGTCAGCATGGCGTCTTACAATGCTCTCCCCAACGTCCACGGTATACATGAGAGGTCCTTGTCGTGTACAAATCACTCCTGGCTACCATTTCTCAGTGCAGTAGTCCCGGGCCAAAACTGGTTGACCTATCTTAAAACTCCTGGTCGGTCTTTCATTCATATTCTGAAACTGCCTGTTCTCCACATCTCTTCAGACGTTTGGCTTAACCAAATCCAAGCGGCATCGTAGTCTTCGATTGAAGAACATCATGGCTGGAGTTTGATTGGTAACCGCATGTGTCGCATTCCGGTAGGCAAACAAGAAGTTGTCCACCTTGTGTTGTAGGGGTATATTTTCATTACACATTGCTTTGATAGCCTTCTTGAATGTTTGGACAAACCTCTCGGCCAATCCATTAGTGGCTGGATGATATGGGGCAGATGTGTAATGCTTAACACCATTGTTCTTTAAGAACCTCCGGAACTCTTCAGACACAAACTGTGGTCCATTGTCAGAGCAAATCTGTTCAGGCAGCCCATTCCTGGCGAATATGGTTCGTAAAACTGTGATAGTTTTTTCCGTGGTGGTTGAGGACATTTTTATTACCTCTGGCCACTTTGAATGTGCATCCACCGCAATTAAAAACATCGAGTCCATGAAGGGACCAGCAAAATCAATGTGCACCCTTTGCCATGGAGATGAGGGCCACTCCCATGGATGCAGAGGAGCTTGTGGTGGGGCGTTTTGGACCTTCTGGCATCCTGCACAGCTCTTGGTCATCTCTTCGATTTCTCTATCGATTCCCGGCCACCACACAAACGCTCTGGCTAAGCTCTTCATTTTTACCCCACCCAGATGACCCTCATGAAGCTCATTGAGCACTCTATCCGTCAACTTAGGTGGAATTACTACTCTGGATCCACACATCAAGGTTCCTCTGCACACTGACAGCTGTTCTCTTCTCGGCGAGAATGCTGGCAGCAATGGTTCGCCATGTGTTGGCCATCCCTTCACCGTTAAATCATAGACCCGTGACAGTGTCGGGTCATTCCGTGTTTCCTTTTCTATGTTTGCATTCGTCACAGGGAGGCATTCGACTATGGTCGAGTGGAATAACACCATTGGATCCACTGCAAGGTCTTCTTCTTCCACCGTCGGCAACGGTAGACGTGACAATCCATCAGCATTTCCATGCTGTTTAGTTCCTTTGTACTCAATGTCATATTGGTGTGCCCCTAGGAAAAGGGACCATCTCTGCAGCCGTTGTGCTGTCATTATCGGTACGCCCTTCTGAGGGTTGAAAATGGAGACAAGAGGTTGATGATCGGTTAGTAGAGTAAATTTTTGACCGTGCAGATAGTGATTGAACTTCTTCACCCCCCACACTAGGCTGAGGGCCTCTCTGTCAATCTGGGCGTAGTTACGCTCGGCAGAAGTTAACGAGCGTGACGCAAAAGCTATCGGCCTCTCCAAACCATCAAGGAATTTATGTGACAGTACCGCCCCAATGCCGTAGGGAGGCGCATCACACGCCAGCCTGATTGGCAGTGCTGGGTTGTAGTGAGCCAATACTTCCTTCGAAGTGATTAAGTCCTTACTCTTCTGAAAGGCCCGCTTACAGTCATTGCTCCATTTCCATGCTACTCCCGTTCGTAGCAGGGCGTTCAGTGGGTGCAGAATTGTCGACAAATTCGGCAAAAACTTATGATAGTAATTCACCAACCCGAGGAATGACCTCAGTTGCGACACATTTTCAGGCGCTGGGGCCTTAACAACCGCTTCAATTTTGTCAGGGGACTTATGTAGCCCCTCTTCGTCAATCACGTGGCCACAATATGATATCTGTTTCTTTAAAAATTCGCACTTGGGGCGGTTGGCTCGCAGCCCATGTTCCCGTAGTCTAGTGAGCACCTGTTCTAGGTTGTTAAGGTGTTCACTGTCATCTTCACCTGTTACAAGGATGTCGTCCAAGTAACACTGAGTCCCCGGAATCCCTTGCAGGACTTGTTCCATCGCTCTTTGCCATATCGCCGGAGCCGATGCCACTCCGAATACCAATCGATGATACTGGTAAAGACCTTTGTGAGTGTTTATCGTGAGATACTTCCTAGAGGACTCTTCAACCTCCATCTGCAAATATGCTTGTGCTAGGTCAATTTTTGTAAAACGCTTCCCTCCAGACAGTGAGGCGAAGATGTCTTCTATCCTTGGAAGAGGATATTGTACTGTGTTAAGGACAGGGTTCACCGTCACCTTGAAATCCCCACAGATGCGAATCTTCCTTGGCTCTCCGGACTTATTGCTTAACGTTTTCTTCATGACAGGAACGATGGGTGTCGCCCACTCGCTCCAGTCGACCTTAGACAACACACCCGCCTTCTCCAGATTCTCCAGCTCTGCCTCGACGGCTGGGCGAATTGCATATGGTACCGGTCTCGCTTTGAAAAACTTGGGAACTGCATTCTCTTCTATTTTTAACGAGGCGGTTACGCCTTTAAGCGTGCCCAGTTCTTGTTGAAATACCTCTTTGGCGTTAGCTAAGATTGTTGACAATCGTCCAGGAGTGACGTTGTTAAGTATGTGTATTGTATTGAACAATTAACACAAAGACTTAAACGTATAACTCAAACAGGTCTTTACTGGTTGGAGGTAGGGACTGCACGTAGGTCTTTACTTCATGCCCACAGGCGGGAACTGAGGGGAGATCAGTACCCACAGTACTATTTATACCCCTATGGCCAGGAGTGGTACTGCGTATCACTACGCCCTACAAGTAGTGCAGTCCTGTCCATAGGTTCAAAGTAGCACACATATTACATACACAACATTCCTCCCTTCCTAGCTTTACAGTCATCTCCCCATTTAACATAACGTAATAACATATATACATATATAACTTCAGGTTTACATAACAGAATAACATAGATACATAGATAACTTCATGTCAAAACAGATCACAGATTCAGTCTCTGCGGAAAACAGTTCACAGATTCAATCTCTGTGGTGTAGTCGGTTCACGTTGCTGGAGTGACTCATTCAATAGTCCTTCCATGGATTTAACAGTTTGAACTTCCGAACTGAATTGGCTCCGTTCGGAGGGACCACATGTGTGATCTGGTAGAGGTAATAATGGTTCAGATGGGTCATCTTCTGTTTTGACTTTTCCTTTTCTGCTTCTTGGAGACTCTCTGGGCTCCACTGTCGGCTGCCAGCTGCATGCGCAGTTCCTCCTTCTCTTCCTCCTTTTTCCGTAGTAGAGCCACCTTCTCCCGATGTTCCGTAGACTTTCGGTGCTCCTCCATGATTTCTGTATGGTGGGAGTCAAAGTTACAAGTTGGGCAGGACAGGACATAGTAATATTCGGTGTCGTCCTGATCTAGGCCAGCGAGAGGGTCTTCTATTTCCTCCATACCCAGCTGGGCGTTAGCCAGCTTTTGTTCCAAGTCCAGACATCTTTCCTGAAGAGACTTCTTCATGCGTACCTCTTCATCCAGCTTTTTCTGGGCTTTCAGCAAGTCGTTTACTAATGACCTCATTTGAGATTTTACTACTTCAACTTCTTTTGGAGATTGATTGATCGGACTATCCAATCCCTCTACCGGAGCAGCTGTTTCAGCGGTCTGTTGTTCTACGTTGACGTGAGTCAGCGTACTTTTGGCATCCAAGGGCTGCTCTGTTGCAGTCATCTCAATCTGTGTTGCCACCTCAGCTCTTCCAATAACCTTTGAGAGCTCCGAACCCCTTTCGTTTGAATATTGAAGTTCGTGTTCAAGTTTTTTCCATTTCAGAGTCCTGTCCTTCAGCATATGCAGGAGTTGGCTGACCGTTAACTCCTCTGACATCAGACGTTTTGTGTGCTCCTGCTCCATTTTCTCCATCAGCTGCTTCTGTTGTCTTTCCAGATTCTCCAACTCTATATCAAAGAACTCTTTCGTTGCATTCAACTCTTGCTCAAAACGGCGAAGCATTTGTTCTAATTGCTGTTGTAGTTTGAAATGGAGTTGAGTTCGAGCCCGGTGTCCCTCAGAAATGGGCACATCAGTAGACTTGCCAGACTCAGAATCCACAGTTAAACTATGTTGTTGTTGCTCAGTGGAATTCTGTGCTGAAACGTTGTCTTTTGCACCTGAGTTGGGCTTACCATCATCCGTTCCAGAGTCTGGGCCGACTATCTTCACCGAGTTCTCACTCATTATTGTTTGTAGGAAATGCCAGTCCATATTCATTTTCCTAATCCACTCCCGTCCTAGTAGTGGAGAACCTCCTTCAGATATCACATATAAGTCCATTATTTGACTGTCTTCGCCCTTGTGGACCACTGCAACCTCTATTTTCCCGATGGGGTACACTCTTTGCCCCGTGTATGTTTTCAATATAATCCCCGTATCCTGTAGGGGAATATGTTGGAATAACTTTCCGTAATCTTTCTTATTTATGACCGTCAATGCCGATCCAGTGTCCAATTCCAGTTTTACTTGGACTCCTTCTATCTGAAGAGTGACCCAAATTGTCTGGAGGTCTGCACCCTTACCAGCGTTGAGTACTCTTAAGCTAGCCAGTTCATTACAGCTTAAGCTAGCCAGTTCATTACTGCTAGCGTCTGAATCGGACTCCTGTTCGGTCACCTTGTGTACCTTTGCGTATTTTCCTTGCGGTGACTTCTTGTTGCTGGTCTTCTTCCCTGACCTGCATACTCTAGCTATATGTCCAAGCCTACCACAAGTTCTACATTCTTGGTTTTTAAACCAACACTGGTTCTGATCATGCGTTGTCTTTCCACAACGATAACATTTGCCAGAACTCACACCCAATTTGTGTGCACTGAGCTCCGGTGACCGTAGCTGCATTACTGCCGTGCCTCTCGCTGCGGCTTCGTGTGCTGCTGCCATAGTGACCGCCTTCTCAAGCGTCAGCTCATTCTCCTCGAGCAGTCGCTTTTGTGTATCCTGTTTAAATAAACCACACACAAATTTGTCTCGTAGTGCATCTGTCAGTCCCGTTCCAAACTGGCAATATTTCGCTAATTTACGCAATTCCAGCAAATATTCAGCATTGCTTTCATGCTGTAGCTGCCTTCTGTCATAAAATTTAAATCGTTCCGCTAGCATCAGCGGCGTGGGGTTTAGATGATCTTTCAGGACAGTAACAATCTCATCGAATGTCTTATCCGCCGGTTCATCTGGTGATAACAGGTGTTTCAATTGCCCGTATGTCTTCGCACCCATTAAATTTAATAATGTTAGAGCTTTATCTTGGTCACGAATTTTATTGGCCTTACAATAATTTTTTACTCTTTCAACATATATGGCCCAATCTTCGAGGTCACTATCAAAGGTGCTAATATTCCCGTGTTTAGGCATTGTAGATTTGCAATTTCTCAGATTTTATTTTGTTTACTTGTTATCAAAGATGGCGGCTTCCCGCTCTTGCCGTCGTCCTCCGCCCACAAAATGGCGGTTTTCCCACGCTTGGCGGTCTTCACCCGTCCCCCGACGCCGTCTCCCTTCAGCACCCGAGTGCGGCCCTTATCTTCGCCGTGATCGATAGCCCGCGCTGTGCACCGCGGCTCTCGCACCTTGAGCTTCTGCAGCCGCCGCGCCTTTCAGTCCGAGTGCGGCCCTTATCTTTGGTCCCGATCGCTGGCCCGCGCTGCGCCTCGCACTTGAAGCGGCTCCCGGCCTCTGGCTCACCCGCTCGCGCGGCTCTTGCTCGCTCCCTCCCGGGCTCTGGCTTACCCGCTCGCGCGTTTCACCGCGGCTCTTATCAGGGATTGCGATCGCCCTTATCTTCTCCAACTTCCCCAGCCCTGTCTTTGCAGCCAACGCTGCACGGCTTACCCCACCACCTAGGTTGAACAAGGAAACTGCAGAAAGACTTCTGTCAGTCGCTGGAAGCTGTCAGGATGGCTGCTGCACTCCAGTGCTCAGTCGCTGATGGAGGCTTCAGAGTCCTAAAGCCTGTCGCTTCTAGTGGGGTGGTGATGTTTGAAACCTCTCTTCAACTGCCGCAGGGTAAGAACCTGACTCGTCGCCAGTGTTAAGTATGTGTATTGTATTGAACAATTAACACAAAGACTTAAACGTATAACTCAAACAGGTCTTTACTGGTTGGAGGTAGGGACTATACGTAGGTCTTTACTTCATGCCACAGGCGGGAACTGAGGGGAGATCAGTACCCACAGTACTATTTATACCCCTATGGCCAGGAGTGGTACTGCGTATCACTACGCCCAACAAGTAGTGCAGTCCTGTCCATAGGTTCAAAGTAGCACACATATTACATACACAACAGACGTCGTCATCTTTTTTACCGTCCACCGTCATTGCATGAATGGAATGCCAATCCAAGTTTATCTTCCTGATCCATTCCCGTCCCAATAACGGTGGTCCACCATTTGGCAGTATGTAGAGATACAATTTCCGTATTTTCTTGCCATTGTATTCGACAGGCACCCTTATTTTTCCTCTGGGGTATCCTTTTTGCCCCGTATACGTCGTCAAGACGATGGATGTCTCTCTCAAGGGTATGTGTGAAAATAGCCGCTCGTAGTCTCGTCGATTCATGACGGTTAGCGCTGATCCTGTATCCAATTCCATTTTAACTTGGGACCCTGCTATCGTGAGAGTGACCCAAATGGTTCGGTGATCCTCTTTTGCGATTACATTGTGAAGTTTGATCCTGTTTCCGGATTCACTATCGCTCATCTGGTCTTTGGAACTACTGTCTGTCATCTTTTGTACTTTCTTGTACGGTTCCTTAGTAGCCTTTTTTGTCACTGGTCTTCTTCCCAGACCTACAAACTCGTGCAATGTGTCCAATCTTCCCGCATTGTCTGCATATTTTGTCTTTGGACCAGCAGTCCTTCTGGTCGTGGTTAGTTCTGCCGCAGCGATAACATTTTGCAAATCCCCGTGTCATTTCGTGGGTGCCGTATTCCTGTGGTTTTTGTTGAATTTCTGCAGCTCCCCTGGCTGCTGCTTCATACGATACTGCCACGCTGAAAGCCTGATCTAGCGTCAGCTCTTTTTCTGCGAGTAACTTCTTCTGTGTTCCTTCACTCAGGAGTCCACAGACAAATTTGTCCCGTAGGGTATCTGCCAGTCCTGCTCCGAACTGGTAGTGCTGCGATAGCTTGCGTAGTTCCGTAAGATACTCAGCATTGCTCTCATCTTTGTGCTGAGTTCTCCTGTGGAATTTAAATCTTTCTGCTATCAACAGCGGTGCAGGGTTTAAGTGCTCCTGTAGAACAGCAACAATTTCGTTAAAACTCTTCGCCTTCGGTTTGGCTGGAGTAATCAGATCCCGCAATAGGCCGTATGTTCTAGCGCCCATTAAGTTTAACAATATCGATGCCTTTTTCCCCTCCGCTATATCGTTTGCCTCGAAATATACCTCGACTCTTTCCACATACGTGGTCCAGTCCTCTACTGTGTTATCAAAAGCAGTGATACAGCCAGTCTTCGGCTTCTTGCAAATCTAAAATGGCGCCTCCCGCGCTTTGCCTTCTTCCCCGATTTAACAAAATGGCGCCTCCCGCGCTTTGCCTTCTTCCCCGCTGTTGTTAGCGCTGCTTTCCACGGTTTCTTGCGCGTATTCTTTTTCTTTTATTATTTTCCCGTCATGGAGCGGACCCTCTGGGACACTTCCCTCCCTCTTCTGAGGTCCGAACGCTGCCCGGCTTCGAAACACCGGCCGCGCCCTGTGTGCTCCACCCTCTCTCTCTCTCTTTGCTTCCCGACTCGCTGCCCGGCCCCGTTGAAAGGCCACCCGATCGAGCTTCAGCCCGCCGCAGCCCAGGAAGGATCAGAGCACTACCTGCCACCAGCCCGATTAGCTGGGAAACCACGGACCGAGGAACCCAGCCTGGCTCTGGAAAGTCGCTCCTGCAAAGCCTTGAACCCGATGATTGACGGTCGACGCCCGTTTCTCGAGTTTCAATGGACTCTATTTTTTTTCTTTCTTCTGGCTCCGACCTTCAACAACGTCGTCGGAGCTGCTGCTGAGTTGCAGGTAAGTTCGTTTCTTACTCATCGCCAGTGTTAAGTCCGTGAATGATTTAGACACGGACTAGCAGGAGTGAAAACAAACACATCTTTACTGGTGAAAGGCAATAACGAAACTAAACAACAGAGGCTCTCTAGCGCCTTTTATCCAGGGGTGGTCACTGCCGGTACTGCAGTCTGAGACCAGTTATTCTCTTAAAGGTACATACACAACAAGCGTCAGCAGAATTCAGTGCACCCACCACCAGCGCAGACACTCACACCTCGGTGGGACCTTCGCGAGATAGAGTAGTGTTGGCACCTGGTGTATCACAGCTCACAAGTGAGCATCAGCAGATGGTGGAGACAGGGACAGCAGTGGAGAGTCCTCGTCGGAGGGCGCGGGACTCTGCCAGCTCGGCTCAGCTGCATGTCGACCCTCTGCCTTTGGGTCCATCCAGAAGGAGAGCGGTGCTGGAACTCCAGGAACAGGTGCAGGAGTCTCTGGCAGGTTTTGTCTCCAGGGTCGCTGCGAGTGTGGAGCGAATGGAGGAGTCCCTCGTTAACATGAGCAGAGCCTTTGTGGAGGCATTGGCGCATGAACGCATCACCATGGAAAGGATGGCAACCTCCGTGGAAAGGATGGCTACGGTAGAGGAGAGGATGGCTACGGCCATGGAGGAGCTAAGTCGCCAGAGTGTAGAAAACATGGTCATTGTTCAGAATAGAATGACATCTCTTGAGGAGCGATGGTCAGCTATTGAGCAGAGAAACCAAACCTTCATGGAAGTCCTCTGGAGTAGGACTTCCAGTGCAGAAACGGATCCTCATGGTCCCCCTGAAGTGCAGCAAGGTGCTGTCCAGCCACTTGCTAGCTCTGAAGTGGGGCTGACCCATGAGAGGGATGTTGGTGGCAGACAACAAGGAAGCGGGGGCTCCTCTCCAAGCGCTCACACGACCATCCCTCGGTCAGAGCCCCACCAGATTCCTCACCCAACTGAGATCGGCGTCTCATCCCCTGCACAGCCACAGGAGCAGCAGATTGTTGCCGAGCCCGCACAGGTTCGCAACCCCAGAGGACGCCCGCCAAAGGTGTCGAGACAGGAGCAGCAAGAGAGCGAGCAATGGGCCTAGCCACAGGGGAAGCACCACGTAGGAGCACGCGTAAGAGGAAGATAATGCACAAGTAGTCACAAGGTTAGTCACGTGGGTGTTATGTTGTGTTTATTTTTGAAATGCCACCAGTTGCTTGTTGTGGTAAAAAAATTCTGATGGCAAACTGTTGAAGTTGTGGCCTGCGTCATTTTGCAAATGGGACTTCCACGTTGAGGGCTTAGGGCAACTTGCAATTGTCAGTATGGTGGTCAGTGATAGAAACATAGAAGATAGGAGCAGGAGTAGACCATTCGGCCCCTCGAGCCTGTTCCGCTATTTAATGAGATCATGGCTGATCATCCAAATTCAGTACCCTGTCCCTGCTTTCTTCCCATATCCCTTGATCCCTTTAGCCTTAAGAAATATATCCAACTCCTTCTTGAATATATTTAATGAATTGGCCTCAACTGCCTTCTGTGGTAGAGAATTCCACAGGTTCACCACTCTCTGGGTGAAGAAATTCCTCCTCATCTCAGTCCTAAATGGCTTACCCCTTATCCTTAGACTGTGACCCCTGGTTCTGGACTCCCCGGCCATCAGGAACATCCTTCCTGCATCTAGTCTGTCTAGTCCTGTTAGAATTTTATAAGTTTCAATGAGATCCCCTCTCATTCTTCTAAACTCCAGCGAATATAAGCCTAATCGACTCAATCTCTCTTCATATGTCATTCCTGCCATCCCAGGTATCAGTCTGGTGAATCTTCGTTGCACTCCCTCCATGGCAAGAACATCCTTCCTCAGATAAGGCGACCAAAACTGCACACAATACTCAAGGTGTGGTCTCACCAAGGCCCTGTACAACTGCAGCAAGACATCCTTGCTCCTGTACTCGAACCCTCTCGCTACGAAGGCCAACATACCATTTGCCTTCTTAACCGCCTGCTGCACCTGTATGCTTACCTTCAGCGACTGGTGCACAAGGACACCCAGGTCTCGTTGCACTTCCCCTTCTCCCAATCTATTGCCGTTCAGATAATAATCTGCCTTCCTGTTTTTGCCACCAAAGTGGATAACCTCGCATTTATCCACGTTATACTGCATCTGCCCAATCACCCAACCTGTCCAAATCATACTGGAGTTTCTTGGTATCCTCCTCACAGCACACACGCCCACCCAGCTTTGTGTCATCTTATAACTTGGAGATATTACGAGTTCCCTCATCTAGATCATGAATATATATTGTGAATAGCTGGGGTCCTAGCACCGATCCTTGCAGTACCCCACTAGTCACTGCCTGCCACTCGGAAAAAGACCCGTTTATTCCAATTCTTTGCTTCCTGTCTGCCAACCAGTTCTCTATCCAAGTCAGTACCTTAGCCCCAATCCCATGTGCCTTAACTTTGCACGCTAATCTCTTATGCGGGACCTTATCGAAAGCCTTCTGAAAGTCCAAATACACCACATCCACTGGTTCTCCCTTATCTAGTCTACCAGTTACATCCGCCGGTTCTTGTCCATTGTCGATGCTCTGGTAAGAAGGTGCGAGGTGAAAGTGTTTGATTGTACAGGCTAAGCAAATGTGACCACCATGAGTGCGTCCCTTGCATCCCGGGCAGCAATATGGCGACTTCTGGCCTGTGCATCTTCAGGTGGGTGACTAGCAGCTTGGCGCTCCTGTTGAATCCTAGCCCAATTGCTAGACGGACGGTTCGAATCGCCCCCGCCTCACGAAAGTTCTATACCCGGGAATTATTATTCAGAGTGTAAATTAAATAAGTCACGGACAGGAATGCTTCGGTGTAAAATCAAACTTATAATTTATTTGGTCTGACATACACAGGCTAAAACATGCACTCCTAAACAAAATCCCTGGGGTCGATTTTCATTGGGCCGTGGAGTCGGGATTGGAGGCGTGCGGGGGGTTAAAGTCCCGAATTCGGGGCTCCCGCACCCATCCCGCCTCCATGCCAGTTTCAAAGGAGGCAGTTACCCGCCCCGCACTGGGACCCGCCTCCCCGAGGCGGGGAGGGGATTCATGCCAATTAACTGCATGTCAACAGGTAGTTAACAGGCAGTTTTTAGCCTAATCCCGATTTTGGAGGTTGAAGTGTGGGATTCCCGACGGCTCCAAACCACGGCAAGTTAGCGAGGCGGGCCGTCGGGTTGAAGGACTTGGAGGGGTCGAGATGTCAGTGTTCAGGTGAGTGATGGGTGCATGAGTGCAAGGGTAAGTGTGTTTGGTGTGTGTAAAGTGTTTAAAGAAGTTTTAATTACCTTTACAGCCTTCCTTCCTTCAAGTCTCGGGAGTCCATCATCTCACCGGCACAGAAAGCAGAGTGGCTGCGATCTGTCAAAAATGACAGCCTTCAGCTTTCTGTGCCGGTGAGATTTCTAACTGAGTCTGTGTAGAAGGACTCAGGATAGAAGTCAGACTGTCAGTGTTTGACAGCTTCAAACAGTTGTCAAACGCTGATGTTGCATCTGTCAAAACCTCGTGACAGATGAAAATACAGTCTGTGACGTCACCTGTTGCCGGGTGGCCCTTAATTGGCCGGCTGAGCCCCGCTGGGCGGGCTCAACAAGGTCAATCAAGTTAAAATCGCGTGGATTGGCCGCATCTCGATGGAGGCGAGTCTACAACCCCGAAAGTTGTAGTCCCGCCTCCTTCCCGACTTCGGAATGAAAATCACCCCCAATATCTCTGTGGAGAATAAAATCCAGGTTACAATCAACACACATACAGTACAAAACTGGGGACTATAACAAGCAGTAATTCCCTTGTTGCTATGGTGGACGCTAATCCCACCCCACCATCAAATTACCCAGACGCATAAACCCCTTCGCCCCCTCCCTATCTCTGTAACCTCCTCCAGCCCCTACAATTCTCATCCTCCTGTTCAAATCCCTCCATGGCCCTCGCCCCCTCCCTATCTCTGTAACCTCCTCCAGCCCCTACAATTCTCATCCTCCTGTTCAAATCCCTCCATGGCCCTCGCCCCCTCCCTATCTCTGTAACCTCCTCCAGCCCCTACAATTCTCATCCTCCTGTTCAAATCCCTCCAGGGCCCTCGCACCCCTCCCTATCTCGGAAATCTCCTTCAGCCCCTACAATTCTGATCCTCCTATTCAAATCTCTCCATGCCCCTCGCCCCCTCCCTATCTCTGTAACCTCCTCCAGCCCTACAATTCTCATCCTCCTGTTCAAATCCCTCCATGGCCCCTCGCCCCCTCCCTATCTCTGTAACCTCCTCCAGCCCCTACAATTCTCATCCTCCTCTTCAAATCCCTCCATGGCCCTCGCCCCCTCCCTATCTCTGTAACCTCCTCCAGCCCCTACAATTCTCATCCTCCTGTACAAATCCCTCCAGGGCCCTCGCACCCCTCCCTATCTCTGTAATCTCCTCCAGCCCCTACAATTCTCATCCTCCTATCCAAATCCCTCCATGCCCCTCGCCCCCTCCCTATCTCTGTAACCTCCTCCAGCCCCTACAATTCTCATCCTCCTGTTCAAATCCCTCCATGGCCCTCGTCCCTCCCTATCTCTGTAACCTCCTCCAGCCCCTACAATTCTCATCCTCCTGTTCAAATCCCTCCATGGCCCTCGTCCCTCCCTATCTCTGTAACCTCCTCCAGCCCTACAATTCTCATCCTCCTGTTCAAATGCCTCCATGGTCCTCGTCCCTCCCTATCTCTGTAAACTCCTCCAGCCCCTACAATTCTCATCCTCCTGTTCAAATCCCTCCATGCCCTCGCCCCCTCCCTATACCTGTAACCTCCTCCAGCCCTGACAATTCTCATCCTCCTGTTCAAATCCCTCCATGGCCCCTCGCCCTCCCTTTCTCTGTAACCTCCTCCAGCCCCGACAATTCTCATCCTCCTGTTCAAATCCCTCCATGGCCCTCGCCCCCTCCCTATCTCTGTAACCTCCTCCAGCCCCAACAATTCTCATCCTCCTGTTCAAATCCCTCCATGGCCCCTCGCCCCCTCCCTATCTCTGTAACCTCCTCCAGCCCCGACAATTCTCATCCTCCTGTTCAAATCCGTCCATGGCCCCGCGCCACCTCCCTATCTCTGTAACCTCCTCCAGCCCCTAAAATTCTCATCCTCCTGTTCAAATCCCTCCATGGCCCTCGTCCCTCCCTATCTCTGTAACCTCCTCCAGCCCTACAATTCTCATCCTCCTGTTCAAATTCCTCCATGGTCCTCGTCCCTGCTATCTCTGTAACCTCCTCCAGCCCCTACAATTCTCATCCTCCTGTTCAAAACCCTCCATGGCCCCTCACCCCCCTCCCTTTATCTGTAACCTCCTCCAGCTCCTGCAATTCTCATCCTCCTGTTCAAATCCCTTCATGGCCCTCGCCCCCTCCCTATCTCTGTAACCTCCTCCAGCCCCGACAATTCTCATCCTCCTGTTCAAATCCGTCCATGGCCCCTCACCCCCTCCCTATCTCTGTAACTTCCTCCAGCCCTACAATTCTCATCCTCCTGTTCCAAACCCTCCATGGCCCCTCGCCCCCTCCCTATCTCTGTAACCTCCTCCAGCCCTACAATTGTCATCCTCCTGTTCAAAGCCCTCCATGGCCCTTGCCCCCTCCATATCTGCGTAACTTCCTCCAGCCCTACAATTCTCATTCTCCTGTTCCAATCCCTCCATGGCCCCTTGCCCCCTCCCTATCTCTGTAACCTCCTCCAGCCCCTACAATTCTCATTCTCCTGTTCAAATCCCTCCATGGCCCTCGCCCCCTCTCTATCTCTGTAACTTCCTCCAGCCCCTACAATTCTCATCCTCCTGTTCAAATCCCTCCATGGCCCTCGCCCCCTCCCTATCTCTGTAACCTCCTCCAGCCCCTACAATTCTCATCCTCCTGTTCAAATCCCTCCATGGCCCTCGCCCCCTCCCTATATCTGTAACCTCCTCCAACCCGACAATTCTCATCCTCCTGTTGAAATCCCTCCATGGCCACTCGCCCCCTCCCTATCTCTGTAACCTCCTCCAGCCCCTACAATTCTCATCCTCCTGTTCAAATCCCTCCATGGCCCTCTTCCCTCCCTATCTCTGTAACATGCTCCAGCCCTACAATTCTCATCCTCCTGTTCAAATCCCTCCATGGCCCTCGTCCCTCCCTATCTCTGTAACCTCCTCCAGCCCTACAATTCTCATCCTCCTGTTCAAATCCCTCCATGGCCCTCGCCCCATCCCTATCTCTGTAACCTCCTCCAGCTCCTACAATTTTCACCCTCCTGTTCAAGTCCCTCGCCCCCTCCCAATCTCTGTAACCTCCTCCAGCCCCGACAATTCTCATCCTCCTGTTCAAATCCCTCCATGGCCCCTCGCCCCCTCCCTATCTCTGTAACCTCCTCCAGCCCCGACAATTCTCATCCTCGTGTTCAAATCCCTCCATGGCCCCTCGCCCCCTCCCTATCTCTGTAACCTGCTCCAGCCCTACAATTCTCATCCTCCTGTTCAAATCCCTCCATGGCCCCTCGCCCCCTCCCTATCTCTGTAACCTCCTCCAGCCCTACAATTCTCATCCTCCTGTTCAAATCCCTCCATGGCCCCTCGCCCCCCTCCCTATCTCTGTAACCTCCTCCAGCCCTACAATTCTCATCCTCCTGTTCAAATCCCTCCATGGCCCCTCGCCCCCTCGCTATCTATGTAACCTCCTCCAGCCCCTACAATTCTCATCCTCCTGTTCAAATCCTCCATGGCCCTCGCCCCCTCCCTATCTCTGTAACCTCCTCCAGCCCTACAATTCTCATCTTCCTGTTCCAATCCCTCCATGGGCCCTCGCTCCCTCCCTATCTCTGTAACTTCCTCCAGCCCTAGAATTCTCATCCTCCTGTTCCAATCCCTCCATGGCCCCTCGCCCCCTCCCTATCTCTGTAACCTACTCCAGCCCCTACAATTCTCATCCTCCTCTTCCAATCCCTCCATGGCAGCTCGCCCCCTCCCTATCTCTGTAACCTCCTCCAGCCCCTACAATTCTCATCCTCCTCTTCAAATCCCTCCATGGCCCTCGGCCCCTCCCTATCTCTGTAACCTCCTCCAGCCGCTACAATTCTCATCCTCCTCTTCCAATCCCTCCATGGCAGCTCGCCCCCTCCCTATCTCTGTAACCTCCTCCAGCCCCTACAATTCTCATTCTCCTGTTCAAATCCTTCCATGGCCCTCGTCCCCTCCCTATCTCTGTAACCTCCTCCAGCCCTACAATTCTCATCCTCCTGTTCCAATCCCTCCATGGCCTCGGCCCCTCCCTATATCTGTAACCTCCTCCAGCCCTACAATTCTCATCCTCCTGTTCCAATCCCTCCATGGCCTCTCGCCCCCTCCCTATCTCTGTAACCTGCTACAGCCCTACAATTCTCATCCTTCTGTTCAAATCCCTCCATGGCCCCTCGCCCCCTCCCTATCTCTGTAACCTCCTCCAGCCCTACAATTCTCATCCTCCTGTTCAAATCCTTCCATGGCCCTCGTCCCCTCTCTATCTCTGTAACCTCCTCCAGCCCTACAATTCTCATCCTCCTGTTCCAATCCCTCCATGGCCCTTGGCCCCTCTCTATCTCTGCAACCTCCTCCAGCCCTACAATTCTCATCCTTCTGTTCAAATCCCTCCATGGCCCTCGGCTCCTCCCTATCTCTGTAACCTCCTCCAGCTCCTACAATTCTCATCCTCATGTTCAAATCCCTCCATGGCCGTCGCCCCCCTTCCTATCTCTGCAACCTCCTCCAGCCCTACAATTCTCATCCTCCTGTTCAAATTCCTCCATGACCTTCAACCCTCCCTATCTTTGTAACCACCTCCAGCCCTACAATTCTCATCCTCCTGTACCAATCCATCCATGGCCCTCGCCCCCTCCCTATCTCTGTAATCTCCTCTAGCACTACAATCCTCATCCTCCTGTTCCAATCCGTCCATGGCCCCTCGCCCCCTCCCTATCTCTGTAACCTGCTCCAGCCCTCCAATTCTCATCCTCCTGTTCAAATCCCTCCATGGCCCCTCGCCCCCTCGCTATCTCTGTAACCTCCTCCAGCCCCTACAATTCTCATCCTGCTGTTCAAATCCCTCCATGGCGCTCACCCCCTCCCTATCTCTGTAACCTCCTCCAGCCCCTACAATTCTCATCCTCCAGTTCAAATCCCCCCATGGCCCTCGTCCCCTGCCTATCTCTATAACCTCCTCCAGCCCTACAATTCTCATCCTCCTGTTCCAATCCCTCCATGGCTTTCGTCCCCTCCCTATCTCTGTAACCGCCTCCAGCCCTACAATTCTCATCCTCCTGTTCAAATCCCTCCATGGCCCCTCGCCCCCTCCCTATCTCTGTAACCTCCTCCAGCCCTACAATTCTCATCCTCCTGTTCAAATCCCTCCATGGCCCTCGTCCCCTGCCTATCTCTGTAACCTCCTCCAGCCCGACAATTCTCATCCACCTGTGCAAATCCTTCCAAGGCCCTCGTCCCCTCCCTATCTCTGTAACCTCCTCCAGCCCTACAATTCTCATCCTCCTGTTCCAATCCCACCATGGCCCTTGACCCCTCAATATCTCTGCAACCTCCTCCAGCCCTACAATTCTCATCCTCCTGTTCCAATCCCTCCATGGGCCCTCGCTCCCTCCCTATCTCTGTAACTTCCTCCAGCCCTAGAATTCTCATCCTCCTGTTCCAATCCCTCCTTGGCCCCTCGCCCCCTCCCTATCTCTGTAACCTCCTCCAGCCCCTACAATTCTCATCCTCCTCTTCCAATCCCTCAATGGCAGCTCGCCCCCTCCCTGTCTCTGTAACCTCCCCCAGCCCCTACAATTCTCATCCTCCTCTTCAAATCCCTCCATGGCCCTCGGCCCCTCCCTATCTCTGTAACCTCCTCCAGCCCCTACAATTCTCATCCTCCTCTTCCAATCCCTCCATGGCAGCTCGCCCCCTCCCTATCTCTGTAACCTCCTCCAGCCCCTACAATTCTCATCCTCCTGTTCAAATCCCTAAATTGCCCTCGCCCCCTTACTATCTCTGTAACCTCCTCCAGCCCTACAATTCTCATCCTCCTGTTCAAATCCCTCCATGGCCCCTCACCCCCCTCCCCATCTCTGTAACCACCTCCAGCCCCTACAATTCTCATCCTCCTGTTCAAATCCTTCCATGGCCTTCGTCCCCTCCCTATCTCTGTAACCTCCTCCAGCCCTACAATTCTCATCCTCCTGTTCAAATCCCTCCATGGCCCCTCACCCCCCTCCCCATCTCTGTAACCACCTCCAGCCCCCTACAATTCTCATCCTCCTGTTCCAATCCCTCCATGGCCCCTCGCCCCCTCCCTATCTCTGTAACCTCCTCCAGCCCTACAGATCTCATCCTCCTGTTCAAATCCCTCCATGGCCCTCGCCCCCTCACTATCTCTGTAACCTCCTCCAGCCCTACAATTCTCATCCTCCTGTTCCAATCCCTCCAGGGCCCCTCGCCCCCTCCCTATCTCTGTAACCTCCTCCAGCCCTACAATTCTCATCCTCCTGTTCCAATCCCTCCAGGGCCCCTCGCCCCCTCACAATCTCTGTAACCTCCTCCAGCCCTACAATTCTCATCCTCCTGTTCCAATCCCTCCAGGGCCCCTCGCCCCCTCCCTATTTCTGTAATCTCCTCCAGCCACTACGATTCTCATCCTCCTGTTCAAATCCCTCCATGGCCCCTCACCCCCTCCGTATCACTGTAACCTCCTCCAGCCCCGACCATTCTCATCCTCCTGTTCAAATCCCTCCATGGCCATCACCCCCTCCCTATCTCTGTAACCTCCTCCAGCCCCGACAATTCTCATCCTCCTGTTCAAATCTCTCCATGGCCCCTCGCTCCCTCCCTATCTCTGTAACCTCCTCCAGCTCCTACAATTTTCATCCTCCTGTTCAAATCCCTCGATGGCTCTCGCCCCCACCCTATCTCTGTAACCTCCTCCAGCCCGACAATTCTCATCCTCCTGTTCAAATCCCTCCATGGCCCCTCGCCCCCTCCCTATCTCTGCAACCTCCTCCAGCCCCGACAATTCACATCCTCCTGTTCAAATCCCTCCATGGCCCCTCACCCCCTCCCTATCTCTGTAACTTCCTCCCGCCCTACAATTCTCATCCTCCTGTTCCAATCCCTCCATGGCCCCTCACCCCCTCCCTATCTCTGTAACCTCCTCCAGCCCTACAATTCTCATCCTCCTGTTCAAATCCCTCCATGGCCCTCGCCCCCTCCCTATCTCTGTAACTTCCTCCAGCCCTACAATTCTCATCGTCCTGTTCGAATCCCTCCATGGCCCCTCGCCCCCTCCCTATCTCTGTAACCTCCTCCAGCCCCTACAATTCTCATCCTCCTGTTCAAATTCCTCCATGGTGCTCGCCCCCTCCCTATCTCTGTAACCTCCTCCATCCCCTACAATTCTCATCCTCCTGTTCAAATCCTTCCATGGCCCTCGTCCCCTCCCTATCTCTGTAACCTCCTCCAACCCTACAATTCTCATCCTCCTGTTCCAATCCCTCAATTGCCCTCGGCCCCTCCCTATCTCTGTAACCTCCTCCAGCCCTACAATTCTCATCCTCCTGTTCCAATCCCTCCATGGCCTCTCGCTCCCTCCCTATCTCTGTAACTTCCTCCAGCCCTACAATTCTCATCCTCCTGTTCCAATCCCTCCATGGCCCCTCGCCTCCTCCCTATCTCTGTAACCAACTCCAGCCCCTACAATTCTCATCCTCCTGTTCATATCCCTCCATCGCCCTCGTCCCTCCCTATCTCTGTAACTTCCTCCAGCCCTACAATTCTCACCCTCCTGTTCAAATCCCTCCATGGCCCTCGGCCCCTCCCTATCTCTGTAACCTCCTCCAGCCCCTACAATTCTCATCCTCCTCTTCCAATCCCTCCATGGCTCCTCGCCCGCTCCCTGTCTCTGTAACCTCCTCCAGCCCTACAATTCTCATCCTCCTGTTCAAATCCCTCCATGGACCTCGCCCCCTCCCTATCTCTGTAACCTCCTCCAACCCTACAATTCTCATCCTCCTGTTCAAATCCCTCCATGGAACTCGCCCCCTCCCTATCTCTGTAACCGCCTCCAGCCCTACAATTCTCATCCTCCTGTTCAAATCCCTCCATGGCCATTGGCCCCTCACTATCTCTGTAACCTACTCCAGCCCCTACAATTCTCATCCTCCTGTTCAAATCCCTCCATGGCCCTCACCCCTTCCCTATCTCTGTAACTTCCTCCAACCCTACAATTCTCATCCTCCTGTTCCAATCCCTCCATGGCCCCTCGCCCCCTCGCTATCTCTCTAACCTCCTCCAGCCCTACAATTCTCACCCTCCTGTTCCAATCCTTACAGGGCGCCTCGCCCCCCCTCCCTATCTCTGTAACCTCCTCCAGCCCCTACAATTCTCATCCTCCTGTTCAAATTCCTCCATGGTGCTCGCCCCCTCCCTATCTCTGTAACCTCCTCCATCCCCTACAATTCTCATCCTCCTGTTCAAATCCTTCCATGGCCCTCGTCCCCTCCCTATCTCTGTAACCTCCTCCAACCCTACAATTCTCATCCTCCTGTTCCAATCCCTCAATTGCCCTCGGCCCCTCCCTATCTCTGTAACCTCCTCCAGCCCTACAATTCTCATCCTCCTGTTCCAATCCCTCCATGGCCTCTCGCTCCCTCCCTATCTCTGTAACTTCCTCCAGCCCTACAATTCTCATCCTCCTGTTCCAATCCCTCCATGGCCCCTCGCCTCCTCCCTATCTCTGTAACCAACTCCAGCCCCTACAATTCTCATCCTCCTGTTCATATCCCTCCATCGCCCTCGTCCCTCCCTATCTCTGTAACTTCCTCCAGCCCTACAATTCTCACCCTCCTGTTCAAATCCCTCCATGGCCCCTCGCCCCCTCCCTATCTCTGTAACCTCCTCCAGCCCTACAATTCTCATCCTCCTGTTCAAATCCCTCCATGGCCCCTCACCCCCCTCCCCATCTCTGTAACCACCTCCAGCCCCTACATTTCTCATCCTCCTGTTCAAATCCTTCCATGGCCCTCGTCCCCTCCCTATCTCTGTAACCTCCTCCAGCCCGACAATTCTCATCCTCCTGTTCAAATCCCTCCATGGCCCTCGGCCCCTCCCTATCTCTGCAACCTCCTCCAGCCCTACAATTCTCATCCTTCTGTTCAAATCCCTCCATGGCCCTCGGCCCCTCCCCATCTCTGTAACCTCCTCCAGCCCTACAATTCTCATCCTCCTGTTCAAATCCCTCCATGGCCCCTCACCCCCCTCCCCATCTCTGTAACCACCTCCAGCCCCTACATTTCTCATCCTCCTGTTCAAATCCCTCCATGGCCCTCGGCCCCTCCCTATCTCTGCAACCTCCTCCAGCCCTACAATTCTCATCCTTCTGTTCAAATCCCTCGATGGCCGTCGCCCCCTTCCTATCTCTGTAACCTCCTCCAGCCCTACAATTCTCATCCTCCTGTTCAAATCTCTCCATGGCCCTTCGCCCCCTCCCTATCTCTGTAACTTCCTCCAGCCCTACAATTCTCATCCTCCTGTTCAAATCCCTGCATGGCCCTCGCCCCCTCCCTATCTCTGTAACCTCCTGCAGCCCCGACAATTCTCATCCTCCTGTTCAAAATCCCTCCATGGCCCCTCGCCCCCTCCCTATCTCTGTAACCTGCTCCAGCCCTACAATTCTCATCCTCCTCTTCAAGTCCCTCCATGGCCCCTCGCCCCCTCCCTATGTCTGTAACCTCCTCCAGCCCTACCATTCTCATCCTCATGTTTCAATCCCTCCATGGCCCCTCGCCCCCTCCCTATCCCTGTAACCTCCTCCGGCCCTACAATTGTCATCCTCCAGTTCAAATCCCTCCATGGTCCCTCGCCCCCTCCCTATCTCTGTAACCTCCTCCAGCCCCCTACAATTCTCATCCTCCTGTTCAAATCCCTCCATGGCCCCTTGCCCCCTCCCTATCTCTGAAAAGTCCTCCAGCCCTACAATTCTCAGCCTCCTGTTCAAATCCCTCCATGGCCCCTCGCCCCCTCCCTATCTCTGTAACCTCCTCCGGCCCTAAAATTCTCATCCTCCTGTTCCAATCCCTCCATGGCGCTCGCCCCCTCCCTATCTCTGTAACCTCCTCCAGCCCCTACAATTCTCAACCTCCTGTTCAAATCCTTCCATGGCCCTCGCCCCCTCCCTATCTCTGTAACCTCCTCCAGCCCCTACAATTCTCATCCTCCTGTTCCAATCCCTCCATGGCCCCTCGCCCCCTCACTATCTCTGTAACCTCCTCCAGCACTACAATTCTCATCCTCCTGTTCAAATCCCTCCATGGCCCTCGACCCCTCCCTATCTGTGTAACCACCTCCAGCCCTACAATTCTCATCCTCCTGTTCCAATCCCTCCATGGCCATCGGCCCCTCCCTATCTCTGTAACCGCCTCCAGCGCGACAATTCTCAACCTCCTGTTCAAATCCTTCCATGGCCCTCGACCCCTCCCTATCTGTGTAACCACCTCCAGCCCTACAATTCTCATCCTCCTGTTCCAATCCCTCCATGGCCATCGGCCCCTCCCTATCTCTGTAACCGCCTCCAGCGCTACAATTCTCATCCTCCTGTTCCAATCCCTCCATGGCCCCTCGCCCCCTCCCTATCTCTGTAACCTCCTCCAGCCCTACAATTCTCATCCTCCTGTTCAAATCCCTCCATGGCCCCTCACCCCCCTCCCCATCTCTGTAACCACCTCCAGCCCCTACAATTCTCATCCTCCTGTTCAAATCCTTCCAAGGCCCTCGTCCCCTCCCTATCTCTGTAACCTCCTCCAGCCCTACAATTCTCATCCTCCTGTTCCAATCCCTCCATGGGCCCTCGCTCCCTCCCTATCTCTGTAGCTTCCTCCAGCCCTAGAATTCTCATCCTCCTGTTCCAATCCCTCCACGGCCCCTCGCCCCCTCCCTCTCTCTGTAACCTCCTCCAGCCCCTGCAATTCTCATCCTCCTCTTCCAATTCCTCCATGGCAGCTCACCATCTCCCTATCTCTGTAACCTCCTCCAGCCCCTACAATTCTCATCCTCGTCTTCAAATCCCTCCATGGCCCTCGGCCCCTCCCTATCTCTGTAAACTCCTGCAGCCCCTACAATTCTCATCCTCCTCTTCCAATCGCTCCATGGCAGCTCGCCCCCTCCCTATCTCTGTAACCTCCTCCAGCCCCTACAATTCTCATCTTCCTGTTCAAATCCCTAAATTGCGCTCGCCCCCTTCCTATCTCTGTAACCTCCTCCAGCCCCTAAAATTCTCATCCTCCTGTTCAAATCCTTCCATGGCCCTCGTCCCCTCCCTATCTCTGTAACCTCCTCCAGCCCTACAATTCTCATCCTCCTGTTCCAATCCCTCCATGGACCTCGGCCCCTCCCTATTTCTGTAACCTCCTCCAGCCCTACAATTCTCATCCTCCTCTTCAAATCCCTCCATGGCCCTCGGCCCCCTCCCTATCTCTCTAACCTCCTCCAGCCCTACAATTCTCATCCTCCTGTTCCAATCCCTCCATGGTCCCTCGCCCCCTCCCTATCTCTGTAACCTGCTGCAGCCCTACAAATCTCATCCTTCTGTTCAAATCCCTCCATGGCCCTTCGCCCCCTCCCTCTCTCTGTAACCTCCTCCAGCCCTACAATTCTCATCCTCCTGTTCAAATCCCTCCATGGCCCCTCACCCCCCTCCCCATCTCTGTAACCACCTCCAGCCCCTACAATTCTCATCCTCCTGTTCAAATCCTTCCATGGCCCTCGTCCCCTCCCTATCTCTGTAACCACCTCCAGCCCCTACAATTCTCATCCTCCTGTTCAAATCCTTCCATGGCCCCTCACCCCCCTCCCCATCTCTGTAACCACCTCCAGCCCCTACAATTCTCATCCTCCTGTTCAAATCCTTCCATGGCCCTCGTTCCCTCCCTATCTCTGTAACTTCCTCCAGCCCTACAATTCTCATCCTCCTGTTCCAATCCCTCCATGGCAGCTCGCCCCCTCCCTATCTCTGTAACCTCCTCCAGCCCCTACAATTCTCATCCTCCTCTTCAAATCCCTCCATGGCCCTCGGCCCCTCCCTATCTCTGTAACCTCCTCCAGCCCCTCCAATTCTCATCCTCGTCTTCCAATCTCTCCATGGCAGCTCGCCCCCTCCCTATCTCTGTAACCTCCTCTAGCCCCTACAATTCTCATCCTCCTGTTCAAATCCCTCCATGGCCCTCGCCCCCCCTTCCTATCTCTGTAACCTCCTCCAGCCCTACAATTCTCATCCTCCTGTTCAAATTCCTCCATGACCATCACCCCCTCCCTGTCTCTGTAACCTCCTCCAGCCCTAAAATTCTCAGCCTCCTATTCAAATCCCGCCATGGCCCTCGCCCCTTCCCTATCTCTGTAACTTCCTCCAGCCCTACAATTCTCATCCTCCTGTTCCAATCCCTCCATGGCCCCTCGCCCCCTCCCTATCTCTGTAACCTCCTCCAGCCCTACAGATCTCATCCTCCTGTTCAAATCCCTCCATGGCCCTCGCCCCCTCACTATCTCTGTAACCTCCTCCAGACCTACAATTCTCATCCTCCTGTTCCAATCCCTCCAGGGCCCCTCGCCCCCCTCCCTATTTCTGCAATCTCCTCCAGCCCCTACAATTCTCATCCTCCTGTTCAAATCCCTCCATGGCCCCTCGCCCCCTCCGTATCTCTGTAACCTCCTCCAGCCCCTACCATTCTCATCCTCCTGTTCAAATCCCTCCATGGCCATCACCCCCTCCCTATCTCTGTAACCTCCTCCAGCCCCTACAATTCTCATCCTCCTGTTCAAATCTCTCCATGGCCCCTCGCTCCCTCCCTATCTCTGCAACCTCCTCCAGCCCCGACAATTCTCATCCTCCTGTTCAAATCCCTCCATGGCCCCTCAACCCCTCCCTATCTCCGTAACTTCCTCCAGCCCTACAATTCTCATCCTCCTGTTCAAATCCCTCCATGGCCCTCGCCCCCTCCCTATCTCTGTAACTTCCTCCAGCCCTACAATTCTCATCCTCCTGTTCGAATCCCTCCATGGCCCCTCGCCCCCTCCCTATCTCTGTAACCTCCTCCAGCCCCTACAATTCTCATCCTCCTGTTCAAATTCCTCCATGGTGCTCGCCCCCTCCCTATCTCTGTAACCTCCTCCATCCCCTACAATTCTCATCCTCCTGTTCAAATCCTTCCATGGCCCTCGTCCCCTCGCTATCTCTGTAACCTCCTCCAGCCCTACAATTCTCATCCTCCTGTTCCAATCCCTCAATTGCCCTCGGCCCCTCCCTATCTCTGTAACCTCCTCCAGCCCTACAATTCTCATCCTCCTGTTCCAATCCCTCCATGGCCCCTCGCCCCCTCCCTATCTCTGTAACCAACTCCAGCCCCTACAATTCTCATCCTGCTGTTCATATCCCTCCATGGCCCTCGTCCCTCCCTATCCCTGTAACTTCCTCCAGCCCTACAATTCTCATCCTCCTGTTCAAATTCCTCCATGACCTTCAACCCCTCCCTATCTCTGTAACTTCCTCCAGCCCTACAATTCTCATCCTCCTGTTTCAATCCCTCCATGGCCCCTCACCCCCTCCCTATCTCTGTAATCTCCTCCAGCCCTACAATTCTCATCCTCCTGTTCCAATCCCTCCATGGCCCCTCGCCCCCTCCCTATCACTGTAACCTCCTCCAGCCCCTACAATTCTCATCCTCCTGTTCAAATCCTTCCATGGCTCCTCGCACCCTCCCTATCTCTGTAACCTCCTCCAGCCCCTACAAATCTCATCCTCCTGTTCAAATCCCTCCATGGCCTTCGCCCCCTCCCTATCTCTGTAACCTCCTCCAGCCCTACAATTCTTATCATCCTGTTCAAATCCCTCCATGGCCCTCGCCCCCTCCCTATCTCTGTAACCTCCTCCAGCCCCTACAATTCTCATCCTCCTGTTCAAATCCCTCCATGGCCTTCGCCCCCTCCCTATCTCTGTAACCTCCTCCAGCCCCTACAATTCTCATCCTCCTGTTCAGCAATTGGGCTTCTCTGGTACTTCTCGGTAGGACCATCAGTTGGGCGATGGGCTGCGAAATGTGATGAATCTTCCAAAACCTTGAATCCGTGTTGTCTCCTCGCTGATCGGCTGAGGGCGACCTTTGATCCCCCGCCCCCCCCCCCAGCAACAGAAAACGCCGGAAGAGACAGGTACATTTTGTTTATATCGATTTATTAGTATTGCTTTCCATACAAGGGCAGACTTGCGATACGCACCACAGGAGACACTTTGGTATATTAATAGACGTTTAGAGTTACATAATTTACCACAGAGAGGTTTCAATGGCAGCGCGTTGGGGGTCCTTTGTCTTAAAAAGCCCCCCCATGTATCTGGGATGACCTCGATCTCGATAAATGTGATCTTTCTCATTCGAACCCAATTTCCCTTTCGACCCCCCCAGTCATGACGGCCATATTAATACTCGGTAGAGCTTGGTTTTCACTACTTGAAGATCGATGAGGCTTAGAAAGGGCTGCTAGGCCGCACAGTCGCCATGGCGATGCTCCAGGCTATTTGAGAACATCAGAATTAGGAGCAGGAGTAGGCCATTCGAGCCCCTCGAGCCCGCTCTGCCATTCAATGAGATCATGGCTGATCATCCAAATTCAGTGCCATGTCCCTGCTTTCTCCCCATATCCCTTGATCCCTTTAGCCTTAAGAAATATATCCAACTCCTTCTTGAATATATTTAATGAATTGGCCTCAACTGCCTTCTGTGGTAGAGAATTCCACAGGTTCACCACTCTCTGGGTGAAGAAATTCCTCCTCATCTCAGTCCTAAATGGCTTACCCCTTATCCTTAGACTGTGACCCCTGGTTCTGGACTCCCCCGCCATCGGGAACATCCTTCCTGCATCTAGTGTGTCCAGTCCTGTTAGAATTTTATAAGTTTCAATGAGATTCCCTCTCATTTTCCTAAACTCCAGCGAGTAGAAGCCCAATCGACCTAATCTCTCATATGTCATTCCTGCCATCCCAGGTATCAGCCTGGTGAATCTTCGCTGCACTCCTTCCATGGCAAGAACATCCTTCCTCCGATAAGGCGACCAAAACTGCACACAATACTCAAGGTGTGGTCTCACCAAGGCCCTGTACAACTACAGCAAGACATCCTTGTTCCTGTACTCGAATCCTCTTGCTACGAAAGGCCAACATACCATTTGCCTTCTTAACCGCCTGCTGCACCTGCATGCTTACCTTCAGCGACTGGTTCACAAGGACACCTGAGACTGTGACCCCTGGTTTGAGACTCTCCAGCCAGGGGGGGAAACAGCCTCTCAGCATCTACCCTGTCAATCCCCCTCAGAATCTTATACATTTCAATGAGATCACCTCTCATTCTTCCAAACTCCAGAGAGTATCGGCCCAATCTACTCAATCTCTCCTCATAGGACAACCCTCTCATCCCAGGAATCAATCTGGTGAACCTTCGTTGCATCGCCTCCAAGGCAAGTATATCCTTCCTTAGACAAGGAAACCAGAACTGTGCACAGTACTCCAGGTGTGGTCTCACCAAGGCCCTGTGCAATTGTGGCAAGACTTCCTTACTCTTATACTCCAAGTCCCTTGCAATAAAGGCCAACATGCCATTCGCTTTCCTCATTGCTTGCTGTACCTGCATGTTAACTTTCTGTGATTCGTGGTCAAGGACACCCAGGTCCCTTTGAATCCCAACACGTACCAGTCACTCGCCTTTTAAAAAATATTCTGCTTTTCAATTCTTCGTACCCAGGGGATTTCCACACATTGAACTCCATCTGACACCTTACTGCCCACTCACTTAGTCTATCCGTAACCCTTTGCAGACGCTTAGGGCAGGATTTTCATTGGGCCATGGAGGCGGGATTGGAGGCGTGCGGGGGGTTAAAATCTCGAAATCGGGGGTCCCGACCCCATCCCGCCTCCATGGCAGTTTCAAAGGAGGTGGATACCCGCCCCGCGCTGGGACCCGCCTCCGCGAGGCGGGGAGGGGTTTAGTGCCAATTAACTGCCTGTTAACAGGTAGTTGACAGGCAGTTTTTAGCCTAATCCCTATTTTTAATGTTGAAATGTGGGCTTCCCGATGGCTCCAAACCACGCCAAGTTAGCGAGGCGGCCCGTCGGGCTGAAGGGCTTGGAGGGGTCGAGATGTCCGGTGTTCAGGTGAGTGATGGGTGCATGAGTGCAGAGGTAAGTGTGTTTGGTGTGTGTAAAGTGTTTAAAGAAGTTTTAATTACCTTTAACTTACCTTTACAGCCTTCCTTCCCTCAGGTCTCGGGAGTCCCTCATCTCACCGGCACAGAAAGCAGAATGGCCGCGAACTGTCAAAATCTGAAGCCTCTGCTTTCTGTTCCGGGGAGATCTCTAAATCATCCTGAGAGGAAGGAATTAACTTGGAGTACAGATTGTCAGGCCTAGAAATTAGCTATAGCCCCGCCAGCTCGCTGGTGGCCAGAATTTACCGCTGGGCGCGGAGCCACTCGCGCCCAGCCGATATTCAGTTTCAGCGCCCAAAGTCGAGGACGGCCGCTGTTCAAGGGTGTGGCCGCCCCCGCTTGGGGCGCTGAAACTGAATATCGGCGCGCTAGTGGCCGCAGCGCCACCCGCAGCGGAGCGGCAGGCTGCGGTACTGCAGGCCTTCCTCCCTCTCTTAAGGGGGAGGTGTCTGCAGCAGCCGGAGCCCCAATCGCGAGTGCCGGCAAAAGAGCCCGGCACAACGGAGAAGTGCCAGGCTCCCGGAAACCAGCCGGCAATGCCGCCGGGGGGGGGGGGGGGCGGTGGAGGAGGCCGGGGAAGGAGGTGCGGGCAGGCGGCCGGCCGCACCTCCACCTTAAAGCGCCCCACTAAGGCTGCAGTACGGACCCGGTCTCCGAATGTTATTAGCGGCCGCCACAGAAGAGGCGGCCGCTACTGAAGATGGGGATCGGGCCGGTGTCGGGGCGGAACCGGGGCGCTGCGCACACCGATAACGTCATCGGTGGCGGCGCAGCGCTAACGGCTACCGCCTCAATTAGCGCGTCAATGAAGTTCGCCCGAAGTTCGCAGACTGGCGCAGAAGCCCTCTTTGGGCGGTAACTGGGCGCAAAGCTCACTGAATTTCTAGGCCTCAGTGTTTGACAGCTTCAAAGAGCTGTCAAACGCTGATATGTCATCTGTCAAAAGTTTTTGACAGATGAAATATCAATCTGTGACATCACCTGTTGCCGGGTGGCCCTTAATTGGCCTGCTGAGCCCGCTGGGCGGACTCGACAAGGTCAATCAAGGTAAAATCGCGCGGATTGGCTAGAACTCGATGGAGGCGGGACTACAACCCTGAAAGTTGTAGTCCCGCCTCCTACCCGCCTCCTCAATGAAAATCCAGTTGTGTTCTCCTCACAGCTTACTGTCCCACCTAGCTTTGTCTCGTCAGCAAACTTGGATACATTGCACTCGGTCCCTTCATCTAGTTCATTAATATAGATTGTAAATAGCTGAGGCCCAAAACTGATCCTTGCGGTACCC
>NW_028225187.1:16601135-16631135 GCF_052327205.1 Somniosus microcephalus | reverse complement strand
TGCATTGTTGGAGGTAGATGTATATACTCTAGGACTCGAGCCCCATAATCCAGGCCCACACTCCCCGGTGCCAGTACTGAGGGAGCGCTGCACTGTCGGAGGTAGATGTATATACTCTGGGACTCGAGCTACATAATCCAGGCTCACACTCCCCGGTGCCAGTACTGAGGGAGCGCTGCACTGTCGGAGGTAGATGTATATACTCTAGGACTCGAGCTCCATAATCCAGGCCCACACTCCCCGGTGCCTGTACTGAGGGAGCGCTGCACTGTCGGAGGTAGATGTATATACTCTAGGACTCGAGCCCCATAATCCAGGCCCACACTCCCCAGTGCCAGTACTGAGGGAGTGCTGCACTGTCGTAGGTAGATGTATATACTCTAGGACTCGAGCCCCATAATCCAGGCCCACACTCCCCGGTGCCAGTACTGAGGGAGCGCTGCACTGTCGGAGGTAGATGTATATACTCTAGGACTGGAGCCCCATAATCCAGGCCCACACTCCCCGGTGCCAGTACTGAGGGAGCGCTGCACTGTCGGAGGTAGATGTATATACTCTAGGACTGGAGCCCCATAATCCAGGCCCACACTCCCCAGTGCCAGTACTGAGGCAGTGCTGCACTGTCGGAGGTGCCGTCTTTCGGATGAGACCTTAAACCGAGGCTCCATCTGCTCTCTCAGATGGACATAAAAGATCCCACGGCCACTATTTCGAAGAAGAGCAGGGGGAGGGTGGGGGAGTTCTCCCCAGTGTCCTGGGGCCAATATTTATCCCAGAACATCACTAAAACAGATGATCTCGTCATTATCACATTGCTGGTTGCGGGAGCTTGCTGTGCGCAAATTGGCTGTTGCGTTTCCTACAACAGTGTCCACACTTCAAAAGTACTTCATTGGCTGTGAAGCGCTTTGGGACGTCCGGTGGTCGTGAAAGGCGCGGGAGAAATGCGAGTCTTTCTTTATGGGTAGTCAAGGAAATGTTCGGAGCCGGGATCCAAAAGTTGGGGCAAGGATTTGGGTTTTACGGAGGGTCTTAAAGGAGGGGAAGGAGGCGGAGACGTTTAGGGAGGGTCTCCTGAGGTATCTCCAACGGCTGAGGGTCTCCCTGCCGCTCAAGGAGATGCTAGGAGGCAGGCCAACATCTTGGCCCAAGAATTGGGTCTGCACGGAGCAGATGGAGGTGGAAAGTTTGGGAGGTTTCGGGAGGGTCTCCACTCTGTCCCTGAGGTGTCTCCAACTACCGAGGGTATCCCCTCTATCCC
This sequence comes from Somniosus microcephalus, assembly GCF_052327205.1. Taxonomy (NCBI): domain Eukaryota; kingdom Metazoa; phylum Chordata; class Chondrichthyes; order Squaliformes; family Somniosidae; genus Somniosus; species Somniosus microcephalus. The sequence goes on along the minus strand of NW_028225187.1, from coordinate 16,629,874 downwards.
CTCAGGGAATCCCGCTGAACTCAGTGGTCTCCCCCATCTCCTCAGTGTCTCCCCCATCTCCTCAGGGTCTCCCCCATCTCCTCAGAGACATCCACCATCTCCTCAGGGTCCCCCCATCTCCACAGGATCTCCCCCATTTCCTCAGAGACCTCCCCCATCTCCTCAGGATGTCCCCCATCTCCTCAGGGTCTCCCCCATCTCCTCAGGGTCCCCCCATCTCCTCAGGGTCTCCCCCATCTCATCAGGGTCTCCCCCATCTCCTCAGGGTCTCCCCCATCTCCTCAGTGATCTCCCCCATCTCCTCAGTGATCTCCCCCATCTCCTCAGTGATCTCCCCCATCTCCTCAGGGTCTCCCCCATCTCCTCAGGGTCCCCCCCATCTCATCAGGGTCTCCCCCATCTCCTCAGTGATCTCCCCCATCTCCTCAGTGATCTCCCCCATCTCCTCAGTGATCTCCCCCATCTCCTCAGTGATCTCCCCCATCTCCTCAGTGATCTCCCCCATCTCCTCAGTGATCTCCCCCATCTCCTCAGTGATCTCCCCCATCTCCTCAGTGATCTCCCCCATCTCCTCAGGATCTCCCCCATCTCCTCAGGATCTCCCCCATCACCTCAGGGTCACTCCCATCTCCTCAGGGTCGCCCCCATCTCCTCGGGGTCTCGCCCATCTCCTCGGGGTCTCCCCCATCTCCTCGGGGTCTCCCCCATCTCCTCGGGGTCTCCCCCAGGGTCTCCCCCATCTCCTCAGGGTCTCCCCCATCAGGGTCTCCCCCATCTCCTCAGGGTCTCCCCCATCTCCTCAGGGTCTCCCCCATCTCCTCAGGGTCTCCCCCATCACCTCGGGGTCACTCCCATCTCCTCGGGGTCGCCCCCATCTCCTCGGGGTCTCCCCCATCTCCTCGGGGTCTCCCCCATCTCCTCGGGGTCTCCCCCAGGGTCTCCCCCATCTCCTCAGGGTCTCCCCCATCAGGGTCTCCCCCATCTCCTCAGGGTCTCCCCCATCTCCTCAGGGTCTCCCCCATCTCCCCAGGGTCACCCCCATCTCCCCAGGGTCGCCCCCCATCTCCCCGGGGTTGCCCCCATCTCCTCGGGGTCGCCCCCATCTCCTCGGGGTCGCCCCCATCTCCTCGGGGTCTCCCCCATCTCCTCGGGGTCTCCCCCATCTCCTCGGGGTCTCCCCCATCTCCTCAGGGTCCCGCCCATCTCCTCAGGATCTCCATCTCCTCAGGATCTCCCCCATCACCTCAGGGTCCCCCATCACCTCAGGGTCTCCCCCATCTCCTCAGGATCTTCCCCATCTCCTCAGGGTCTCCCCCGTCTCCTCAGGGTCCCCCCATCTCCTCAGTGACCTCCCCCATCTCCTTAGGATCTCACCCATCTCCTCAGTGACCTCAGTGAACAGGAGGATGAGAATTGTAGGGCTGGAGGAGGTTACGGAGATAGGGAGGGGGCGAGGGCCATGGAGGGATTTGAACAGAAGGATGAGAATTGTAGCGTTGGAGTAGGTTACAGAGATAGGGAGGGGGCAAGGGCCATGGAGGGATTTGAACAGGAGGATGAGAATTGTAGGGCTGGAGGAGGTTACAGAGATAGGGAGGGGGCGAGGGCCATGGACGGATTTGAACAGGAGGATGAGAATTGTAGGGCTGGAGAAGGTTACAGAGATAGGGAGGGGCGAGGGCCATGGAGGGATTTGAACAGGAGGATGAGAATCATATGGGCTGGAGGAGGTTACAGAGATAGGGAGGATAGGGAGGGGGCGAGGGCCATGGAGGGATTTGAACAGGAGGAAGAGAATTGTAGGACTGGAGGAGGTTACAGAGATAGGGAGGGGGTGAGGGCCATGGAGGGATTTGAACAGGAGGATGAGAATTGTAGGGGCTGGAGGAGGTTACAGAGATAGGGAGGGGGTGAGGGCCATGGAGGGATTTGAACAGGAGGATGAGAATTGTAGGGGCTGCAGGAGGTTACAGAGATAGGGAGGGGGCGAGGGGCCATGGAGGGATTTGAGCAGGAGGATGAGACTTGTAGGGCAGGAGGAGGTTACAGAGATAGGGAGGGGGCAAGGGCCATGGAGGGATTTGAACAGGAGGATGAGAATTGTCGGGCTGGAGGAGGTTACAGAGATAGGGAGGGGGCAAGGGCCATGGAGGGATTTGAACAGGAGGATGAGAATTGTAGGGCTGGAGGAGGTTACAGAGATAGGGAGGGGGCGAGGGCCATGGAGGGATTTGAACAGGAGGATGAGAATTGTAGGGCTGGAGGAGGGTTACAGAGATAGGGAGGGGGCGAGGGGCCATGGAGGGATTTGAACAGGAGAATGAGAATTGTAGGGTTGGAGAAGGTTACTGAGATAGGGAGGGGGCGACGGCCATGGAGGGATTTGAACAGGAGGATGAGAATTGTAGGGCTGGAGGAGGTTACAGAGATAGGGAGGGGGCGAGGGGCCATGGAGGGATTTTGAACAGGAGGATGAGAATTGTAGGGGCTGGAGGAGGTTACAGAGATAGGGAGGGGACGAGGGCCATGGAGGGATTTTGAACAGGAGGATGAGAATTGTAGGGGCTGGAGGAGGTTACAGAGATCGGGAGGGGACGAGGGCCATGGAGGGATTTTGAACAGGAGGATGAGAATTGTAGGGCTGGAGGAGGTTACAGAGATAGGGAGGGGGCGAAGGCCATGGAGGGATTTGAAGAGGAGGATGAGAATTGCAGGGGCTGGAGGAGGTTACAGAGATAGGGAGGGGCAAGGGCCATGGAGGGATTTGAACAGGAGGATGAGAATTGTAGGGGCTTGAGGAGGTTACAGAGATAGGGAGGGGGCGAGGGGCCATGGAGGATTTGAACAGGAGGATGAGAATTGTAGGGGCTGGAGGAGGTTACAGAGATAGGGAGGGGGCGAGGGGCCATGGAGGATTTGAACAGGAGGATGAGAATTGTAGGGGCTGGAGGAGGTTACAGAGATAGGGAGGGGGGCGAGGGCCATGGAGGGATTTGAACAGGAGGATGAGAATTGTAGGGGCTGGAGGAGGTTACAGAGATAGGGAGGGGCGAGGGGCCATGGAGGGATTTGAACAGGAGGATGAGAATTGTAGGGGCTTGAGGAGGTTACAGAGATAGGGAGGGGGCGAGGGCCATGGAGGGATTTGAACAGGAGGATGAGAATTGTCGGGCTGGAGGAGGTTACAGAGATAGGGAGGGGGCAAGGGCCATGGAGGGATTTGAACAGGAGGATGAGAATTGTAGGGCTGGAGGAGGTTACAGAGATAGGGAGGGGGCAAGGGCCATGGAGGGATTTGAACAGGAGGATGAGAATTGTAGGGCTGGAGGAGGTTACAGAGATAGGGAGGGGGCGAGGGCCATGGAGGGATTTGAACAGGAGGATGAGAATTGTAGGGCTGGAGGAGGGTTACAGAGATAGGGAGGGGGCGAGGGGCCATGGAGGGGTTGAGCAGGAGGATGAGAATTTTGAAATCGAGGTGTTGCCGGACGGGATACTGTGTAGGTCAGCGAGCACAGGGGACGATGGGTGAACGGGACTCGGTGCGAGTTAGGCAACGGAGGGGGGCAGCGGGAGTTTGGGATGAGTTGATGTTTACGGAGGATGGAAGATGGAAGGCCGGGTAGGAGAGCGTCGGAATAGTCGAGTCTGGAGGGGACAAAGAGCAAATATCATCCAGCAAGAACAGGCTGCAACACCCTGGTGGGCACTGCCTTGTCGCAAGGTCCCATCGCACCATTCCCCTCTCTCCCCACTCAGAAACACGCTTAATCCTTCCAGGGTCCCCCGGTAATGAGCTCACCAATTAGTCCCACTCCCCCTCGCTCGTTCCCCGTATCCTGCAAATTTTTCCCCTCAAGTATTTCTCCCAATTCCTTTTGAAAGTCACTATTGAACTGCTTCCACCGCCCTTTCAGCAGCGCATTCCAGATCACAACAACTCGCTGCGGAAAAAACATTCTCCTCATTTCCCCCTCTGGTTCTTTTGCTGATTATCTTCAATCTGTGTCCTCTGGTTACCGACCCTCCTGCCACTGCAGTTTCTCCTTATTTACTCTATCAAAACCCTTCATGATTTTGAACACCTCTATTAAATCTCCCCTTAACCTTCTCTGCTCTAAGGAGAACAACCCCAGCTTCTCCACATCACTGAAGTCCCTCATCCCTGGTACCATTCTGGTCAATCTCCCCTTAACCTTCTCTGCTCTAAGGAGAACAACCCCAGCTTCTCCAGTCTCTCCACATCACTGAAGTCCCTCATCCCTGGTCCCATTCTGGTCAATCTCCTATTAATCTTCTCTGCTCCAAGGAGAACAACACCAGCTTCTCCAGTCTCTCCACATCACTGAAGTCCCTCATCCCTGGTCCCATTCTGGTCAATCTCCCCTTAACCTTCTCTGCTCCAAGGAGAACAACCCCAGCTTCTCCAGTCTCTCCACATCACTGAAGTCCCTCATCCCTGGTCCCATTCTGGTCAATCTCCCCTTAACCTTCTCTGCTCTAAGGAGAACAACCCCAGCTTCTCCAGTCTCTCCCAGTCCCTCATCACTGGTACCAAAGGTTTTGAAATCGCCTTACCCCTTTGCAGACAGAAACAGCCTCGCGAGACAGGTTTCTGGGGTACGATACATTATGCTCCATGATGGACTGGAACAATTCATCTTCATCCTCACCATCATATGGAGGCTGCACGGGGTGGAACCAGAGGCAAGGGTTAGCGCGGTACGACTCATCGCATGCCAACTCCCACCCCGAACCCGCTCACCTGCCGTACCCCCTCGGGTCTCCTCACATGCAACTGACCCCCTCCAACGTCACAGAGGGTGATCATGAGGACAATATTTGGTCTCACTGTCCTACGCAGTTCCCCCCTTCAGAGTGAAGAGCCCTTCAAGCCCTAGACTCTCTCGCCTCTGAGTTAGAAGGTCGTGGGTTCGAGACCCGACTCCACAGCCTCGAGCACAAAGTCCAGGCCGACACTCCGCGGAGCCAGTACTGAGGGAGAGCGCCGCACTGTCGGAGGGGCAGTACTGAGGGAGCGCCGCACTGTCGGAGGGGCAGTACTGAGGGAGCGCCGCACTGTCGGAGGGGCAGTACTGAGGGAGCGCCACACTGTCGGAGGGGCAGTACTGAGGGAGCGCCGCACTGTCGGAGGGGCAGTACTGAGGGAGCGCCGCACTGTCGGAGGGGCAGTACTGAGGGAGCGCCACACTGTCGGAGGGGCAGTACTGAGGGAGCGCCGCACTGTCGGAGGGGCAGTACTGAGGAGCGCCGCACTGTCGGAGGGGCAGTACTGAGGGAGCGCCGCACTGTCGGAGGGGCAGTACTGAGGGAGCGCCGCACTGTCGGAGGGGCAGTACTGAGGGAGCGCCGCACTGTCGGAGGGGCAGTACTGAGGGGAGCGCCGCACTGTCGGAGGGGCAGTACTGAGGGAGCGCCGCACTGTCGGAGGGGCAGTACTGAGGGAGCGCCGCACTGTCGGAGGGGCGGTACTGAGGGAGCGCCGCACTGTCGGAGGTGCGGTACTGAGGGAGCGCCGCACTGTCGGAGGTGCGGTACTGAGGGAGCGCCGCACTGTCGGAGGGGCGGTACTGAGGGAGCGCCGCACTGTCGGAGGGGCGGCACTGAGGGAGCGCCGCACTGTCGGAGGGGCGGTACTGAGGGAGCGCCGCACTGTCGGAGGGGCAGTGCTGAGGGAGCGCCGCACTGTCGGAGGGGCAGTACTGAGGGAGCGCCGCACTGTCGGAGGGGCAGTGCTGAGGGAGTGCCGCACTGTCGGAGGGGCAGTACTGAGGGAGCGCTGTACTGTCAGAGGGGCAGTACTGAGGGAGTGGCGCACTGTCGGAAGGGCGGTACTGAGGGAATGCCACAGTGTTGGAGGGGCAGTACTGAGGCAGCGCTGCACTGTCGGAGGGCCCGTCTTTCAGATGAGACTCACCTGTCCTGCCAACATCTCGTACAACAAGACTCCAAAAGCCCACCAGTCCACAGACAACCCATAAGGTTGATAGGTGATGATCTGTAAGGGAAAAGATGTTAGAGAAAGCAGTGGCTGCTGGAATTTAACCTCAGACACCGGGGTAGCCTGTTCTCTATCGGAGCGGATTAACCCTCTCACCCACCTCTCCCCATTTACACTCCGACACCGGGGCAGCCTGTTCCCTATCGGAGGGGGATTAACCATTTATTTTCCGTACCTCAGGAGCGATATAATCTGGAGTGCCACAAAAGGTCCTGGTCGTTATCCCGTTAAAAATATTTTCTTTACACATTCCAAAGTCGGTAATCTTGATGTGCCCCTCGGAATCGAGCATGACGTTATCCAACTTGAGGTCTCTAAGGCCAGAAATCAAGAGGAGATCATTGTACACAATCCCAATGGACCCAAACCCCTTCCCATTCACTCCCACTGTACACAATCCCAATGGACCCAAACCCCTTCCCATTCACTCCCAATGTCCACAATCCCAATGGACCCAAACCCCTTCCCATTCACTCCCACTGTACACAATCCCAATGGAACCAAACCCCTTCCCATTCACTCCCACTGTACACAATCCCAATGGACTCAAACCCCTTCCCATTCACTCCCACTGTACACAATCCCAATGGACCCAAACCCCTTCCCATTCACTCCCACTGTACACAATCCCAATGGACCCAAACCCCTTCCCATTCACTCCCACTGCACACAATCCCAATGGCCCCAAACCCCTTCCCATTCACTCCCACGATACACAATCCCAATGGACCCAAACCCCTTCTCGTTCACTCCCACTGTACACAATCCCAATGGACCCAAACCCCTTCCCATTCACTCCCACTGTACACAATCCCAATGGAACCAAACCCTTCCCATTCACTCCCAATGTACACATTCCCAATGGACCCAAACCCCTTCCCATTCACTCCCACTGTACACAATCCCAATGGAACGAAACCCCTTCCATTCACTCCCACTGTACACAATCCCAATGGACCCAAACCCCTTCCCATTCACTCCCACTGTACACAATCCCAATGGACCCAAACCCCTTCCCATTCACTCCCACTATACGCAATCCCAATGGACCCAAACCCCTTCCCATTCACTCCCACTGTTCACAATCCCAATGGACCCAAACCCCTTCACATTCACTCCCATTGTACACAATCCCAATGGACCCAACCCCTTCCCATTCACTCCCACTGTACACAATCCCAATGGACCCAAACGCCTTCCCATTCACTCGCACTGTACACAATCCCAATGGACCCAAACCCCTTCCCATTCACTCCCACTGTTCACAATCCCAATGGACCCAAACCCCTTCACATTCACTCACATTGTACACAATCCCAATGGACCCAACCCCTTCCCATTCACTCCCACTGTACACAATCCCAATGGACCCAAACGCCTTCCCATTCACTCGCACTGTACACAATCCCAATGGACCCAAACCCCTTCCCATTCACTCCCACTGTACACAATCCCAATGGACCCAAACCCCTTCCCATTCACTCCCACTGTACACAATCCCAATGGACCCAAACCCATTCCCTCCCACTGTACACAATCCCAATGGACCCAAACCCCTTCCCATTCACTCCCACTGTACACAATCCCAATGGACCCAAACCCCTTCCCATTCACTCCCACTGTACACAATCCCAATGGACCCAAACCCCTTCCCATTCACTCCCACTGTACACAATCCCAATGGACCCAAACCCCTTCCCATTCACTCCCACTGTACACAATCCCAATGGACCCAAACCCCTTCCCATTCACTCCCACTGTACACAATCCCAATGGACCCAAACCCCTTCCCATTCACTCCCACTGTACACAATCCCAATGGAATCCAAACCCCTTCCCATTCACTCCCACTGTACACAATCCCAATGGACTCAAACCCCTTCCCATTCACTCCCACTGTACACAATCCCAATGGATCCACACCCCTTCCCATTCACTCCCAATGTACACAATCCCAATGGGCCCAAACCCCTTCGCATTCACTCCGACTGTACACAATCCCAATGGGCCCAACCCCATCTCATTTACTCCCACTGTACACAATCCCAATGGGCCCAAACCCCTTCCCATTCACTCCCACTGTACACAATCCCAATGGACCGAAACCCCTTCCCATTCACTCCCACTGTACACAATCCCAATGGACCGAAACCCCTTCCCATTCACTCCCACTGTACACAATCCCAATGGAACCAAACCCTTCCCATTCACTCCCACTGTACACATTCCCAATGGACCCAAACCCCTTCCCATTCACTCCCACTGTACACAATCCCAATGGACCCAAACCCCTTCCCATTCACTCTCACTGTACAGAATCCCAATGGACCCAAACCCATTCCCATTCACTCCCACTGTACACAATCCCAATGGACTCAACCCCTTCCCATTCACTCCCATTGTACACAATCCCAATGGACCCAAACCCCTTCCCATTCACTCTCACTGCACGCAATCCCAATGGACCCAACCCCTTCCCATTCACTCCCACTGTACACAATCCCAATGGAGCCAAACCCCTTCCCATTCACTCCCACTGTACACAATCCCAATGGACCCAACCCCTTCCCATTCACTCCCACTGTACACAATCCCAATGGACCCAACCCCTTCCCATTCACTCCCACTGTACACAATCCCAATGGACCGAACCCCTTCCCATTCACTCCCACTGTACACAATCCCAATGGACCCAAACCCCTTCACTCCCACTGTACACAATCCCAATGGACCCAAACCCCTTCCCATTCACTCCCACTGTACACAATCCCAATGGACCCAAACCCCTTCCCATTCACTCCCACTGTACACAATCCCAATGGACCCAAACCCCTTCCCATTCACTCCCACTGTACACAATCCCAATGGACCTAAACCCCTTCCCATTCACTCCCACTGTACACAATTCCTATGGACCCAAACCCCTTCCCATTCACTCCCACTGTACACAATTGCAATGGACCCAACCCATTCCCATTCACTCCCAATGTACACAATCCCAATGGACCCAAACCCCTTCCCATTCACTCCCACTGTACACAATCCCAATGGACCCAAACCCTTTCCCATTCACCCCCACTGTACACAATCCCAATGGACACAAACCCCTTCCCATTCACTCCCACTGTACACAATCCCAATGGACCCAACCCCTTCCCATTCACTCCCACTGTACACAATCCCAATGGACCCAAACCCCTTCCCATTCACTCCCATTGTACACAATCCCAATGGACCCAAACCCCTTCCCATTCACTCCCACTGCACACAATCCCAATGGACCCAAACCCCTTCCCACTCACTCCCACTGTGCACAATCCCAATCGATCCAACCCCTTCACATTCACTCCCACTGGACACAATCCCAATGGACCCAAACCCCTTCCCATTCACTCCCACTGTATACAATCCCAATGGACCCAAACCCCTTCCCACTCACTCCCACTGTACACAATCCCAATCGACCCAACCCCTTCCCATTCACTCCCACTGTACACAATCTCAATGGACCCAAACCCCTTCCCATTCACTCCCACTGTACACAGTCCCAATGGACCCAAACCCCTTCCCATTCACTCCCACTGTACACAATCCCAATGGACCCAAACCCTTCCCATTCACTCCCACTGTACACAATCGCAATGGACCCAAACCCTTCCCATTTACACCCACTGTACACAGTCCCAATGGACCCAAACCCCTTCCCATTCACTCCCACTGTACACAGTCCCAATGGACCCAAACCCCTTCCCATTCACTCCCACTGTACACAATCCCAATGGACCCAAACCCCTTCCTATTCACTCAAACTGTTCTGAGCACCATTGGCACATTGTGGGAGGATTTTTTTTTATTCCTTCATGGGATGTGGGCATCGCTGGCGAGGCCAGCATTTATTGCCCATTCCTAGTTGCCCCTTGAGAAGGTGGCGGTGAGCCGCCTTCTTGAACCGCTGCAGTCCGTGTGGTGAAGGTACTCCCACAGCGCTGTCAGGGAGGGAGTTCCAGGATTTTGACCCAGCGACGATGAAGGAACGGCCGATATATTTCCAAGTCAGGATGGTGTGTGACTCGGAGGGGAACTTGGAGGTGGTGGTGTTCCCACGCGCCTGCTGCCCATGTCCTTCTAGGTGGAAGAGGTCGCGGGTTTGGGAGGTGCTTCCGAAGAAGCCTTGGCGAATTGCTGCAGTGCATCTTGTAGATGGTACACACTGCAGCCACGGCGCACCGGTGGTGGAGGGAGTGGATGTTTAAGGTGGTGGGCGGAGAATGGTTTCACAGAGATTAACTCGCATATGAATCGAAGGCTTCGAAAAGGACACAGCGATGGGATCGTTCTGTACCTGTAGATAATGCCATGGTTGTGGAGATAAAAGAGACCGATTGCAATCTCCGCTGCATAGAAGCTGTCGTTCCGGGGTTGTCCCCACAGCAGTGTGTCATTCGAAGAGAGAGAGAGAGAGGGAGAATCGTTAGCTTTCAATTAAACCTCATCGCACTCCACAGACTCAGAGAGGGTGAAACCTGGGACAATCGATTGAGATTTATGATACGGTATCAATCGATTAGTATCAATCGATTAGCTATCAGAGTAATAGGCAAACACAGATAGCGAGGGAGAGAGCGAACGAGAGAGTGAAAGAAAGAGAGAGATAGACAGAGAGAGAGAGAGGGACAGAGAGAAAGACAGAGAGAGAGAGAGAGAGACAGAGAGAGAGAGAGACAGAGAGAGAGACAGAGAGAGAGAGAGCGAGAGAGAGAGAGAGACAGAGAGAGAGAGAGACAGAGAGAGAGAGAGATAGAGAGACAGAGAGAGCGAGAGAGAGTGATAGAGAGACAGAGAGATAGAGAGATAGAGAGAGAGAGAGAGACAGAGACAGAGAGAGACAGAGAGACAGAGAGCGAGAGAGAGAGTGATAGAAAGAGAGAGAGACAGAGAGAGATACAGAGAGAGAGAGAGACAGAGAGAGCGAGAGTGAGAGTGATAGAGAGAGAGACAGAGAGAGATACAGAGAGAGATAGAGAGAGAGAGACAGAGGCAGAGACAGAGAGAGAGACAGACAGAGAGAGAGAGACGGAGAGAGAGACATAGAGACAGACAGAGAGAGGGACGGAGAGAGCGAGAGAGAGAGACAGAGAGAGAGAGACAGGCAGAGAGACAGAGAGAGCGAGAGAGAGCGAGAGCGAGAGAGAGAGAGAGACAGAGAGAGAGAGAGAGAGAGAGAGAGAGACAGAGAGAGACAGAGAGAGACAGAGAGAGAGAGAGAGAGAGAGACAGAGAGAGAGAGAGACAGAGAGACAGAGAGACAGAGAGAGAGAGACAGAGAGACAGGAGAGAGACAGAGAGAGAGAGAGAGAGACAGAGAGAGACAGACGCAGAGACAGAGAGAGAGCGACAGAAAGAGAGAGAGAGAGAGCGACAGAAAGAGAGAGAGAGAGACACAGAGAGACACAGAGAGAGAGAGAGAGAGAGAGAGAGAGAGAGAGCGACAGAGAGAGAGAGACAGAGAGAGAGACACACACAGAGACAGAGAGATGGAGTCAGTGACTGTGTGATAAGGACACAGGTCGAGATTCTGTGCGGGTCACTCACACGGCGTGAGGCTCCTTGAACTTGCCAACCTGCTGAATGTGATACATCAGATCGCCTCCATTAACGTACTCCATCACAAAGTACAGACGGTCCTGGAGAGGGAGAGAGGAGCTCAGGGTCAGACAGAGAGAGAGACACCCACACCGCCAGCGACTGACCCCGTGACCCTCGCCCCGCTAGAGCGCGGGACCCCCGCCCCGCCAGAGCGGGAGACACCCCTGGTGAAACAACAGGCCCCCACCCACACCGCCAGCGACTGAACCCGTGACCCTCGCCCCGCCAGAGCGCGGGACCCCCGCCCCACCAGAGCGGGAGACCCCCCTGGTGAAACAACAGGCCCCCACCCACACCGCCAGCGACTGACCATCTGACTCACAGCCCCCTCTCCCTGTAAACCCCCCATGCCCCCACCCGAGAGCAGAGCCCAGTGTGAGATGTTACACAGGAACAGGAGGAGGCCCATTCAGCCCCTCGATCCTGTTACACAGGAACAGGAGGAGGCCCATTCAGCCCCTCGATCCTGTTACACAGGAACAGGAGGAGGCCCATTCAGCCCCCTCGAGCCTGTTACACAGGAACAGGAGGTGGCCCATTCAGCCCCTCGAGCCTGTTACACAGGAACAGGAGGAGGCCCATTCAACCCCTCGAGCCTGTTACACAGGAACAGGAGGAGGCCCATTCAGCCCCTCGAGCCTGTTACACAGGAACAGGAGGAGGCCCATTCAGCCTCTCAAGACTGTTACACCAGAACAGGAGGAGGCCCATTCAGCCCCTCAAGCCTGTTACACAGGAACAGGAGGAGGCCCATTCAGCCCCCTCGAGCCTGTTACACAGGAACAGGAGGAGGCCCATTCAGCCCCTCGAGCCTGTTACACAGGAACAGGAGGAGGCCCATTCAGCCCCTCGAGCCTGTTACACAGGAACAGGAGAAGGCCCATTCAGCCCCTCGAGCCTATTACACAGGAACAGGAGGAGGCCCATTCAGCCCCCTCGAGCCTGTTACACAGGAACAGGAGGAGGCCCATTCAGCCCCCTCGAGCCTGTTACACAGGAACAGGAGGAGGCCCATTCAGCCCCCTCGAGCCTGTTACACAGGAACAGGAGGAGGCCCATTCAGCCCCTCGAGCCTGTTACACAGGAACAGGAGGAGGCCCATTCAGCCCCTCGAGCCTGTTACACAGGAACAGGAGGAGGCCCATTCAGCCCCTCGAGCCTGTTACACAGGAACAGGAGGAGGCCCATTCAGCCCCTCGAGCCTGTTACACAGGAACAGGAGGAGGCCCATTCAGCCCCTCGAGCCTGTTACACAGGAACAGGAGGAGGCACATTCAGCCCCTCGAGCCTGTTACACAGGAACAGGAGGAGGCCCATTCAGCCCCTCGAGCCTGTTACACAGGAACAGGAGGAGGCCCATTCAGCCCCTCGAGCCTGTTACACAGGAACAGGAGGAGGCACATTCAGCCCCTCGAGCCTGTTACACAGGAACAGGAGGAGGCCCATTCAGCCCCCTCGAGCCTATTACACAGGAACAGGAGGAGGCCCATTCAGCCCCTCGAGCCTGTTACACAGGAACAGGAGAAGGCCCATTCAGCCCCTCGAGCCTATTACACAGGAACAGGAGGAGGCCCATTCAGCCCCTCGAGCCTGTTACACAGGAACAGGAGAAGGCCCATTCAGCCCTCGAGCCTATTACACAGGAACAGGAGGAGGCCCATTCAGCCCCTCGAGCCTGTTACACAGGAACAGGAGGAGGCCCATTCAGCCCCCTCGAGCCTGCTACACAGGAACAGGAGGAGGCCCATTCAGCCCCTCGAGCCTGTTACACAGAACAGGAGGAGGCTCATTCAGCCCCCTCGAGCCTGTTACACAGGAACAGGAGGAGGCACATTCAGCCCCTCGAGCCTGTTACACAGGAACAGGAGGAGGCCCATTCAGCCCCCTCGAGCCTGTTACACAGGAACAGGAGGAAACCCATTCAGCCCCTCGAGCCTGTTACACAGGAACAGGAGGAGGCCCATTCAGCCCCTCGAGCCTGTTACACAGGAACAGGAGGAGGCCCATTCAGCCCCTCGAGCCTGTTACACAGGAACAGGAGGAGGCCCATTCAGCCCCTCGAGCCTGTTACACAGGAACAGGAGGAGGCCCATTCAGCCCCCTCGAGCCTGTTACACAGGAACAGGAGGAGGCCCATTCAGCCCCTCGAGCCTAATACACAGGAACAGGAGGAGGCCCATTCAGCCCCCTCGAGCCTATTACACAGGAACAGGAGGAGGCCCATTCAGCCCCTCGAGCCTATTACACAGGAACAGGAGGAGGCCCATTCAGCCCTCTCGAGCCTGTTACACAGGAACAGGAGGAGGCCCATTCAGCCCCTCGAGCCTGTTACACAGGAACAGGAGGAGGCCCATTCAGCGCCCTCGAGCCTGTTACACAGGAACAGGAGAAGGCCCATTCAGCCCCCTCGAGCCTGTTACACAGGAACAGGAGGAGACCCATTCAGCCCCTCGAGCCTGTTACACAGGAACAGGAGGAGGCCCATTCAACCCCTCGAGCCTGTGACACAGGAACAGGAGGCCCATTCAGCCCCTCGAGCCTGTTACACAGGAACAGGAGGAGGCCCATTCAGCCCCTCGAGCCTGTTACACAGGAACAGGAGGCCCATTCAGCCCCTCGAGCCTGTTACACAGGAACAGGAGGAGGCCCATTCAGCCCCTCGAGCCTGTTACACAGGAACAGGAGGAGGCCCATTCAGCCCCCTCGAGCCTGTTACACAGGAACAGGAGGAGGCCAATTCAGCCCCTCGAGCCTGTTACACAGGAACAGGAGGAGGCCCATTCAGCCCCTCGAGCCTGTTACACAGGAACAGGAGGAGGCCAATTCAGCCCCTCGAGCCTGTTACACAGGAACAGGAGGAGGCCCATTCAGCCCCCTCGAGCCTGTTACACAGGAACAGGAGGAGGCCCATTCAGCCCCTCGAGCCTGTTACACAGGAACAGGAGGAGGCCCATTCAGCCCCTCGAGCCTGTTACACAGGAACAGGAGGAGGCCCATTCAGCCCCCTCGAGCCTGTTACACAGGAACAGGAGGAGGCCCATTCAGCCCCTCGAGCCTGTTACACAGGAACAGGAGGAGGTCCATTCAGCCACTCGATCCTGTTACACAGGAACAGGAGGAGGGCCATTCAGCCCCCTCGAGCCTGTTACACAGGAACAGGAGGAGGCCCATTCAGCCCCCTCGATTCTGTTACACAGGAACAGGAGGAGGCTCATTCAGCCCCTTGAGCCTGTTACACAGGAACAGGAGGAGGCCCATTCAGCCCCTCGAGCCTGTTACACAGGACACGAGGAGGCCAATTCAGCCCCTCGAGCCTGTTACACAGGAACAGGAGGAGGCCCATTCAGCCCCTCGAGCCTGTTACACAGGAACAGGAGGAGGCCCATTCAGCCCCCTCGAGCCCGTTACACAGGAACAGGAGGAGGCCCATTCAGCCCCCTCGAGCCCGTTACACAGGAACAGGAGGAGGCCCATTCAGCCCCTCGAGCCTATTACACAGGAACAGGAGGAGGCCCATTCAGCCCCTCGAGCCTATGACACAGGAACAGGAGGAGGCCCATTCAGCCCCTCGAGCCTGTTACACAGGAACAGGAGGAGGCCCATTCAGCCCCCTCGAGCCTGTTACACAGGAACAGGAGGAGGCCAATTCAGCCCCTCGAGCCTGTTACACAGGAACAGGAGGAGGCCCATTCAGCCCCTCGAGCCTGTTACACAGGAACAGGAGGAGGCCAATTCAGCCCCTCGAGCCTGTTACACAGGAACAGGAGGAGGCCCATTCAGCCCCCTCGAGCCTGTTGCACAGGAACAGGAGGAGGCCCATTCAGCCCCTCGAGCCTGTTACACAGGAACAGGAGGAGGCCCATTCAGCCCCTCGAGCCTGTTACACAGGAACAGGAGGAGGCCCATTCAGCCCCCTCGAGCCTGTTACACAGGAACAGGAGGAGGCCCATTCAGCCCCTCGAGCCTGTTACACAGGAACAGGAGGAGGTCCATTCAGCCACTCGATCCTGTTACACAGGAACAGGAGGAGGGCCATTCAGCCCCCTCGAGCCTGTTACACAGGAACAGGAGGAGGCCCATTCAGCCCCCTCGATTCTGTTACACAGGAACAGGAGGAGGCTCATTCAGCCCCTTGAGCCTGTTACACAGGAACAGGAGGAGGCCCATTCAGCCCCTCGAGCCTGTTACACAGGACACGAGGAGGCCAATTCAGCCCCTCGAGCCTGTTACACAGGAACAGGAGGAGGCCCATTCAGCCCCTCGAGCCTGTTACACAGGAACAGGAGGAGGCCCATTCAGCCCCCTCGAGCCCGTTACACAGGAACAGGAGGAGGCCCATTCAGCCCCTCGAGCCTGTTACACAGGAACAGGAGGAGGCCCATTCAACCCCTCGACCCTGTTACACAGGAACAAGAGGAGGCCCATTCAGCCCCTCGAGCCTGCTACACAGGAACAGGAGGAGGCCCATTCAGCCCCCTCGAGCCTGCTACACAGGAACAGGAGGAGGCCCATTCAGCCCCTCGAGCCTGTTACACAGGAACAGGAGGAGGCCCATTCAGCCCCTCGAGCCTGTTACACAGGAACAGGAGGAGGCCCATTCAGCCCCTCGAGCCTGTTACACAGGAACAGGAGGAGGCCCATTCAGCCCCCTCGAGCCTGTTACACAGGAACAGGAGGAAACCCATTCAGCCCCTCGAGCCTGTTACACAGGAACAGGAGGAGGCCCATTCAGCCCCTCGAGCCTGTTACACAGGAACAGGAGGAGGCCCATTCAGCCCCTCGAGCCTGTTACACAGGAACAGGAGGAGGCCCATTCAGCCCCTCGAGCCTGTTACACAGGAACAGGAGGAGGCCCATTCAGCCCCCTCGAGCCTGTTACACAGGAACAGGAGGAGGCCCATTCAGCCCCTCGAGCCTAATACACAGGAACAGGAGGAGGCCCATTCAGCCCCCTCGAGCCTATTACACAGGAACAGGAGGAGGCCCATTCAGCCCCTCGAGCCTATTACACAGGAACAGGAGGAGGCCCATTCAGCCCTCTCGAGCCTGTTACACAGGAACAGGAGGAGGCCCATTCAGCCCCTCGAGCCTGTTACACAGGAACAGGAGGAGGCCCATTCAGCGCCCTCGAGCCTGTTACACAGGAACAGGAGAAGGCCCATTCAGCCCCCTCGAGCCTGTTACACAGGAACAGGAGGAGACCCATTCAGCCCCTCGAGCCTGTTACACAGGAACAGGAGGAGGCCCATTCAACCCCTCGAGCCTGTGACACAGGAACAGGAGGCCCATTCAGCCCCTCGAGCCTGTTACACAGGAACAGGAGGAGGCCCATTCAGCCCCTCGAGCCTGTTACACAGGAACAGGAGGCCCATTCAGCCCCTCGAGCCTGTTACACAGGAACAGGAGGAGGCCCATTCAGCCCCTCGAGCCTATTACACAGGAACAGGAGGAGGCCCATTCAGCCCCTCGAGCCTATGACACAGGAACAGGAGGAGGCCCATTCAGCCCCTCGAGCCTGTTACACAGGAACAGGAGGAGGCCCATTCAGCCCCCTCGAGCCTGTTACACAGGAACAGGAGGAGGCCAATTCAGCCCCTCGAGCCTGTTACACAGGAACAGGAGGAGGCCCATTCAGCCCCTCGAGCCTGTTACACAGGAACAGGAGGAGGCCAATTCAGCCCCTCGAGCCTGTTACACAGGAACAGGAGGAGGCCCATTCAGCCCCCTCGAGCCTGTTACACAGGAACAGGAGGAGGCCCATTCAGCCCCTCGAGCCTGTTACACAGGAACAGGAGGAGGCCCATTCAGCCCCTCGAGCCTGTTACACAGGAACAGGAGGAGGCCCATTCAGCCCCCTCGAGCCTGTTACACAGGAACAGGAGGAGGCCCATTCAGCCCCTCGAGCCTGTTACACAGGAACAGGAGGAGGCCCATTCAGCCCCTCGAGCCTGTTACACAGGAACAGGAGGAGGCCCATTCAGCCACTCGATCCTGTTACACAGGAACAGGAGGAGGGCCATTCAGCCCCCTCGAGCCTGTTACACAGGAACAGGAGGAGGCCCATTCAGCCCCCTCGATTCTGTTACACAGGAACAGGAGGAGGCTCATTCAGCCCCTTGAGCCTGTTACACAGGAACAGGAGGAGGCCCATTCAGCCCCTCGAGCCTGTTACACAGGACACGAGGAGGCCAATTCAGCCCCTCGAGCCTGTTACACAGGAACAGGAGGAGGCCCATTCAGCCCCTCGAGCCTGTTACACAGGAACAGGAGGAGGCCCATTCAGCCCCCTCGAGCCCGTTACACAGGAACAGGAGGAGGCCCATTCAGCCCCTCGAGCCTGTTACACAGGAACAGGAGGAGGCCCATTCAACCCCTCGACCCTGTTACACAGGAACAAGAGGAGGCCCATTCAGCCCCTCGAGCCTGTTACACAGGAACAGGAGGAGGTCCATTCAGCCCCTCGATCCTGTTACACAGGAACAGGAGGAGGACCATTCAGCCCCCTCGAGCCTGTTACACAGGAACAGGAGGAGGCCCATTCAGCCCCTCGAGCCTGTTACATAGGAACAGGAGGAGGCTCATTCAGCCCCCTCGAGCCTGTTACACAGGAACAGGAGGAGGCACATTCAGCCCCTCGAGCCTGTTACACAGGAACAGGAGGAGGCCCATTCAGCCCCCTCGAGCCTGTTACACAGGAACAGGAGGAAACCCATTCAGCCCCTCGAGCCTGTTACACAGGAACAGGAGGAGGCCCATTCAGCCCCTCGAGCCTGTTACACAGGAACAGGAGGAGGCCCATTCAGCCCCTCGAGCCTGTTACACAGGAACAGGAGGAGGCCCATTCAGCCCCTCGAGCCTGTTACACAGGAACAGGAGGAGGCCCATTCAGCCCCCTCGAGCCTGTTACACAGGAACAGGAGGAGGCCCATTCAGCCCCTCGAGCCTAATACACAGGAACAGGAGGAGGCCCATTCAGCCCCCTCGAGCCTATTACACAGGAACAGGAGGAGGCCCATTCAGCCCCTCGAGCCTATTACACAGGAACAGGAGGAGGCCCATTCAGCCCTCTCGAGCCTGTTACACAGGAACAGGAGGAGGCCCATTCAGCCCCTCGAGCCTGTTACACAGGAACAGGAGGAGGCCCATTCAGCGCCCTCGAGCCTGTTACACAGGAACAGGAGAAGGCCCATTCAGCCCCCTCGAGCCTGTTACACAGGAACAGGAGGAGACCCATTCAGCCCCTCGAGCCTGTTACACAGGAACAGGAGGAGGCCCATTCAACCCCTCGAGCCTGTGACACAGGAACAGGAGGCCCATTCAGCCCCTCGAGCCTGTTACACAGGAACAGGAGGAGGCCCATTCAGCCCCTCGAGCCTGTTACACAGGAACAGGAGGCCCATTCAGCCCCTCGAGCCTGTTACACAGGAACAGGAGGAGGCCCATTCAGCCCCTCGAGCCTGTTACACAGGAACAGGAGGAGGCCCATTCAGCCCCCTCGAGCCTGTTACACAGGAACAGGAGGAGGCCAATTCAGCCCCTCGAGCCTGTTACACAGGAACAGGAGGAGGCCCATTCAGCCCCTCGAGCCTGTTACACAGGAACAGGAGGAGGCCAATTCAGCCCCTCGAGCCTGTTACACAGGAACAGGAGGAGGCCCATTCAGCCCCCTCGAGCCTGTTACACAGGAACAGGAGGAGGCCCATTCAGCCCCTCGAGCCTGTTACACAGGAACAGGAGGAGGCCCATTCAGCCCCTCGAGCCTGTTACACAGGAACAGGAGGAGGCCCATTCAGCCCCCTCGAGCCTGTTACACAGGAACAGGAGGAGGCCCATTCAGCCCCTCGAGCCTGTTACACAGGAACAGGAGGAGGTCCATTCAGCCACTCGATCCTGTTACACAGGAACAGGAGGAGGGCCATTCAGCCCCCTCGAGCCTGTTACACAGGAACAGGAGGAGGCCCATTCAGCCCCCTCGATTCTGTTACACAGGAACAGGAGGAGGCTCATTCAGCCCCTTGAGCCTGTTACACAGGAACAGGAGGAGGCCCATTCAGCCCCTCGAGCCTGTTACACAGGACACGAGGAGGCCAATTCAGCCCCTCGAGCCTGTTACACAGGAACAGGAGGAGGCCCATTCAGCCCCTCGAGCCTGTTACACAGGAACAGGAGGAGGCCCATTCAGCCCCCTCGAGCCCGTTACACAGGAACAGGAGGAGGCCCATTCAGCCCCTCGAGCCTGTTACACAGGAACAGGAGGAGGCCCATTCAACCCCTCGACCCTGTTACACAGGAACAGGAGGAGGCCAATTCAGCCCCTCGAGCCTGTTGCACAGGAACAGGAGGAGGCCCATTCAGCCCCCTCGAGCCTGTTACACAGGAACAGGAGGAGGCCCATTCAGCCCCTCGAGCCTGTTACACAGGAACAGGAGGAGGCCCATTCAGCCCCTCGAGCCTGTTACACAGGAACAGGAGGAGGCCCATTCAGCCCCCTCGAGCCTGTTACACAGGAACAGGAGGAGGCCCATTCAGCCCCTCGAGCCTGTTACACAGGAACAGGAGGAGGTCCATTCAGCCACTCGATCCTGTTACACAGGAACAGGAGGAGGGCCATTCAGCCCCCTCGAGCCTGTTACACAGGAACAGGAGGAGGCCCATTCAGCCCCCTCGATTCTGTTACACAGGAACAGGAGGAGGCTCATTCAGCCCCTTGAGCCTGTTACACAGGAACAGGAGGAGGCCCATTCAGCCCCTCGAGCCTGTTACACAGGACACGAGAAGGCCAATTCAGCCCCTCGAGCCTGTTACACAGGAACAGGAGGAGGCCCATTCAGCCCCTCGAGCCTGTTACACAGGAACAGGAGGAGGCCCATTCAGCCCCCTCGAGCCCGTTACACAGGAACAGGAGGAGGCCCATTCAGCCCCTCGAGCCTGTTACACAGGAACAGGAGGAGGCCCATTCAGCCCCTCGAGCCTGTTACACAGGAACAGGAGGAGGCCCATTCAACCCCTCGACCCTGTTACACAGGAACAAGAGGAGGCCCATTCAGCCCCTCGAGCCTGTTACACAGGAACAGGAGGAGGTCCATTCAGCCCCTCGATCCTGTTACACAGGAACAGGAGGAGGACCATTCAGCCCCCTCGAGCCTGTTACGCAGGAACAGGAGGAGGCTCATTCAGCCCCCTCGAGCCTGTTACACAGGAACAGGAGGAGGCACATTCAGCCCCTCGAGCCTGTTACACAGGAACAGGAGGAGGCCCATTCAGCCCCCTCGAGCCTGTTACACAGGAACAGGAGGAAACCCATTCAGCCCCTCGAGCCTGTTACACAGGAACAGGAGGAGGCCCATTCAGCCCCTCGAGCCTGTTACACAGGAACAGGAGGAGGCCCATTCAGCCCCTCGAGCCTGTTACACAGGAACAGGAGGAGGCCCATTCAGCCCCTCGAGCCTGTTACACAGGAACAGGAGGAGGCCCATTCAGCCCCCTCGAGCCTGTTACACAGGAACAGGAGGAGGCCCATTCAGCCCCTCGAGCCTAATACACAGGAACAGGAGGAGGCCCATTCAGCCCCCTCGAGCCTATTACACAGGAACAGGAGGAGGCCCATTCAGCCCCTCGAGCCTATTACACAGGAACAGGAGGAGGCCCATTCAGCCCTCTCGAGCCTGTTACACAGGAACAGGAGGAGGCCCATTCAGCCCCTCGAGCCTGTTACACAGGAACAGGAGGAGGCCCATTCAGCGCCCTCGAGCCTGTTACACAGGAACAGGAGAAGGCCCATTCAGCCCCCTCGAGCCTGTTACACAGGAACAGGAGGAGACCCATTCAGCCCCTCGAGCCTGTTACACAGGAACAGGAGGAGGCCCATTCAACCCCTCGAGCCTGTGACACAGGAACAGGAGGCCCATTCAGCCCCTCGAGCCTGTTACACAGGAACAGGAGGAGGCCCATTCAGCCCCTCGAGCCTGTTACACAGGAACAGGAGGCCCATTCAGCCCCTCGAGCCTGTTACACAGGAACAGGAGGAGGCCCATTCAGCCCCTCGAGCCTATTACACAGGAACAGGAGGAGGCCCATTCAGCCCCTCGAGCCTATGACACAGGAACAGGAGGAGGCCCATTCAGCCCCTCGAGCCTGTTACACAGGAACAGGAGGAGGCCCATTCAGCCCCCTCGAGCCTGTTACACAGGAACAGGAGGAGGCCAATTCAGCCCCTCGAGCCTGTTACACAGGAACAGGAGGAGGCCCATTCAGCCCCTCGAGCCTGTTACACAGGAACAGGAGGAGGCCCATTCAGCCCCTCGAGCCTGTTACACAGGAACAGGAGGAGGCCCATTCAGCCCCCTCGAGCCTGTTACACAGGAACAGGAGGAGGCCCATTCAGCCCCTCGAGCCTGTTACACAGGAACAGGAGGAGGCCCATTCAGCCCCTCGAGCCTGTTACACAGGAACAGGAGGAGGCCCATTCAGCCCCCTCGAGCCTGTTACACAGGAACAGGAGGAGGCCCATTCAGCCCCTCGAGCCTGTTACACAGGAACAGGAGGAGGTCCATTCAGCCACTCGATCCTGTTACACAGGAACAGGAGGAGGGCCATTCAGCCCCCTCGAGCCTGTTACACAGGAACAGGAGGAGGCCCATTCAGCCCCCTCGATTCTGTTACACAGGAACAGGAGGAGGCTCATTCAGCCCCTTGAGCCTGTTACACAGGAACAGGAGGAGGCCCATTCAGCCCCTCGAGCCTGTTACACAGGACACGAGGAGGCCAATTCAGCCCCTCGAGCCTGTTACACAGGAACAGGAGGAGGCCCATTCAGCCCCTCGAGCCTGTTACACAGGAACAGGAGGAGGCCCATTCAGCCCCCTCGAGCCCGTTACACAGGAACAGGAGGAGGCCCATTCAGCCCTTCGAGCCTGTTACACAGGAACAGGAGGAGGCCCATTCAACCCCTCGACCCTGTTACACAGGAACAAGAGGAGGCCCATTCAGCCCCTCGAGCCTGTTACACAGGAACAGGAGGAGGTCCATTCAGCCCCTCGATCCTGTTACACAGGAACAGGAGGAGGACCATTCAGCCCCCTCGAGCCTGTTACACAGGAACAGGAGGAGGCCCATTCAGCCCCTCGAGCCTGTTACACAGGAACAGGAGGAGGCCCATTCAGCCCCTCGAGCCTGTTACACAGGAACAGGAGGAGGCCCATTCAGCCCCCTCGAGCCTGTTACGCAGGAACAGGAGGAGGCTCATTCAGCCCCCTCGAGCCTGTTACACAGGAACAGGAGGAGGCACATTCAGCCCCTCGAGCCTGTTACACAGGAACAGGAGGAGGCCCATTCAGCCCCCTCGATTCTGTTACACAGGAACAGGAGGAGGCTCATTCAGCCCCTCGAGCCTGTTACACAGGAACAGGAGGAGGCCCATTCAGCCCCTCGAGCCTGTTACACAGGAACAGGAGGAGGCTCATTCAGCCCCTCGAGCCTGTTACACAGGAACAGGAGGAGGCCCATTCAGCCCCCTCGAGCCTGTTACACATCTACCTCCGACAGTGCAGCGCTCTCTCATTACTGGCACCGGGGAGTGTGGGCCTGGATTATGGGGCTCAAGTCCTAGAGTATATACATCTACCTCCGACAGTGCAGCGCTCCCTCAGTACTGGCACTGGGGAGTGTGGGCCTGGATTATGGGGCTCGAGTCCTAGTGTATATACATCTACCTCCGACAGTGCAGCGCTCCCTCAGTACTGGCACCGGGGAGTGTGGGCCTGGATTATGGGGCTCGAGTCCTAGAGTATATACATCTATCTCCGACAGTTCAGCGCTCCCTCAGTACTGGCACCGGGGAGTGTGGGCCTGGATTATGGGGCTCGAGTCCTAGAGTATATACATCTACCTCCGACAGTGCAGCGCTCCCTCAGTACTGGCACCGGGGAGTGTGGGCCTGGATTACGGAGCTCAAGTCCTAGAGTATATACATCTACCTCTGACAGTGCAGCGCTCCCTCAGTACTGGCACCGGGGAGAGTGGGCCTGGATTATGGTGATCGAGTCCTAGAGTATATACATCTACCTCCGACAGTGTAGCGCTCCCTCAGTACTGGCACCGGGGAGAGTGGGCCTGGATTATGGGGCTCGAGACGATGTGGTACAGGCTCGAACCCACGATCTACTGACTCAGAAGCCAGAGGGGAACTATACAGCGAGCCAGGGCTGGTCCGAACACTCCCCCGGGGCCCAGGATACTTACCAAGGTCTGGAAGCTGCAGTGAAGCTGGGTGAGGAAGTGCGGAGGGTCGGGCATGGCGAGGACTCGCTTCTCCACCAGTGTGCACTCCACATCATCGTCCTGGATGACCACGTCCTTCTTCAAGATCTTGATGGCGTAGAGCTCCTCTGTCCCGCGGAACTCGGCCAGGAGGACCTTCGCAGGGAGGTGGCGGGGCGGGGGGGGGGTGGGTGGGGGAGGGGGGAGGATGAAGCACAAGAGGCACGCTGTTAACGCAAGGCCCCCTACCCCACCGAGCACAGCAAGATCCCACGGGTACCGATCGTAATGCAAGGCCCCCTACCCCACCAACCGGATCCAAACACCACCCCGCCACGAGCACAGCAAGATCCCGCGGGCACCGATCTTAATGCAAGGCCCCCTACCCCACCAACCGGATCCACCCGCCCCCCTCTCCCCCGCAAGCACAGCAAGATCCCGCGGGCACCGATCGAGTCGATGACCTGTGGTTGGGTTTTCTTTGCAATAATTTGCCACGTCCCTGAGGATTTTTCACCCCGCGCCACGACGGGGGCGCCCTCGGCCATTTTGCGCACAGCAAGATCCCACCAGAACTGGCGCTGTATCACCCGCCCCGTCCCACCATCCGGAGCAGAGATGTTGAGCTAAGGGATTGATGTTGGCCCCAGGACACCGGGGAGAACTCCCCCCTCTCATCTTCTTCCAATAGTGGCCGTGGGATCTTTTACGTCCACCTGAGAGAGCAGACGGGGGCCTCGGTTTAACGTCTCGTCCGAAAGACGGCACCTCCGACAGTGCAGCACTCCCTCAGTACTGGCACCGGGGAGTGTGGGCCTGGATTATGGGGCTCGAGTCCCAGAGTATATACATCTACCTCCGACAGTGCAGCGTTCCCTCAGTACTGGCACCGGGAAGTGTGGGCCTGGATTATGGGGCTCGAGTCCTAGAGTATGTACATCCACCTCCGACAGTGCAGCGCTCCCTCAGTACTGGCACCGGGGAGTGTGGGCCTGGATTATGGGGCTCAAGTCCTAGAGTATATACATCTACCTCCGACAGTGCAGCGCTCCCTCAGTACTGGCACCGGGAAGTGTGGGCCTGGATTATGGGGCTCGAGTCCTAGAGTATATACATCTACCTCCGACAGTGCAGCGCTCCCTCAGTACTGGCACCGGGGAGTGTGGGCCTGGATTATGGGGCTCGAGTCCTAGAGTATATACATCTACCTCTGACAGTGCAGCGCTCCCTCAGTACTGGCACCGGGAAGTGTGGGCCTGGATTATGGGGCTCGAGTCCTAGAGTATATACATCTACCTCCGACAGTGCAGCGCTCCCTCAGTACTGGCACCGGGAAGTGTGGGCCTGGATTATGGGGCTCGAGTCCTCGAGTATATACATCTACCTCCGACAGTGCAGCACTCCTTCAGTACTGGCACCGGGGAGTGTGGGCCTGGATTATGGGGCTCGAGTCCTAGAGTATATACATCTACCTCCGACAGTGCAGCACTCCCTCAGTACTGGCACCGGGAAGTGTGGGCCTGGATTATGGGGCTCGAGTCCTAGAGTGTATACATCTACCTCCGACAGTGCAGCGCTCCCTCAGTACTGGCACCGGGGAGTGTGGGCCTGGATTATGGGGCTCGAGTCCTAGAGTATATACATCTACCTCCGACAGTGCAGCGCTCCCTCAATACTGGCACCGGGGAGTGTGGGCCTGGATTATGGGGCTCGAGTCCTAGAGTATATACATCTACCTCCGACAGTGCAGTGCTCCCTCAGTACTGGCACCGGGGAGTGTGGGCCTGGATTATGGGGCTCGAGTTCTAGAGTATATACATCTACCTCCGACAGTGCAGCGCTCCCTCAGTACTGGCACCGGGGGGTCAGCGAGCGATCAGTGCCCATGGGGTGGGGTGGGGTGGGGGAGAGGAACTTGGGGATAATGGAGGAGATATTCTTTGGTGCCACTTACCTTCCCAAAGCTCCCCTTGCCCAGAACCATCAAAAAGTTGAAATCAGATGGTCCATAGTTGCTCCCAAAGGTGGGGACACACATCGGACTGGCAGCTGGACTCAAGGTCTTCGAGGGTGAAGGACTCAACTTTGCTTTCTGAGAGACAGAGATAGAGAGACAGTCAGCAAGATTGCCCGGTGTCAATTGTTCCCCCAATGACTCCTTGCTCCCCCTTTCTCTCCCTCTTTCTCCCTCGCATCTGGCCACCACTCCGCTCCATCTCCAAGGCCGCCTGCCTCCGCCCTCGGTCACATCGCCCGTCTCCGCTCCTGCCTCAGCTCATCCGCTGCTGAAACCCTCGTCCCTGCCTTTCTCACCTCCAGGCTCGACTATTCCGACTCTCCCCTGGCCGACCTCCCACCTCCCGCCCTCCGTAAACCTCACCTCATCCCAAACTCTCGCTGCCCCCCCGTGTCCTTACTCGCACCGGGTCCCGTTCAACCATCACCCCCTGTGCTCGCCCCCTCCCTATCTCTGTAACCTCCTCCAGCCCTACAATTCTCATCCTCCTGTTCAAATCCCTCCATGGCCCCTCGCCCCCTCCCTATCTCTGTAACCTCCTCCAGCCCTACAATCCTCATCCTCCTGTTCAAATCCCTCCATGGCCCTCGCCCCCTCCCTATCTCTGTAACCTCCTCCAGCCCCTACAATTCTCATCCTCCTGTTCAAATCCCTCCATGGCCCCTCGCCCCCCCTCCCTATCTCTGTAACCTCCTCCAGCCCTACAATTCTCATCCTCCTGTTCAAATCCCTCCATGGCCCTCACCCCCTCCCTATCTCTGTAACCTCCTCCAGCCCCTACAATTCTCATCCTCCTGTTCAAATCCCTCCATGGCCCTCGCCCCCTCCCTATCTCTGTAACCTCCTCCAGCCCCTACAACTCTCATCCTCCTGTTCAAATCCCTCCATGGCCCTCACCCCCTCCCTATCTCTGTAACCTCCTCCAGCCCTACAATTCTCATCCTCCTGTTCAAATCCCTCCATGGCCCTCACCCCCCTCCCTATCTCTGTAACCTCCTCCAGCCCCTACAATTCTCATCCTCCTGTTCAAATCCCTCCGTGGCCCTCACCCCCTCCCTATCTCTGTAACCTCCTCCAGCCCCTACAACTCTCATCCTCCTGTTCAAATCCCTCCATGGCCCTCACCCCCTCCCTATCTCTGTAACCTCCTCCAGCCCCTACAATTCTCATCCTCCTGTTCAAATCTCTCCATGGCCCTCGCCCCCTCCCCATCTCTGTAACCTCCTCCAGCCCCTACAATTCTCATCCTCCTGTTCAAATCCCTCCATGGCCCTCGCTCCCTCCCTATCTCTGTAACCTCCTACGACCCTCCGAGATCTCTGCGCTCCTCCAATTCTGCCCTCTTGAGCATCCCCAATTTCCATCGCTCCACCATTGGCGGCCGTGCCTTCAGCTGCCTGGGGCCCTGAGCTCTGGAATTCCCTCCCTAAACCTCTCTGCCTCTCTCTCCTCCTTTAAGACGCTCCTTAAAACCGACCTCTTTGACCCAGCTTTTGGTCATCTCGTTATCTCCTTCTGTGGCTGGGGTCAGATTTTGTTTGATAATCGCTCCTGTGAAGCGCCCTCGGACGTTTTACTACTTTAACGGCCGGGTATAAATGCGAGTTGTCGATGGTGGAACAGAGGAATGTGGGTGGGGGCGTTGGCAGATGCTGAAGGCCATGAGCTGGGCCGTAAGGCTGGAGGTCGGTGGGCAGAGGCTGTGGACGGACTAACTCTTGTAGGACGTGTTCAATGCCTAGTTCCTATAGCAACACCTCAGGCTGCAACCCCGGCCTTGCTGAGTTGGCCGACCTCCTCCTGTGTGGTACTGAGGCCCACACACACCTCTCCATCAAGGGCCTGAGGCCTCTCCCTCCTCCTGTGTGGTACTGAGGCCCAAACACACACCTCTCCATCAATGGCCTGAGGCCTCTCCCTCCTCCTGTGGTCCTGAGGCCCACACACACCTCTCCATCAAGGGCCTGAGGCCTCTCCCTCCTCCTCTGTGGTACTGAGGCCCAAACACACACCTCTCCATCAATGGCCTGAGGCCTCTCCCTCCTCCTGGATGGTACTGAGGCCCAAACACACACCTCTCCATCAAGGGCCTGAGGCCTCTCCCTCCTCCTGTGGTACTGAGGCCCAAACACACACCTCTCCATCAATGGCCTGAGGTCTCTCCCTCCTCCTGTGTGGTACTGAGGCCCACACACACCTCTCCATCAATGGCCTGAGGCCTCTCCCTCATCCTGTGTGGTACTGAGGCCCACACTCACCTCTCCATCAATGGCCTGAGGCCTCTCCCTCCTCCTGTGGTGCTGAGGCCCAAACACACACCTCTCCAGCAATGGCCTGAGGCCTCTCCCACCTCCTGTGTGGTACTGAGGCCCACACACACCTCTCCATCAATGGCCTGAGGCCTCTCCTCCTCCTGTGGTACTGAGGCCTACACTCACCTCTCCATCAATGGCCTGAGGCCTCTCCCTCCTCCTGTGGTGCTGAGGCCCAAACACACACCTCTCCAGCAATGGCCTGAGGCCTCTCCCACCTCCTGTGTGGTACTGAGGCCCACACACACCTCTCCATCAATGGCCTGAGGCCTCTCCTCCTCCTGTGGTACTGAGGCCCAAACACACACCTCTCCATCAATGGCCTGAGGCCTCTCCCTCCTCCTGTGGTCCTGAGGCCCACACACACCTCTCCAGCAAGGGCCTGAGGCCTCTCCCTCCTCCTGTGTGGTACTGAGGCCCACACACACCTCTCCATCAATGGCCTGAGGCCTCTCCTCCTCCTGTGGTACTGAGGCCCAAACAC
>NW_028225187.1:16578635-16593635 GCF_052327205.1 Somniosus microcephalus | reverse complement strand
TAGGTGGATAAAGGCCAACATGTCATTTGCCTTCCTTATTGCTCACTGTACCTGCATGCTAGCTTTCTGTGTTTCCTGGACGAGGACACCCAAATCTCTCTCAACACCGACATTGTGAATGTTTCTCACCATTTAAAAATAGTCTGTTTTGCTATTCTTACGACCAAAGTGAATAACCTCACATTTGTGTGTGTTTGTGTATTTGGCAAGGTACAGCACGGGTTAGATACAGAGTAAAGCTCCCTCTACACTGTCCCATCAAACACTCCCAGGGCAGGTACAGCACGGGTTAGATACAGAGTAAAGCTCCCTCTACACTGTCCCATCAAACACTCCCAGGGCAGGTACAGCACGGGTTAGATACAGAGTAAATCTCCCTCTACACTGTCCCATCAAACACCCCCAGGGCAGGTGCAGCACGGGTTAGATACAGAGTAAAGCTCCCTCTACACTGTCCCATCAAACACTCCCACGGCAGGTACAGCACGGGTTAGATACAGAGTAAAGCTCCCTCTACACTGTCCCATCAAACACCCCCAGGGCAGGTGCAGCACGGGTTAGATACAGAGTAAAGCTCCCTCTACACTGCCCCATCAAACACTCCCAGGTCAGGTACAGCACGGGGTTAGATACAGAGTAAAGCTCCCTCTACACTGTCCCATCAAACACTCCCAGGGCAGGTACAGCACGGGTTAGATACAGAGTAAAGCTCCCTCTACACTGTCCCATCAAACACTCCCAGGGCAGGTACAGCACGGGTTAGATACAGAGTAAAGCTCCCTCTACACTGTCCTATCAAACACTCCCAGGGCAGGTACAGCAGGGGTTAGATACAGAGTAAAGCTTCCTCTACACTGTCCCATCAAACACTCCCAGGGCAGGTACAGCACGGGTTAGATACAGAGTAAAGCTCCCTCTACACTGTCCCATCAAACACTCCCAGGGCAGGTACAGCACGGGGTTAGATACAGAGTAAAGCTCCCTCTGCACTGTCCCATCAAACACTCCCAGGGCAGGTACAGCACGGGTTAGATACAAAGTAAAGCTCCCTCTACACTGTCCCATCAAACACTCCCGGGGCAGGTACAGCACGGGTTAGATACAGAGTAAAGCTCCCTCTACACTGTCCCATCAAACACTCCCAGGGCAGGTACAGCACGGTGTGAGATACAGAGTAAAGCTCCCTCTACACTGTCCCACCAAATACTCCCAGGGCAGGTGCAGCACGGGGTTAGATACAGAGTAAAGCTCCCTCTACACTGTCCCACCAAATACTCCCAAGGCAGGTACAGCACGGGGTTAGATACAGAGTAAAGCTTCCTCTAAACTGTCCCATCAAACACTCCCAGGGCAGGTACAGCACGAGTTACATACAGAGTAAAGCTCCCTCTACACTGTCCCATCAAACACTCCCAGGGCAGGTACAGCATGGGTTAGATACAGAGTAAAGCTCCCTCTATACTGTCCCGATAAACAATCCCAGGGCAGGTACAGCACGGGGTTAGATACAGAGTAAAGCTCCCTCTACATTGTCCCATCAAACACTCCCAGGGCAGGTACAGCATGGGTTAGATACAGAGTAAAGCTCCCTCTACACCGTCCCATCAAACACTCCCAGGTCAGGTACAGCACGGGGTTAGATACAGAGTAAAGCTCCCTCTACACTGTCCCATCAAACACTCCCAGGGCAGGTACAGCACGGGTTAGATACAGAGTAAAGCTCCCTCTACACTGTCCTATCAAACACTCCCAGGGCAGGTACAGCAGGGGTTAGATACAGAGTAAAGCTCCCTCTACACTGTCCCATCAAACACTCCCAGGGCAGGTACAGCACGGGTTAGATACAGAGTAAAGCTCCCTCTACACTGTCCCATCAAACACTCCCAGGGCAGGTACAGCACGGGGTTAGATACAGAGTAAAGCTCCCTCTGCACTGTCCCATCAAACACTCCCAGGGCAGGTACAGCACGGGTTAGATACAAAGTAAAGCTCCCTCTACACTGTCCCATCAAACACTCCCGGGGCAGTTACAGCACGGTGTGAGATACAGAGTAAAGCTCCCTCTACACTGTCCCACCAAATACTCCCAGGGCAGGTACAGCACGGGGTTAGATACAGAGTAAAGCTCCCTCTACACTGTCCCACCAAATACTCCCAAGGCAGGTACAGCACGGGGTTAGATACAGAGTAAAGCTTCCTCTAAACTGTCCCATCAAACACTCCCAGGGCAGGTACAGCACGAGTTACATACAGAGTAAAGCTCCCTCTACACTGTCCCATCAAACACTCCCAGGGCAGGTACAGCATGGGTTAGATACAGAGTAAAGCTCCCTCTATACTGTCCCGATAAACAATCCCAGGGCAGGTACAGCACGGGGTTAGATACAGAGTAAAGCTCCCTCTACATTGTCCCATCAAACACTCCCAGGGCAGGTACAGCATGGGTTAGATACAGAGTAAAGCTCCCTCTACACTGTCCCATCAAACACTCCCAGGGCAGGTACAGCACGGGGTTAGATACAGAGTAAAGCTCCCCCTACACTGTCCCATCAAACACTCCCAGGGCAGGTACAGCACAGGGTTAGATACAGAGTAAAGCTCCCTCTACACTGTCCCATCAAACACTCCCAGGGCAGGTACAGCACGGGTTAGATACAGAGTAAAGCACCCACTACACTGTCCCATCAAATATACCCAGGGCAGGTACAGCACGGGTTAGATACAGCGTAAAGCTCCCTCTACACTGTCCCATCAAACACTCCCAAGACAGGTACAGCACGGGGTTAGATACAGAGTAAAGCTCCCTCTACACTGTCGCATCAAACACCCCCAGGGCAGGTACAGCACGGGTTAGATACAGAGTAAAGCTCCCTCTACACTGTCCCATCAAACACTACCAGGGCAGGTACAGCACGGGTTAGATACAGAGTAAAGCTCCCTCTACACTGTCCCATCAAACACTCCCAGGGCAGGTCCAGCACGGGGTTAGATGCAGAGTAAAGCTCCCTCTACAGTGTCCCAACAAACACTCCCAGGGCAGGTACAGCACGGGGATAGATACAAAGTAAAGCTCCCTCTACACTGTCCCATCAAACACTCCCAGGGCAGGTACAGCACGGGTTAGATACAGAGTAAAGCTCCCTCTACACTGTCCCTTCAAATACTCCCAGGGCAGGTACAGCATGGGGTTAGATACAGAGTAAAGCTTCCTCTAAACTGTCCCATCAAACACTCCCAGGGCAGGTACAGCACGGGTTAGATACAGAGTAAAGCTCCCTCTACACTGTCCCATCAAACACTCCCAGGGCAGGTACAGCACGGGTTAGATACAGAGTAAAGCTCCCTCTACACTGTCCCATCAAACACTCCCAGGGCAGGTACAGCACGGGGTTAGATACAGAGTAAAGCTCCCTCTACACTGTCCCATCAAACACTCCCAGGGCAGGTACAGCACGGGTTAGATACAGAGTAAAGCTCCCTCTACACTGTCCCATCAAACACTCCCAGGGCAGGTACAGCACGGGTTAGATACAGAGTAAAGCTCCCTCTACACTGTCCCATCAAACACTCCCAGGGCAGGTACAGCACGGGGTTAGATACAGAGTAAAGCTCCCTCCACACTGTCCCATCAAACACTCCCAGGGCAGGTACAGCACGGGTTAGATAAAGAGTAAAGCTCCCTCTACACTGTCCCGTCAAACACTCCCAGGGCAGGTACAGCACGGGTTAGATACAGAGTAAAGCTCCCTCTACACTGTCCCATCAAACACTCCCAGGGCAGGTACAGCACGGGTTAGATACAGAGTAAAGCTCCCTCTACACTGTCCCATCAAACACTCCCAGGGCAGGTACAGCACGGGTTAGATACAGAGTAAAGCTCCCTCTACACTGTCCCATCAAACACTCCCAGGGCAGGTACAGCACGGGTTAGATACAGAGTAAAGCTCCCTCTACACTGTCCCATCAAACACTCCCAGGGCAGGTACAGCACGGGGTTAGATACAGAGTAAAGCTCCCTCTGCACTGTCCCATCAAACACTCCCAGGGCAGGTACAGCACGGGTTAGATACAAAGTAAAGCTCCCTCTACACTGTCCCATCAAACACTCCCGGGGCAGGTACAGCACGGGTTAGATACAGAGTAAAGCTCCCTCTACACTGTCCCATCAAACACTCCCAGGGCAGTTACAGCACGGTGTGAGATACAGAGTAAAGCTCCCTCTACACTGTCCCACCAAATACTCCCAGGGCAGGTACAGCACGGGGTTAGATACAGAGTAAAGCTCCCTCTACACTGTCCCACCAAATACTCCCAAGGCAGGTACAGCACGGGGTTAGATACAGAGTAAAGCTTCCTCTAAACTGTCCCATCAAACACTCCCAGGGCAGGTACAGCACGAGTTACATACAGAGTAAAGCTCCCTCTACACTGTCCCATCAAACACTCCCAGGGCAGGTACAGCATGGGTTAGATACAGAGTAAAGCTCCCTCTATACTGTCCCGATAAACAATCCCAGGGCAGGTACAGCACGGGGTTAGATACAGAGTAAAGCTCCCTCTACATTGTCCCATCAAACACTCCCAGGGCAGGTACAGCATGGGTTAGATACAGAGTAAAGCTCCCTCTACACTGTCCCATCAAACACTCCCAGGGCAGGTACAGCACGGGGTTAGATACAGAGTAAAGCTCCCCCTACACTGTCCCATCAAACACTCCCAGGGCAGGTACAGCACAGGGTTAGATACAGAGTAAAGCTCCCTCTACACTGTCCCATCAAACACTCCCAGGGCAGGTACAGCACGGGTTAGATACAGAGTAAAGCACCCACTACACTGTCCCATCAAATATACCCAGGGCAGGTACAGCACGGGTTAGATACAGAGTAAAGCTCCCTCTACACTGTCCCGTCAAACACTCCCAGGGCAGGTCCAGCACGGGGTTAGATGCAGAGTAAAGCTCCCTCTACAGTGTCCCAACAAACACTCCCAGGGCAGGTACAGCACGGGGATAGATACAAAGTAAAGCTCCCTCTACACTGTCCCATCAAACACTCCCAGGGCAGGTACAGCACGGGTTAGATACAGAGTAAAGCTCCCTCTACACTGTCCCTTCAAATACTCCCAGGGCAGGTACAGCATGGGGTTAGATACAGAGTAAAGCTTCCTCTAAACTGTCCCATCAAACACTCCCAGGGCAGGTACAGCACGGGTTAGATACAGAGTAAAGCTCCCTCTACACTGTCCCATCAAACACTCCCAGGGCAGGTACAGCACGGGTTAGATACAGAGTAAAGCTCCCTCTACACTGTCCCATCAAACACTCCCAGGGCAGGTACAGCACGGGGTTAGATACAGAGTAAAGCTCCCTCTACACTGTCCCATCAAACACTCCCAGGGCAGGTACAGCACGGGTTAGATACAGAGTAAAGCTCCCTCTACACTGTCCCATCAAACACTCCCAGGGCAGGTACAGCACGGGTTAGATACAGAGTAAAGCTCCCTCTACACTGTCCCATCAAACACTCCCAGGGCAGGTACAGCACGGGGTTAGAAACAGAGTAAAGCTCCCTCCACACTGTCCCATCAAACACTCCCAGGGCAGGTACAGCACGGGTTAGATAAAGAGTAAAGCTCCCTCTACACTGTCCCGTCAAACACTCCCAGGGCAGGTACAGCACGGGTTAGATACAGAGTAAAGCTCCCTCTACACTGTCCCATCAAACACTCCCAGGGCAGGTACAGCACGGGTTAGATACAGAGTAAAGCTCCCTCTACACTGTCCCATCAAACACTCCCAGGGCAGGTACAGCACGGGTTAGATACAGAGTAAAGCTCCCTCTACACTGTCCCATCAACACTCCCAGGGCAGGTACAGCACGGGTTAGATACAGAGTAAATCTCCCTCTACACTGTCCCATCAAACACCCCCAGGGCAGGTGCAGCACGGGTTAGATACAGAGTAAAGCTCCCTCTACACTGTCCCATCAAACACTCCCAGGGCAGGTACAGCACGGGTTAGATACAGAGTAAAGCTCCCTCTACACTGTCCCATCAAACACCCCCAGGGCAGGTGCAGCACGGGTTAGATACAGAGTAAAGCTCCCTCTACACCGTCCCATCAAACACTCCCAGGTCAGGTACAGCACGGGGTTAGATACAGAGTAAAGCTCCCTCTACACTGTCCCATCAAACACTCCCAGGGCAGGTACAGCACGGGTTAGATACAGAGTAAAGCTCCCTCGACACTGTCCCATCAAACACTCCCAGGGCAGGTACAGCACGGGGTTAGATACAGAGTAAAGCTCCCTCTACACTGTCCCACCAAATACTCCCAAGGCAGGTACAGCACGGGGTTAGATACAGAGTAAAGCTTCCTCTAAACTGTCCCATCAAACACTCCCAGGGCAGGTACAGCACGAGTTACATACAGAGTAAAGCTCCCTCTACACTGTCCCATCAAACACTCCCAGGGCAGGTACAGCATGGGTTAGATACAGATTAAAGCTCCCTCTATACTGTCCTGATAAACAATCCCAGGGCAGGTACAGCACGGGGTTAGATACAGAGTAAAGCTCCCTCTACACTGTCCCATCAAACACTCCCAGGGCAGGTACAGCACGGGGTTAGATACAGAGTAAAGCTCCCTTTGCACTGTCCCATCAAACACTCCCAGGGCAGGTACAGCACGGGTTAGATACAAAGTAAAGCTCCCTCTACACTGTCCCATCAAACACTCCCGGGGCAGGTACAGCACGGGTTAGATACAGAGTAAAGCTCCCTCTACACTGTCCCATCAAACACTCCCAGGGCAGGTACAGCACGGTGTGAGATACAGAGTAAAGCTCCCTCTACACTGTCCCACCAAATACTCCCAGGGCAGGTACAGCACGGGGTTAGATACAGAGTAAAGCTCCCTCTACACTGTCCCACCAAATACTCCCAAGGCAGGTACAGCACGGGGTTAGATACAGAGTAAAGCTTCCTCTAAACTGTCCCATCAAACACTCCCAGGGCAGGTACAGCACGAGTTACATACAGAGTAAAGCTCCCTCTACACTGTCCCATCAAACACTCCCAGGGCAGGTACAGCATGGGTTAGATACAGAGTAAAGCTCCCTCTATACTGTCCCGATAAACAATCCCAGGGCAGGTACAGCACGGGGTTAGATACAGAGTAAAGCTCCCTCTACATTGTCCCATCAAACACTCCCAGGGCAGGTACAGCATGGGTTAGATACAGAGTAAAGCTCCCTCTACACTGTCCCATCAAACACTCCCAGGGCAGGTACAGCACGGGGTTAGGTACAGAGTAAAGCTCCCCCTACACTGTCCCATCAAACACTCCCAGGGCAGGTACAGCACAGGGTTAGATACAGAGTAAAGCACCCTCTACACTGTCCCATCAAACACTCCCAGGGCAGGTACAGCACGGGTTAGATACAGAGTAAAGCACCCACTACACTGTCCCATCAAATATACCCAGGGTAGGTACAGCACGGGTTAGATACAGAGTAAAGCTCCCTCTACACTGTCCCGTCAAACACTCCCAGGGCAGGTACAGCACGGGTTAGATACAGAGTAAATCTCCCTCTACACTGTCCCATCAAACACTCCCAAGACAGGTACAGCACGGGGTTAGATACAGAGTAAAGCTCCCTCTACACTGTCGCATCAAACACCCCCAGGGCAGGTACAGCACGGGTTAGATACAGAGTAAAGCTCCCTCTACACTGTCCCATCAAACACTCCCAGGGCAGGTACAGCACGGGTTAGATACAGAGTAAAGCTCCCTCTACACTGTCCCATCAAACACTCCCAGGGCAGGTACAGCACGGGGATAGATACAAAGTAAAGCTCCCTCTACACTGTCCCATCAAACACTCCCAGGGCAGGTACAGCATGGGGTTAGATACAGAGTAAAGCTTCCTCTAAACTGTCCCATCAAACACTCCCAGGGCAGGTACAGCACGAGTTACATACAGAGTAAAGCTCCCTCTACACTGTCCCATCAAATACTCCCAGGGCAGGTACAGCATGGGGTTAGATACAGAGTAAAGCTTCCTCTAAACTGTCCCATCAAACACTCCCAGGGCAGGTACAGCACGAGTTACATACAGAGTAAAGCTCCCTCTACACTGTCCCATCAAACACTCCCAGGGCAGGTACAGCATGGGTTAGATACAGAGTAAAGCTCCCTCTATAATGTCCCGATAAACAATCCCTGGGCAGGTACAGCACGGGGTTAGATACAGAGTAAAGCTCCCTCTGCACTGTCCCATCAAACACTCCCAGGGCAGGGACAGCACGGGTTAGATACAGAGTAAAGCTCCCTCTACACTGTCCCATGAAACTCCCAGGGCAGGTACAGCACGGGGTCAGATACAGAGTAAAGTTCCCTCTACACTGTCCCATCAAACACTCCCAGGGCAGGTACAGCACAGGTTAGATAGAGAGTAAAGCTCCCTCCACACTGTCCCATCAAACACTCCCAGGGCAGATACAGCACGGGTTAGATACAGAGTAAAGCTCCCTCTGCACTGTCCCATCAAACACTCCCGGGGCAGGTACAGCACGGGTTAGATACAGAGTAAAGCTCCCTCTACACTGTCCCATCAAACACTCCCAGGGCAGTTACAGCACGGTGTGAGATACAGAGTAAAGCTCCCTCTACACTGTCCCACCAAATACTCCCAGGGCAGGTACAGCACGGGGTTAGATACAGAGTAAAGCTCCCTCTACACTGTCCCACCAAATACTCCCAAGGCAGGTACAGCACGGGGTTAGATACAGAGTAAAGCTTCCTCTAAACTGTCCCATCAAACACTCCCAGGGCAGGTACAGCACGAGTTACATACAGAGTAAAGCTCCCTCTACACTGTCCCATCAAACACTCCCAGGGCAGGTACAGCATGGGTTAGATACAGAGTAAAGCTCCCTCTATACTGTCCCGATAAACAATCCCAGGGCAGGTACAGCACGGGGTTAGATACAGAGTAAAGCTCCCTCTACATTGTCCCATCAAACACTCCCAGGGCAGGTACAGCATGGGTTAGATACAGAGTAAAGCTCCCTCTACACTGTCCCATCAAACACTCCCAGGGCAGGTACAGCACGGGTTAGATACAGAGTAAAGCTCCCTCTACACTGTCCCATCAAACACTCCCAGGGCAGGTACAGCACAGGGTTAGATACAGAGTAAAGCTCCCTCTACACTGTCCCATCAAACACTCCCAGGGCAGGTACAGCACGGGTTAGATACAGAGTAAAGCACCCACTACACTGTCCCATCAAATATACCCAGGGCAGGTACAGCACGGGTTAGATACAGAGTAAAGCTCCCTCTACACTGTCCCATCAAACACTCCCAGGGCAGGTCCAGCACGGGGTTAGATGCAGAGTAAAGCTCCCTCTACAGTGTCCCAACAAACACTCCCAGGGCAGGTACAGCACGGGGATAGATACAAAGTAAAGCTCCCTCTACACTGTCCCATCAAACACTCCCAGGGCAGGTACAGCACGGGGTAGATACAGAGTAAAGATCCCTCTACACTGTCCCTTCAAATACTCCCAGGGCAGGTACAGCATGGGGTTAGATACAGAGTAAAGCTTCCTCTAAACTGTCCCATCAAACACTCCCAGGGCAGGTACAGCACGGGTTAGATACAGAGTAAAGCTCCCTCTACACTGTCCCATCAAACACTCCCAGGGCAGGTACAGCACGGGGTTAGATACAGAGTAAAGCTCCCTCTACACTGTCCCATCAAACACTCCCAGGGCAGGTACAGCACGGGTTAGATACAGAGTAAAGCTCCCTCTACACTGTCCCATCAAACATTCCCAGGGCAGGTACAGCACGGGTTAGATACAGAGTAAAGCTCCCTCTACACTGTCCCATCAAACACTCCCAGGGCAGGTACAGCACGGGGTTAGATACAGAGTAAAGCTCCCTCCACACTGTCCCATCAAACACTCCCAGGGCAGGTACAGCACGGGTTAGATAAAGAGTAAAGCTCCCTCTACACTGTCCCGTCAAACACTCCCAGGGCAGGTACAGCACGGGTTAGATACAGAGTAAAGCTCCCTCTACACTGTCCCATCAAACACTCCCAGGGCAGGTACAGCACGGGTTAGATACAGAGTAAAGCTCCCTCTACACTGTCCCATCAAACACTCCCAGGGCAGGTACAGCACGGGTTAGATACAGAGTAAAGCTCCCTCTACACTGTCCCATCAAACACTCCCAGGGCAGGTACAGCACGGGTTAGATACAGAGTAAATCTCCCTCTACACTGTCCCATCAAACACCCCCAGGGCAGGTGCAGCACGGGTTAGATACAGAGTAAAGCTCCCTCTACACTGTCCCATCAAACACTCCCAGGGCAGGTACAGCACGGGTTAGATACAGAGTAAAGCTCCCTCTACACTGTCCCATCAAACACCCCCAGGGCAGGTGCAGCACGGGTTAGATACAGAGTAAAGCTCCCTCTACACCGTCCCATCAAACACTCCCAGGTCAGGTACAGCACGGGGTTAGATACAGAGTAAAGCTCCCTCTACACTGTCCCATCAAACACCCCCAGGGCAGGTGCAGCACGGGTTAGATACAGAGTAAAGCTCCCTCTACACTGTCCCATCAAACACTCCCAGGGCAGGTACAGCACGGGTTAGATACAGAGTAAAGCTCCCTCGACACTGTCCCATCAAACACTCCCAGGGCAGGTACAGCACGGGGTTAGATACAGAGTAAAGCTCCCTCTACACTGTCCCACCAAATACTCCCAAGGCAGGTACAGCACGGGGTTAGATACAGAGTAAAGCTTCCTCTAAACTGTCCCATCAAACACTCCCAGGGCAGGTACAGCACGAGTTACATACAGAGTAAAGCTCCCTCTACACTGTCCCATCAAACACTCCCAGGGCAGGTACAGCATGGGTTAGATACAGATTAAAGCTCCCTCTATACTGTCCCGATAAACAATCCCAGGGCAGGTACAGCACGGGGTTAGATACAGAGTAAAGCTCCCTCTACACTGTCCCATCAAACACTCCCAGGGCAGGTACAGCACGGGGTTAGATACAGAGTAAAGCTCCCTCTGCACTGTCCCATCAAACACTCCCAGGGCAGGTACAGCACGGGTTAGATACAAAGTAAAGCTCCCTCTACACTGTCCCATCAAACACTCCCGGGGCAGGTACAGCACGGGTTAGATACAGAGTAAAGCTCCCTCTACACTGTCCCATCAAACACTCCCAGGGCAGGTACAGCACGGTGTGAGATACAGAGTAAAGCTCCCTCTACACTGTCCCACCAAATACTCCCAGGGCAGGTACAGCACGGGGTTACATACAGAGTAAAGCTCCCTCTACACTGTCCCATCAAACACTCCCAGGGCAGGTACAGCATGGGTTAGATACAGAGTAAAGCTCCCTCTATACTGTCCCGATAAACAATCCCAGGGCAGGTACAGCACGGGGTTAGATACAGAGTAAAGCTCCCTCTACATTGTCCCATCAAACACTCCCAGGGCAGGTACAGCATGGGTTAGATACAGAGTAAAGCTCCCTCTACACTGTCCCATCAAACACTCCCAGGGCAGGTACAGCACGGGGTTAGGTACAGAGTAAAGCTCCCCCTACACTGTCCCATCAAACACTCCCAGGGCAGGTACAGCACAGGGTTAGATACAGAGTAAAGCTCCCTCTACACTGTCCCATCAAACACTCCCAGGGCAGGTACAGCACGGGTTAGATACAGAGTAAAGCACCCACTACACTGTCCCATCAAATATACCCAGGGTAGGTACAGCACGGGTTAGATACAGAGTAAAGCTCCCTCTACACTGTCCCGTCAAACACTCCCAGGGCAGGTACAGCACGGGTTAGATACAGAGTAAATCTCCCTCTACACTGTCCCATCAAACACTCCCAAGACAGGTACAGCACGGGGTTAGATACAGAGTAAAGCTCCCTCTACACTGTCGCATCAAACACCCCCAGGGCAGGTACAGCACGGGTTAGATACAGAGTAAAGCTCCCTCTACACTGTCCCATCAAACACTCCCAGGGCAGGTACAGCACGGGTTAGATACAGAGTAAAGCTCCCTCTACACTGTCCCATCAAACACTCCCAGGGCAGGTACAGCACGGGGATAGATACAAAGTAAAGCTCCCTCTACACTGTCCCATCAAACACTCCCAGGGCAGGTACAGCACGGGTTAGATACAGAGTAAAGCTCCCTCTACACTGTCCCATCAAATACTCCCAGGGCAGGTACAGCATGGGGTTAGATACAGAGTAAAGCTTCCTCTAAACTGTCCCATCAAACACTCCCAGGGCAGGTACAGCACGAGTTACATACAGAGTAAAGCTCCCTCTACACTGTCCCATCAAACACTCCCAGGGCAGGTACAGCATGGGTTAGATACAGAGTAAAGCTCCCTCTATAATGTCCCGATAAACAATCCCTGGGCAGGTACAGCACGGGGTTAGATACAGAGTAAAGCTCCCTCTGCACTGTCCCATCAAACACTCCCAGGGCAGGGACAGCACGGGTTAGATACAGAGTAAAGCTCCCTCTACACTGTCCCATGAAACTCCCAGGGCAGGTACAGCACGGGGTCAGATACAGAGTAAAGTTCCCTCTACACTGTCCCATCAAACACTCCCAGGGCAGGTACAGCACAGGTTAGATAGAGAGTAAAGCTCCCTCCACACTGTCCCATCAAACACTCCCAGGGCAGGTACAGCACGGGTTAGATACAGAGTAAAGCTCCCTCTACACTGTCCCATCAAACACTCCCAGGGCAGGTACAGCACGGGGTTAGATACAGAGTAAAGCTCCCTCTACACTGTCCCATCAAACACTCCCAGGGCAGGTACAGCACGGGTTAGATACAGAGTAAAGCTCCCTCTACACTGTCCCATCAAACACTCCCAGGGCAGGTACAGCACGGGGTTAGATACAGAGTAAAGCTCCCTCCACACTGTCCCATCAAACACTCCCAGGGCAGGTACAGCACGGGTTAGATAACGAGTAAAGCTCCCTCTACACTGTCCCGTCAAACACTCCCAGGGCAGGTACAGCACGGGTTAGATACAGAGTAAAGCTCCCTCTACACTGTCCCATCAAACACTCCCAGGGCAGGTACAGCACGGGTTAGATACAGAGTAAAGCTCCCTCTACACTGTCCCATCAAACACTCCCAGGGCAGGTACAGCACGGGTTAGATACAGAGTAAAGCTCCCTCTACACTGTCCCATCAAACACTCCCAGGGCAGGTACAGCACGGGTTAGATACAGAGTAAATCTCCCTCTACACTGTCCCATCAAACACCCCCAGGGCAGGTGCAGCACGGGTTTGATACAGAGTAAAGCTCCCTCTACACTGTCCCATCAAACACTCCCAGGGCAGGTACAGCACGGGTTAGATACAGAGTAAAGCTCCCTCTACACTGTCCCATCAAACACCCCCAGGGCAGGTGCAGCACGGGTTAGATACAGAGTAAAGCTCCCTCTACACCGTCCCATCAAACACTCCCAGGTCAGGTACAGCACGGGGTTAGATACAGAGTAAAGCTCCCTCTACACTGTCCCATCAAACACTCCCAGGGCAGGTACAGCACGGGTTAGATACAGAGTAAAGCTCCCTCTACACTGTCCCATCAAACACTCCCAGGGCAGGTACAGCACGGGGTTAGATACAGAGTAAAGCTCCCTCTACACTGTCCCACCAAATACTCCCAAGGCAGGTACAGCACGGGGTTAGATACAGAGTAAAGCTTCCTCTAAACTGTCCCATCAAACACTCCCAGGGCAGGTACAGCACGGGTTAGATACAGAGTAAAGCTCCCTCTACACTGTCCCATCAAACACTCCCAGGGCAGGTACAGCACGGGTTAGATACAGAGTAAAGCTCCCTCTACACTGTCCTATCAAACACTCCCAGGGCAGGTACAGCAGGGGTTAGATACAGAGTAAAGCTCCCTCTGCACTGTCCCATCAAACACTCCCAGGGCAGGTACAGCACGGGTTAGATACAGAGTAAAGCTCCCTCTACACTGTCCCATCAAACACTCCCAGGGCAGGTACAGCACGGGGTTAGATACAGAGTAAAGCTCCCTCTGCACTGTCCCATCAAACACTCCCAGGGCAGGTACAGCACGGGTTAGATGCAAAGTAAAGCTCCCGCTACACTGTCCCATCAAACACTCCCGGGGCAGGTACAGCACGGGTTAGATACAGAGTAAAGCTCCCTCTACACTGTCCCATCAAACACTCCCAGGGCAGGTACAGCACGGTGTGAGATACAGAGTAAAGCTCCCTCTACACTGTCCCACCAAATACTCCCAGGGCAGGTACAGCACGGGGTTAGATACAGAGTAAAGCTCCCTCTACACTGTCCCACCAAATACTCCCAGGGCAGGTACAGCACGAGTTACATACAGAGTAAAGCTCCCTCTACACTGTCCCATCAAACACTCCCAGGGCAGGTACAGCATGGGTTAGATACAGAGTAAAGCTCCCTCTATACTGTCCCGATAAACAATCCCAGGGCAGGTACAGCACGGGGTTAGATACAGAGTAAAGCTCCCTCTACATTGTCCCATCAAACACTCCCAGGGCAGGTACAGCATGGGTTAGATACAGAGTAAAGCTCCCTCTACACAGTCCCATCAAACACTCCCAGGGCAGGTACAGCACGGGGTTAGATACAGAGTAAAGCTCCCCCTACACTGTCCCATCAAACACTCCCAGGGCAGGTACAGCACAGGGTTAGATACAGAGTAAAGCTCCCTCTACACTGTCCCATCAAACACTCCCAGGGCAGGTACAGCATGGGTTAGATACAGAGTAAAGCACCCACTACACTGTCCCATCAAATATACCCAGGGCAGGTACAGCACGGGTTAGATACAGAGTAAAGCTCCCTCTACACTGTCCCGTCAAACACTCCCAGGGC
This sequence comes from Somniosus microcephalus, assembly GCF_052327205.1. Classification (NCBI taxonomy): domain Eukaryota; kingdom Metazoa; phylum Chordata; class Chondrichthyes; order Squaliformes; family Somniosidae; genus Somniosus; species Somniosus microcephalus. Next base: position 16,578,674 of record NW_028225187.1, on the reverse strand, counting down.
AGGTACAGCACGGGTTAGATACAGAGTAAATCTCCCTCT
>NW_028225187.1:16547653-16573135 GCF_052327205.1 Somniosus microcephalus | reverse complement strand
GCTCTCTCTTGCCCCCCCCAGTCTCTCTCTCTTCCCCCCCCAGTCGCTCTCTTTTCACCCCCCAGTCGCTCTCTCTTCCCCCCCCCCCAGTCGCTCTTTCTTCCCCCCCCCAGTCGCTCTTTCTTTCCCCCCCAGTCGCTCTCTCTTCCCCCCCAGTCGCTCCTCTCTTCCCCCCCAGTCGCTCTCTCTTCCCCCCCCAGTCGCTCTCTCTTCCCCCCCCCAGTCGCTCTCTCTTCCCCCCCAGTCGCTCTCTTCTTCCCCCCAGTCGCTCTCTCTTCCCCCCCAGTCGCTCTCTCTTCCCCCCCAGTCGCTCTCTCTTCCCCCCCAGTCGCTCTCTCTTCCCCCCCCAGTCGCTCTCTCTTCCCCCCCCAGTCGCTCTCTCTTCCCCCCCAGTCGCTCTCTCTTCCCCCCCCAGTCGCTCTCTCTTCCCCCCCAGTCGCTCTCTCTTCCCCCCCAGTCGCTCTCTCTTCCCCCCCAGTCGCTCTCTCTTCCCCCCCAGTCGCTCTCTCTTCCCCCCCAGTCGCTCTCTCTTACACCCCAGTCGCTCTCTCTTCCCCCCCAGTCGCTCTCTCTTCCCCCCCAGTCGCTCTCTCTTCCCCCCCAGTCGCTCTCTCTTCCCCCCCAGTCGCTCTCTCTTCCCCCCCCAGTCGCTCTCTCTTACCCTCCAGTCGCTCTCTCTTCCCCCCCAGTCGCTCTCTCTTCCCCCCCAGTCGCTCTCTCTTCCCCCCCAGTCGCTCTCTCTTCCCCCCCAGTCGCTCTCTCTTCCCCCCCAGTCGCTCTCTCTTCCCCCCCAGTCGCTCTCTCTTCCCCCCCAGTCGCTCTCTCTTCCCCCCCCAGTCGCTCTCTCTTCCCCCCCAGTCGCTCTCTCTTCCCCCCAGTCGCTCTCTCTTCCCCCCCAGTCGCTCTCTTCCACCCCAGTCGCTCTCTCTTCCCCCCAGTCGCTCTCTCTTCCCCCCCAGTCGCTCTCTCTTCCCCCCCAGTCGCTCTCTCTTCCCCCCCAGTCGCTCTCTCTTTCCCCCCAGTCGCTCTCTCTTCCCCCCCAGTCGCTCTCTCTTCCCCCCCCAGTCGCTCTCTCTTCCCCCCAGTCGCTCTCTCTTCCCCCCCAGTCGCTCTCTCTTCCACCCCAGTCGCTCTCTCTTCCCCCCCAGTCGCTCTCTCTTCCCCCCCAGTCGTTCTCTCTTCCCCCCCAGTCGTTCTCTCTTCCCCCCCAGTCGCTCTCTCTTCCCCCCCAGTCGCTCTCTCTTCCCCCCCAGTCGCTCTCTCTTCCCCCCCCCAGTCGCTCTCTCTTCCCCCCCCCCCCCAGTCGCTCTCTCTTCCCCCCCCAGGCGCTCTCTCTTCCCCCCCCCCCGCAGTCGCTCTCTCTTTCCCCCCCCCGAGTCGCTCTCTCTTCCCCCCCCCGAAGTCGCTCTCTCTTTCCCCCCCCCCAAGTCGCTCTCTCTTCCCCCCCGCCAAGTCGCCCTCTCTTCCCCCCCCCCACAGTCGCTCTCTCTTCCCCCTAGGTCGCTCTCTCTTCCCCCCCCCAGTCGCTCTCTCTTCCCCCTCCAGTCGCTCTCTCTTCCCCCCCACACGCTCTCTCTTCCCCCCCCCAGTCGCTCTCTCTTCCCCCCCCAGTCGCTCTCTCTTCCCCCCCCCCAGTCGCTCGCTCTTCCCCCCCCCCCCAGTCGCTCTCTCTTCCCCCCCGTCGCTCTCTCTTCCCCCCCCAGTCGCTCTCTCTTCCCCCCCCAGTCGCGCTCTGTTCCCCCCCGTCGCTCTCTCTTCCCCCCCCCCGCAGTCGCTCTCTCTTTTCCCCCCCCCGCAGTCGCTCTCTCTTCCCCCCCCACCGTCGCTCTCTCTTCTCCCCCCCCAGTCGCTCTCTCTTTCCCCCCCCAAGGCGCTCTCTTCCCCCCCCCCCCCCCCCCCCCCCCCCCCCCCCCCCCCCCCCCCCCCCCCCCCCTCTCCCCCCCCCCCCCCCCCCCCCCCCCCCCCCCCCGCCAAGTCGCTCTCTCTTCCCCCCCAGTCGCTCTCTCTTCCCCCCCAGTCGCTCTCTCTTCCCCCCCCCCAGTCGCTTTCTCTTCCCCCCCAGTCGCTCTCTCTTCCCCCCAGTCGCTCTCTCTCTTCCCCCCAGTCGCTCTCTCTCTTCCCCCCCAGTCGCTCTCTCTTCCCCCCCAGTCGCTCTCTCTTCCCCCCCAGTCGCTCTCTCTCTTCCCCCCCAGTCGCTCTCTCTCTTCCCCCCCGTCGCTCTCTCTCTTCCCCCCCAGTCGCTCTCTCACTTCCCCCCCAGTCGCTCTCTCTCTTCCCCCCAGTCGCTCTCTCTCTTCCCCCCCAGTCGCTCTCTCTCTTCCCCCCCAGTCGCTCTCTCACTTCCCCCCCAGTCGCTCTCTCTCTTCCCCCCCAGTCGCTCTCTCTCTTCCCCCCCAGTCGCTCTCTCTCTTCCCCCCCAGTCGCTCTCTCTCTTCCCCCCCAGTCGCTCTCTCTCTTCCCCCCCAGTCGCTCTCTCTCTTCCCCCCCAGTCGCTCTCTCTCTTCCCCCCCAGTCGCTCTCTCTCTTCCCCCCCAGTCGCTCGCTCTCTTCCCCCCCAGTCGCTCGCTCTCTTCCCCCCCAGTCGCTCTCTCTCTTCCCCCCAGTCGCTCTCTCTCTTCCCACCCCCAGTCGCTCTCTCTCTTCCCCCCCAGTCGCTCTCTCTCTTCCCCCCCAGTCGCTCTCTCTCTTCCCCCCAGTCGCTCTCTCTCTTCCCCCCCAGTCGCTCTCTCTCTTCCCCCCCAGTCGCTCTCTCTCTTCCCCCCCAGTCGCTCTCTCTCTTCCCCCCCAGTCGCTCTCTCTCTTCCCCCCCAGTCGCTCTCTCTCTTCCCCCCCAGTCGCTCTCTCTCTTCCCCCCCAGTCGCTCTCTCTCTTCCCCCCCAGTCGCTCTCTCTCTTCACCCCCAGTCGCTCTCTCTCTTCCCCCCCAGTCGCTCTCTCTCTTCCCCCCCAGTCGCTCTCTCTCTTCCCCCCCAGTCGCTCTCTCTCTTCCCCCCCAGTCGCTCTCTCTCTTCCCCCCCAGTCGCTCTCTCTCTTCCCCCCCAGTCGCTCTCTCTCTTCCCCCCCAGTCGCTCTCTCTCTACCCCCCCAGTCGCTCTCTCTCTACCCCCCCAGTCGCTCTCTCTTCCCCCCCCCAGTCGCTCTCTCTTCCCCCCCAGTCGCTCTCTCTTCCCCCCCCAGTCGCTCTCTCTTCCCCCCCCAGTCGCTCTCGCTTCCCCCCCACCCAGTCGCTCTTTCTTTCCCCCCCAGTCGCTCTCTCTTCCCCCCCCAGTCGCTCTCTCTTCCCCCCCAACCCAAGTCGCTCTCTCTTTCCCCCCCAGTCGCTCTCTCTTCCCCCCCCCCCAGTCGCTCTCTCTTCCCCCCCCAGTCGCTCTCTCTTCCCCCCACCCAGTCGCTCTTTCTCTCCCCCGCCAGTCGCTCTCTCTTCCCCCCCCCCGTCGCTCTCTCTTCCCCCCCCCCAGTCGCTCTCTCTTCCCCCCCCCAAGTCGCTCTCTCTTCCCCCCCCACCCAAGTCGCTCTCTCTTTCCCCCCCAGTCGCTCTCTCTTTCCCCCCCAGTCGCTCTCTCTTTCCCCCCCAGTCGCTCTCTCTTTCCCCCCCAGTCGCGCTCTCTCTTCCCCCCCAGTCGCTCTCTCTCTTCCCCCCCAGTCGCTCTCTCTCTTCCCCCCGAGTCGCTCTCTCTCTTCCCCCCCCAGTCGCTCTCTCTCTTCCCCCCCAGTCGCTCTCTCTCTTCCCCCCCAGTCGCTCTCTCTCTTCCCCCCCAGTCGCTCTCTCTCTTCCCCCCCAGTCGCTCTCTCTCTTCCCCCCCAGTCGCTCTCTCTCTTCCCCCCCAGTCGCTCTCTTTCTTCCCCCCAATCGCTCTCTCTCTTCCCCCCCAGTCGCTCTCTCTCTTCCCCCCAGTCGCTCTCTCTCTTCCCCCCCCCAGTCGCTCTCTCTCTTCCCCCCCAGTCGCTCTCTCTCTTCCCCCCCAGTCGCTCTCTCTCTTCCCCCCCAGTCGCTCTCTCTCTTCCCCCCCAGTCGCTCTCTCTCTTCCCCCCCCAGTCGCTCTCTCTCTTCCCCCCCAGTCGCTCTCTCTCTTCCCCCCCAGTCGCTCTCTCTTCCCCCCCCCACAGTCGCTCTCTCTTCCCCCCCGCCCAAGTCGCTCTCTCTTTCCACCCCCCCCCCAAGTCGCTCTCTCTTTTCCCCCCCCCCCCCCCAGTCGCTCTCTCTTCCCCCTAGGTCGCTCTCTCTTCCCCTAGGTCGCTCTCTCTTCCCCCTAGGTCGCTCTCTCTTCCCCCCCAGTCGATCTCTCTTCCCCCTCCAGTCGCTCTCTCTTCCCCCCCCCCCAGTCGCTCTCTCTTCCCCCCCCAGTCGCTCTCTCTTCCCCCCCATCGCTCTCTCTTCCCCCCCCCAGTCGCTCTCTCTTCCCCCCCCCAGTCGCTCTCTCTTCCCCCCCCCCCCAGTCGCTCTCTCTTCCCCCCCGTCGCTCTCTCTTCCCCCCCACCGCAGTCGCTCTCTCTTCCCCCCCCGCAGTCGCTCTCTCTTTCCCCCCCCCCGCAGTCGCTCTCTCTTCCCCCCCCGCAGTCGCTCTCTCTTCCCCCCCCGCAGTCGCTCTCTCTTCCCCCCCCGCAGTCGCTCTCTCTTCCCCGCCCAGTCGCTCTTTCTTTCCCCCCCCAGTCGCTCTCTCTTCCCCCCCCCAAGTCGCTCTCTCTTTCCCCCCCCAAGTCGCTCTCTCTTTCCCCCCCCCCCCAAGTCGCTCTCTCTTTCCCCCCCCCCCCCCCCCCCCAGTCGCTCTCTCTTCCCCCTAGGTCGCTCTCTCTTCCCCCCCAGTCGCTCTCTCTTCCCCCTAGGTCGCTCTCTCTTCCCCCCCAGTCGCTCTCTCTTCCCCCCCCCCCAGTCGCTCTCGCTTCCCCCCCCAGTCGCTCTCTCTTCCCCCCCCCGCAGTCGCTCTCTCTTCCCCCCCCCAGTCTCTCTCTCTTCCCCCCCAGTCGCTCTCTCTTCCCCCCGCCAGTCGCTCTCTCTTCCCCCCCCAGTCGCTCTTTCTTTCCCCCCCCAGTTGCTCTCTCTTCCCCCCCCCAGTCGCTCTCTCTTCCCCCCCAGTCGCTCTCTCTTCCCCCCCAGTCGCTCTCTCTTCCCCCCCAGTCGCTCTCTCTTCCCCCCCAGTCGCTCTCTCTTCCCCCCCAGTCGCTCTCTCTTCCCCCCCAGTCGCTCTCTCTTCCCCCCCAGTCGCTCTCTCTTCCCCCCCAGTCGCTCTCTCTTCCCCCCCCAGTCGCTCTCTCTTCCCCCCCAGTCGCTCTCTCTTCCCCCCCAGTCGCTCTCTCTTCCCCCCCAGTCGCTCTCTCTTCCCCCCCTGTCGCTCTCTCTTCCCCCCCAGTCGCTCTCTCTTCCCCCCCCAGTCGCTCTCTCTTCCCCCCCAGTCGCTCTCTCTTCCCCCCCAGTCGCTCTCTCTTCCCCCCCAGTCGCTCTCTCTTCCCCCCCAGTCGATCTCTCTTCCCCCCCAGTCGCTCTCTCTTCCCCCCCAGTCGCTCTCTCTTCCCCCCAGTCGCTCTCTCTTCCCCCCAGTCGCTCTCTCTTCCCCCCCAGTCGCTCTCTCTTCCCCCCCAGTCGCTCTCTCTTCCCCCCCAGTCGCTCTCTCTTCCCCCCCAGTCGCTCTCTCTTCCCCCCCAGTCGCTCTCTCTTCCCCCCCCAGGCGCTCTCTCTTCCCACCACCCCCGCAGTCGCTCTCTCTTCCCCCCCCCCCCAGTCGCTCTCTCTTCCCCCCACAGAAGTCGCTCTCTCTTTCCCCCCCCCCAAGTCGCTCTCTCTTCCCCCCCCCCCCCCGCCAAGTCGCCCTCTCTTCCCCCCCCCCCAGTCGCTCTCTCTTCCCCCTAGGTCGCTCTCTCTTCCCCCTAGGTCGCTCTCTCTTCCCCCCCGTCGCTCTCTCTTCCCCCCCACCGCAGTCGCTCTCTCTTCCCCCCCCCACCGCAGTCGCTCTCTCTTCCCCCCCCCCGCAGTCGCTCTCTCTTCCCCCCCCCCCCCGCAGTCGTCTCTCTTCCCCGCCCAGTCGCTCTTTCTTTCCCCCCCCAGTCGCTCTCTCTTCCCCCCCCGCAAGTCGCTCTCTCTTGCCCCCCCCGAAGTCGCTCTCTCTTTTCCCCCCCCCCCAAGTCGCTCTCTCTTCCCCCCCCCCCCCCCAGTCGCTCTCTCTATCACCCCAGTCGCTCTCTCTTCCCCCTAGGTCGCTCTCTCTTCCCCCCCAGTCGCTCTCCCTTCCCCCTAGGTCGCTCTCTCTTCCCCCCCCAGTCGCTCTCTCTTCCCCCCCCAGTCGCTCTCTCTTCCCCCCCCCCGCAGTCGCTCTCGCTTCCCCCCCCAGTCGCTCTCTCTTCCCCCCCCCGCAGTCGCTCTCTCTTCCCCCCCAGTCGCTCTCTCTCTTCCCCCCCAGTCGCTCTCTCTCTTCCCCCCCCAGTCGCTCTCTCTCTTCCCCCCCAGTCGCTCTCTCTCTTCCCCCCCAGTCGCTCTCTCTCTTCCCCCCCAGTCGCTCTCTCTCTTCCCCCCCAGTCGCTCTCTCTCTTCCCCCCCAGTCGCTCTCTCTCTTCCCCCCCAGTCGCTCTCTCTCTTCCCCCCCAGTCGCTCTCTCTCTTCCCCCCCAGTCGCTCTCTCTCTTCCCCCCCAGTCGCTCTCACTCTTCCCCCCCAGTCGCTCTCTCTCTTCCCCCCCAGTCGCTCTCTCTCTTCCCCCCCCAGTCGCTCTCTCTCTTCCCCCCCCAGCCGCTCTCTCTCTTCCCCCCCAGTCGCTCTCTCTTCCCCCCCAGTCGCTCTCTCTTTTCCCCCCCCCAGTCGCGCTCTCTTCCCCCCGCCAGTCGCTCTCTCTTCCCCCCCGTCGCTCTCTCTTCCCCCCCCCAGTCGCTCTCTCTTCCCCCCCCCAGTCGCTCTCTCTTCCCCCCCCGCAGTCGCTCTCTCTTCCCCCCCCCCAGTCGCTCTCTGTTCCCCCCCCCCAGTCGCTCTCTCTTCCCCCCCAGTCGCTCTGTCTTCCCCCCCCGTCGCTCTCTCTTCCCCCCGTCGCTCTCTCTTCCCCCCCGTCGCTCTCTCTTCCCCCCGTCGCTCTCTCTTCCCCCCCGTCGCTCTCTCTTCCCCCCCGTCGCTCTCTCTTCCCCCACCCCGCTCGCTCTCTCTTCCCCCCCCCGCCACTCGCTCTCTCTACCCCCCCGTCGCCCTCTCTTCCCCCCCCCCGTCGCTCTCTCTTCCCCCCCCAGTCGCTCTCTCTTCCCCCCCCCCGCAGTCGCTCTCTCTTCCCTCCCCCCAGTCGCTCTCTCTTCCCCCCCACCCCAGTCGCTCTCTCTTCCCCCCCACCCCAGTCGCTCTCTCTTGCCCCCCAGTCGCTCTCTCTTCCCCCCCAGTCGCTCTCTCTTCCCCCCCCAGTCGCTCTCTCTTCCCCCCCAGTCGCTCTCTCTTCCCCCCCAGTCGCTCTCTCTTCCCCCCCAGTCGCTCTCTCTTCCCCCCCAGTCGATCTCTCTTCCCCCCCCAGTCGCTCTCTCTTCCCCCCCAGTCGCTCTCTCTTCCCCCCCAGTCGCTCTCTCTTCCCCCCCAGTCGCTCTCTCTTCCCCCCCAGTCGCTCTCTCTTCCCCCCCAGTCGCTCTCTCTTCCCCCCCCAGGCGCTCTCTCTTCCCACCACCCCCGCAGTCGCTCTCTCTTCCCCCCCCCCCAGTCGCTCTCTCTTCCCCCCCCCGAAGTCGCTCTCTCTTTCCCCCCCCCCAAGTCGCTCTCTCTTCCCCCCCCCCCCCCCCGCCAAGTCGCCCTCTCTTCCCCCCCCCCCAGTCGCTCTCTCTTCCCCCTAGGTCGCTCTCTCTTCCCCCTAGGTCGCTCTCTCTTCCCCCCGCAGTCGCTCTCTCTTCCCCCCCAGTCGCTCTCTCTTCCCCCCCCCAGTCGCTCTCTCTTCCCCCCCCCCAGTTGCTCTCTCTTCCCCCCCCCCCGAGTCGCTCGCTCTTCCCCCCCCCCCAGTCGCTCTCTCTTCCCCCCCGTCGCTCTCTCTTCCCCCCCCAAGTCGCTCTCTCTTCCCCCCACAGTCGCGCTCTCTTCCCCCCCGTCGCTCTCTCTTCCCCCCCACCGCAGTCGCTCTCTCTTCCCCCCCCCACCGCAGTCGCTCTCTCTTCCCCCCCCCCGCAGTCGCTCTCTCTTCCCCCCCCCCCGCAGTCGTCTCTCTTCCCCGCCCAGTCGCTCTCTCTTCCCCCCCCCGCAAGTCGCTCTCTCTTGCCCCCCCCGAAGTCGCTCTCTCTTTTCCCCCCCCCCCAAGTCGCTCTCTCTTCCCCCCCCCCCCCCCAGTCGCTCTCTCTATCACCCCAGTCGCTCTCTCTTCCCCCTAGGTCGCTCTCTCTTCCCCCCCAGTCGCTCTCTCTTCCCCCTAGGTCGCTCTCTCTTCCCCCCCCAGTCGCTCTCTCTTCCCCCCCAGTCGCTCTCTCTTCCCCCCCCCGCAGTCGCTCTCGCTTCCCCCCCCAGTCGCTCTCTCTTCCCCCCCCCGCAGTCGCTCTCTCTTCCCCCCCAGTCGCTCTCTCTTCCCCCCCAGTCGCTCTCTCTCTTCCCCCCCAGTCGCTCTCTCTCTTCCCCCCCCAGTCGCTCTCTCTCTTCCCCCCCAGTCGCTCTCTCTCTTCCCCCCCAGTCGCTCTCTCTCTTCCCCCCCCAGTCGCTCTCTCTCTTCCCCCCCAGTCGCTCTCTCTCTTCCCCCCCAGTCGCTCTCTCTCTTCCCCCCCAGTCGCTCTCTCTCTTCCCCCCCAGTCGCTCTCTCTCTTCCCCCCCAGTCGCTCTCTCTCTTCCCCCCCAGTCGCTCTCTCTCTTCCCCCCCAGTCGCTCTCTCTCTTCCCCCCCAGTCGCTCTCTCTCTTCCCCCCCAGTCGCTCTCTCTCTTCCCCCCCAGTCGCTCTCTCTCTTCCCCCCCCAGTCGCTCTCTCTCTTCCCCCCCAGTCGCTCTCTCTCTTCCCCCCCAGTCGCTCTCTCTCTTCCCCCCCAGTCGCTCTCTCTCTTCCCCCCCCAGTCGCTCTCTCTCTTCCCCCCCAGCCGCTCTCTCTCTTCCCCCCCAGTCGCTCTCTCTTCCCCCCCAGTCGCTCTCTCTTTTCCCCCCCCCAGTCGCGCTCTCTTCCCCCCGCCAGTCGCTCTCTCTTCCCCCCCGTCGCTCTCTCTTCCCCCCCCCAGTCGCTCTCTCTTCCCCCCCCCCAGTCGCTCTCTCTTCCCCCCCCGCAGTCGCTCTCTCTTCCCCCCCCCAGTCGCTCTCTGTTCCCCCCCCCAGTCGCTCTCTCTTCCCCCCCAGTCGCTCTGTCTTCCCCCCCCGTCGCTCTCTCTTCCCCCCGTCGCTCTCTCTTCCCCCCGTCGCTCTCTCTTCCCCCCGTCGCTCTCTCTTCCCCCCGTCGCTCTCTCTTCCCCCCCGTCGCTCTCTCTTCCCCCCCGTCGCTCTCTCTTCCCCCACCCCGCTCGCTCTCTCTTCCCCCCACGCCACTCGCTCTCTCTTCCCCCCCGTCGCCCTCTCTTCCCCCCCCCGTCGCTCTCTCTTCCCCCCCCCCAGTCGCTCTCTCTTTCCCCCCCCCCGCAGTCGCTCTCTCTTCCCCCCCCCAGTCGCTCTCTCTTCCCCCCCACCCCAGTCGCTCTCTCTTCCCCCCCACCCCAGTCGCTCTCTCTTCCCCCCCAGTCGCTCTTTCTTTCCCCCCCCCAGTCGCTCTCTCTTACCCCCCCAAGTCGCTCTCTCTTCCCCCCCGCCAAGTCGCTCTCTCTTCCCCCCCAGTCGCTCTCTCTTCCCCCCCAGTCGCTCTCTCTTCCCCCCCCTAGTCGCTCTCTCTTCCCCCCCAGTCGGTCTCTCTCTTCCCCCCCAGTCGCTCTCTCTCTTCCCCCCCAGTCGCTCTCTCTTCCCCCCCAGTCGCTCTCTCTTCCCCCCCGTCGCTCTCTCTTCCCCCCCCCAGTCGCTCTTTCTTTCCCCCCCCCCAGTCGCTCTTTCTTTCCCCCCCAAGTCGCTCTCTCTTCCCCCCCCAGTCGCTCCCTCTTCCCCCCCAGTCGCTCTCTCTTCCCCCCCAGTCGCTCTCTCTTCCCCCCCAGTCGCTCTCTCTTCCCCCCCAGTCGCTCTCTCTTCCCCCCCAGTCGCTCTCTCTTACACCCCAGTCGCTCTCTCTTCCCCCCCAGTCGCTCTCTCTTCCCCCCCAGTCGCTCTCTCTTCCCCCCCAGTCGCTCTCTCTTCCCCCCCAGTCGCTCTCTTCCCCCCCAGTCGCTCTCTCTTCCCCCCAGTCGCTCTCTCTTCCCCCCCAGTCGCTCTCTCTTCCCCCCCAGTCGCTCTCTCTTCCCCCCCAGTCGCTCTCTCTTCCCCCCCAGTCGCTCTCTCTTCCCCCCCGTCGCTCTCTCTTCCCCCCCAGTCGCTCTCTCTTCCCCCCCAGTCGCTCTCTCTTCCCCCCCAGTCGCTCTCTCTTCCCCCCCAGTCGCTCTCTCTTCCCCCCCAGTCGCTCTCTCTTCCCCCCCAGTCGCTCTCTCTTCCCCCCCAGTCGCTCTCTCTTCCCCCCCAGTCGCTCTCTCTTCCCCCCCAGTCGCTCTCTCTTCCCCCCCAGTCGCTCTCTCTTCCCCCCCAGTCGCTCTCTCTTCCCCCCCAGTCGCTCTCTCTTCCCCCCCAGTCGCTCTCTCTTCCCCCCCAGTCGCTCTCTCTTCCCCCCCAGTCGTTCTCTCTTCCCCCCCAGTCGCTCTCTCTTCCCCCCCAGTCGCTCTCTCTTCCCCCCCAGTCGCTCTCTCTTCCCCCCCCCAGTCGCTCTCTCTTCCCCCCCCCCCCAGTCGCTCTCTCTTCCCCCCCCAGGCGCTCTCTCTTTCCCCCCCCCCGCAGTCGCTCTCTCTTCCCCCCCCCCAGTCGCTCTCTGTTCCCCCCCCCAGTCGCTCTCTCTTCCCCCCCAGTCGCTCTGTCTTCCCCCCCCGTCGCTCTCTCTTCCCCCCGTCGCTCTCTCTTCCCCCCGTCGCTCTCTCTTCCCCCCGTCGCTCTCTCTTCCCCCGTCGCTCTCTCTTCCCCCCGTCGCTCTCTCTTCCCCCCCGTCGCTCTCTCTTCCCCCCCGTCGCTCTCTCTTCCCCCACCCCGCTCGCTCTCTCTTCCCCCCCCCGCCACTCGCTCTCTCTTCCCCCCCGTCGCCCTCTCTTCCCCCCCGTCGCTCTCTCTTCCCCCCCCAGTCGCTCTCTCTTTCACCCCCCCGCAGTCGCTCTCTCTTCCCCCCCCAGTCGCTCTCTCTTCCCCCCCACCCCAGTCGCTCTCTCTTCCCCCCCACCCCAGTCGCTCTCTCTTTCCCCCCCCAGTCGCTCTTTCTTTCCCCCCCCCAGTCGCTCTCTCTTACCCCCCCAAGTCGCTCTCTCTTCCCCCCCGCCAAGTCGCTCTCTCTTCCCCCCCCAGTCGCTCTCTCTTCCCCCCCAGTCGCTCTCTCTTCCCCCCCCTAGTCGCTCTCTCTTCCCCCCCAGTCGGTCTCTCTCTTCCCCCCCAGTCGCTCTCTCTCTTCCCCCCCAGTCGCTCTCTCTTCCCCCCCAGTCGCTCTCTCTTCCCCCCCAGTCGCTCTCTCTTCCCCCCCCCAGTCGCTCTTTCTTTCCCCCCCCCCAGTCGCTCTTTCTTTCCCCCCAAGTCGCTCTCTCTTCCCCCCCAGTCGCTCCCTCTTCCCCCCCAGTCGCTCCCTCTTCCCCCCCAGTCGCTCTCTCTTCCCCCCCAGTCGCTCTCTCTTCCCCCCCAGTCGCTCTCTCTTCCCCCCCAGTCGCTCTCCTCTTCCCCCCCAGTCGCTCTCTCTTACACCCCAGTCGCTCTCTCTTCCCCCCCAGTCGCTCTCTCTTCCCCCCCAGTCGCTCTCTCTTCCCCCCCAGTCGCTCTCTCTTCCCCCCCAGTCGCTCTCTTCCCCCCCCAGTCGCTCTCTCTTCCCCCCCAGTCGCTCTCTCTTCCCCTCCAGTCGCTCTCTCTTCCCCCCCAGTCGCTCTCTCTTCCCCCCCAGTCGCTCTCTCTTCCCCCCCAGTCGCTCTCTCTTCCCCCCCAGTCGCTCTCTCTTCCCCCCCGTCGCTCTCTCTTCCCCCCCAGTCGCTCTCTCTTCCCCCCCAGTCGCTCTCTCTTCCCCCCCAGTCGCTCTCTCTTCCCCCCCAGTCGCTCTCTCTTCCCCCCCAGTCGCTCTCTCTTCCCCCCCAGTCGCTCTCTCTTCCCCCCCAGTCGCTCTCTCTTCCCCCCCAGTCGCTCTCTCTTCCACCCCAGTCGCTCTCTCTTCCCCCCCAGTCGCTCTCTCTTCCCCCCCAGTCGCTCTCTCTTCCCCCCCCAGTCGCTCTCTCTTTCCCCCCAGTCGCTCTCTCTTTCCCCCCAGTCGCTCTCTCTTCCCCCCCAGTCGCTCTCTCTTCCCCCCCAGTCGCTCTCTCTTCCCCCCCAGTCGCTCTCTCTTCCCCCCCAGTCGCTCTCTCTTCCACCCCAGTCGCTCTCTCTTCCCCCCCAGTCGCTCTCTCTTCCCCCCCAGTCGTTCTCTCTTCCCCCCCCAGTCGTTCTCTCTTCCCCCCCAGTCGCTCTCTCTTCCCCCCCAGTCGCTCTCTCTTCCCCCCCAGTCGCTCTCTCTTCCCCCCCCCAGTCGCTCTCTCTTCCCCCCCCCCCCAGTCGCTCTCTCTTCCCCCCCCAGGCGCTCTCTCTTCCCCCCCCACCCCCGCAGTCGCTCTCTCTTTCCCCCCCCCAAGTCGCTCTCTCTTCCCCCCCCGCCCCCCCCGCCAAGTCGCCCTCTCTTCCCCCCCCCACAGTCGCTCTCTCTTCCCCCTAGGTCGCTCTCTCTTCCCCCCCAGTCGCTCTCTCTTCCACCCCAGTCGCTCTCTCTTCCCCCCCAGTCGCTCTCTCTTCCCCCCCGTCGCTCTCTCTTCCCCCCCAGTCGCTCTCTCTTCCCCCCCAGTCGCTCTCTCTTCCCCCCCAGTCGCTCTCTCTTCCCCCCCAGTCGCTCTCTCTTCCCCCCCAGTCGCTCTCTCTTCCCCCCCAGTCGTTCTCTCTTCCCCCCCAGTCGTTCTCTCTTCCCCCCCAGTCGTTCTCTCTTCCCCCCCAGTCGTTCTCTCTTCCCCCCCAGTCGCTCTCTCTTCCCCCCCAGTCGCTCTCTCTTCCCCCCCAGTCGCTCTCTCTTCCCCCCCCCAGTCGCTCTCTCTTCCCCCCCCCCCCCCAGTCGCTCTCTCTTCCCCCCCCAGGCGCTCTCTCTTCCCCCCCCCCCCGCAGTCGCTCTCTCTTCCCCCCCCAGTCGCTCTCTGTTCCCCCCCCCAGTCGCTCTCTCTTCCCCCCCAGTCGCTCTGTCTTCCCCCCCCGTCGCTCTCTCTTCCCCCCGTCGCTCTCTCTTCCCCCCGTCGCTCTCTCTTCCCCCCGTCGCTCTCTCTTCCCCCCGTCGCTCTCTCTTCCCCCCGTCGCTCTCTCTTCCCCCCCGTCGCTCTCTCTTCCCCCCCCGTCGCTCTCTCTTCCCCCACCCCGCTCGCTCTCTCTTCCCCCCCCCGCCACTCGCTCTCTCTTCCCCCCCGTCGCCCTCTCTTCCCCCCCCGTCGCTTTCTCTTCCCCCCCCAGTCGCTCTCTCTTTCCCCCCCCCGCAGTCGCTCTCTCTTCCCCCCCCCCAGTCGCTCTCTCTTCCCCCCCACCCCAGTCGCTCTCTCTTCCCCCCCACCCCAGTCGCTCTCTCTTCCCCCCCAGTCGCTCTTTCTTTCCCCCCCCCAGTCGCTCTCTCTTACCCCCCCAAGTCGCTCTCTCTTCCCCCCCGCCAAGTCGCTCTCTCTTCCCCCCCAGTCGCTCTCTCTTCCCCCCCAGTCGCTCTCTCTTCCCCCCCCTAGTCGCTCTCTCTTCCCCCCCAGTCGGTCTCTCTCTTCCCCCCCAGTCGCTCTCTCTCTTCCCCCCCAGTCGCTCTCTCTTCCCCCCCAGTCGCTCTCTCTTCCCCCCCAGTCGCTCTCTCTTCCCCCCCCCAGTCGCTCTTTCTTTTCCCCCCCCCCAGTCGCTCTTTCTTTCCCCCCCAAGTCGCTCTCTCTTCCCCCCCAGTCGCTCCCTCTTCCCCCCCAGTCGCTCCCTCTTCCCCCCCAGTCGCTCTCTCTTCCCCCCCAGTCGCTCTCTCTTCCCCCCCAGTCGCTCTCTCTTCCCCCCCAGTCGCTCTCTCTTACACCCCAGTCGCTCTCTCTTCCCCCCCAGTCGCTCTCTCTTCCCCCCCAGTCGCTCTCTCTTCCCCCCCAGTCGCTCTCTTCCCCCCCCAGTCGCTCTCTCTTCCCCCCCCAGTCGCTCTCTCTTCCCCTCCAGTCGCTCTCTCTTCCCCCCCAGTCGCTCTCTCTTCCCCCCCAGTCGCTCTCTCTTCCCCCCCAGTCGCTCTCTCTTCCCCCCCAGTCGCTCTCTCTTCCCCCCCAGTCGCTCTCTCTTCCCCCCCAGTCGCTCTCTCTTCCCCCCCAGTCGCTCTCTCTTCCCCCCCGTCGCTCTCTCTTCCCCCCCCGTCGCTCTCTCTTCCCCCCCAGTCGCTCTCTCTTCCCCCCCAGTCGCTCTCTCTTCCCCCCAGTCGCTCTCTCTTCCCCCCCAGTCGCTCTCTCTTCCCCCCCAGTCGCTCTCTCTTCCCCCCCAGTCGCTCTCTCTTCCCCCCCAGTCGCTCTCTCTTCCCCCCCAGTCGCTCTCTCTTCCCCCCCAGTCGCTCTCTCTTCCCCCCCAGTCGCTCTCTCTTCCACCCCAGTCGCTCTCTCTTCCCCCCCAGTCGCTCTCTCTTCCCCCCCAGTCGCTCTCTCTTCCCCCCCAGTCGCTCTCTCTTCCCCCCCAGTCGCTCTCTCTTTCCCCCCAGTCGCTCTCTCTTTCCCCCCAGTCGCTCTCTCTTCCCCCCCAGTCGCTCTCTCTTCCCCCCCAGTCGCTCTCTCTTCCCCCCCAGTCGCTCTCTCTTCCCCCCCAGTCGCTCTCTCTTCCCCCCCAGTCGCTCTCTCTTCCCCCCCAGTCGTTCTCTCTTCCCCCCCAGTCGTTCTCTCTTCCCCCCCAGTCGTTCTCTCTTCCCCCCCAGTCGTTCTCTCTTCCCCCCCAGTCGCTCTCTCTTCCCCCCCAGTCGCTCTCTCTTCCCCCCCAGTCGTCTCTCTTCCCCCCCCCAGTCGCTCTCTCTTCCCCCCCCCCCAGTCGCTCTCTCTTCCCCCCCCCAGGCGCTCTCTCTTCCCCCCCCCCCCCCGCAGTCGCTCTCTCTTTCCCCCCCCCGAGTCGCTCTCTCTTCCCCCCCCCCGAAGTCGCTCTCTCTTTCCCCCCCCCAAGTCGCTCTCTCTTCCCCCCCGCCCCCCCCGCCAAGTCGCCCTCTCTTCCCCCCCCCCACAGTCGCTCTCTCTTCCCCCTAGGTCGGTCTCTCTTCCCCCCCCCCCAGTCGCTCTCTCTACCCCCTCCAGTCGCTCGCTCTTCCCCCCCCCCAGTCGCTCTCTCTTCCCCCCCGTCGCTCTCTCTTCCCCCCCCCAGTCGCTCTCTCTTCCCCCCCCAGTCGCGCTCTCTTCCCCCCGTCGCTCTCTCTTCCCCCCCCCCCCGCAGTCGCTCTCTCTTTTCCCCCCCCCGCAGTCGCTCTCTCTTCCCCCCCCACCGTCGCTCTCTCTTCTCCCCCCCCAGTCGCTCTCTCTTCCACCCCCAGTCGCTCTTTCTTTCCCCCCCCAGTCGCTCTCTCTTTCCCCCCCCAAGGCGCTCTCTCTTCCCCCCCCGCCAAGTCGCTCTCTCTTCCCCCCCAGTCGCTCTCTCTTCCCCCCCCAGTCGCTCTCTCTTCCCCCCCCCAGTCGCTTTGTCTTCCCCCCCAGTCGCTCTCTCTTCCCCCCCAGTCGCTCTCTCTTCCCCCCCAGTCGCTCTCTCTCTTCCCCCCCAGTCGCTCTCTCTCTTCCCCCCCCGTCGCTCTCTCTCTTCCCCCCCAGTCGCTCTCTCACTTCCCCCCCAGTCGCTCTCTCTCTTCCCCCCCAGTCGCTCTCTCTCTTCCCCCCCAGTCGCTCTCTCTCTTCCCCCCCCAGTCGCTCTCTCTCTTCCCCCCCAGTCGCTCGCTCTCTTCCCCCCCAGTCGCTCTCTCTCTTCCCCCCCAGTCGCTCTCTCTCTTCCCCCGCAGTCGCTCTCTCTCTTCCCCCCCCCCCAGTCGCTCTCTCTCTTCCCCCCCAGTCGCTCTCTCTCTTCCCCCCCCCAGTCGCTCTCTCTCTTCCCCCCAGTCGCTCTCTCTCTTCCCCCCCAGTCGCTCTCTCTCTTCCCCCCCAGTCGCTCTCTCTCTTCCCCCCCAGTCGCTCTCTCTCTTCCCCCCCAGTCGCTCTCTCTCTTCCCCCCCAGTCGCTCTCTCTCTTCCCCCCCAGTCGCGCTCTCTCTTCCCCCCCCAGTCGCTCTCTCTCTTCCCCCCCAGTCGCTCTCTCTCTTCCCCCCCAGTCGCTCTCTCTCTTCACCCCCAGTCGCTCTGTCTCTTCCCCCCTAGTCGCTCTCTCTCTTCACCCCCAGTCGCTCTCTCTCTTCCCCCCCAGTCGCTCTCTCTCTTCCCCCCCAGTCGCTCTCTCTCTTCCCCCCCCAGTCGCTCTCTCTCTTCCCCCCCAGTCGCTCTCTCTCTTCCCCCCCAGTCGCTCTCTCTCTACCCCCCCAGTCGCTCTCTCTCTACCCCCCCAGTCGCTCTCTCTTCCCCCCCGTCGCTCTCTCTTCCCCCCCCAGTCGCTCTCTCTTCCCCCCCCAGTCGCTCTCTCTTCCCCCCCCAGTCGCTCTCTCTTCCCCCCCACCCAGTCGCTCTTTCTTTCCCCCCCAGTCGCTCTCTCTTCCCCCCCCAGTCGCTCTCTCTTCCCCCCCCCAAAGTCGCTCTCTCTTCCCCCCCCCACCCAAGTCGCTCTCTCTTTCCCCCCCAGTCGCTCTCTCTTCCCCCCCCCAGTCGCTCTCTCTTCCCCCCCCCCAGTCGCTCTCTCTTCCCCCCCCCCAGTCGCTCTCTCTTCCCCCCACCCAGTCGCTCTTTCTCTCCCCCGCCAGTCGCTCTCTCTTCCCCCCCCCAGTCGCTCTCTCTTCCCCCCCCCAGTCGCTCTCTCTTCCCCCCCCCAGTCGCTCTCTCTTCCCCCCCCAAGTCGCTCTCTCTTCCCCCCCCACCCAAGTCGCTCTCTCTTTCCCCCCCAGTCGCTCTCTCTTTCCCCCCCAGTCGCGCTCTCTCTTCCCCCCCGTCGCTCTCTCTCTTCCCCCCCAGTCGCTCTCTCTCTTCCCCCCCAGTCGCTCTCTCTCTTCCCCCCCAGTCGCTCTCTCTCTTCCCCCCCAGTCGCTCTCTCTCTTCCCCCCCAGTCGCTCTCTCTCTTCCCCCCCAGTCGCTCTCTCTCTTCCCCCCCAGTCGCTCTCTCTCTTCCCCCCAGTCGCTCTCTTTCTTCCCCCCAATCGCTCTCTCTCTTCCCCCCCAGTCGCTCTCTCTCTTCCCCCCCAGTCGCTCTCTCTCTTCCCCCCCCAGTCGCTCTCTCTCTTCCCCCCCAGTCGCTCTCTCTCTTCCCCCCCCAGTCGCTCTCTCTCTTCCCCCCCCAGTCGCTCTCTCTCTTCCCCCCCCAGTCGCTCTCTCTCTTCCCCCCCCAGTCGCTCTCTCTCTTCCCCCCCCAGTCGCTCTCTCTCTTCCCCCCCAGTCGCTCTCTCTCTTCCCCCCCAGTCGCTCTCTCTTCCCCCCCCCCCACAGTCGCTCTCTCTTCCCCCCCGCCCAAGTCGCTCTCTCTTTCCACCCCCCCCCCCCAAGTCGCTCTCTCTTTTCCCCCCCCACCCCCTGTCGCTCTCTCTTCCCCCTAGGTCGCTCTCTCTTCCCCCTAGGTCGCTCTCTCTTCCCCCTAGGTCGCTCTCTCTTCCCCCTAGGTCGCTCTCTCTTCCCCCCCAGTCGATCTCTCTTCCCCCTCCAGTCGCTCTCTCTTCCCCCCCCCCCCCCAGTCGCTCTCTCTTCCCCCCCCAGTCGCTCTCTCTTCCCCCCCGTCGCTCTCTCTTCCCCCCCCAGTCGCTCTCTCTTCCCCCCCCCAGTCGCTCTCTCTTCCCCCCCGTCGCTCTCTCTTCCCCCCCACCGCAGTCGCTCTCTCTTCCCCCCCCCGCAGTCGCTCTCTCTTTCCCCCCCCCCGCAGTCGCTCTCTCTTCCCCCCCCGCAGTCGCTCTCTCTTCCCCCCCTGCAGTCGCTCTCTCTTCCCCGCCCAGTCGCTCTTTCTTTCCCCCCCCAGTCGCTCTCTCTTCCCCCCCCCCCCAAGTCGCTCTCTCTTTCCCCCCCCAAGTCGCTCTCTCTTTTCCCCCCCCCCAAGTCGCTCTCTCTTTCCCCCCCCCCCCCCCCAGTCGCTCTCTCTTCCCCCTAGGTCGCTCTCTCTTCCCCCCCAGTCGCTCTCTCTTCCCCCTAGGTCGCTCTCTCTTCCCCCCCAGTCGCTCTCTCTTCCCCCCCCCCCCAGTCGCTCTCGCTTCCCCCCCCAGTCGCTCTCTCTTCCCCCCCCCGCAGTCGCTCTCTCTTCCCCCCCCCAGTCTCTCTCTCTTCCCCCCCCAGTCGCTCTCTCTTCCCCCCCCCAGTCGCTCTCTCTTCCCCCCCCAGTCGCTCTTTCTTTCCCCCCCCCCAGTTGCTCTCTCTTCCCCCCCCCAGTCGCTCTCTCTTCCCCCCCAGTCGCTCTCTCTTCCCCCCAGTCGCTCTCTCTTCCCCCCCAGTCGCTCTCTCTTCCCCCCCCCAGTCGCTCTCTCTTCCCCCCCAGTCGCTCTCTCTTCCCCCCCAGTCGCTCTCTCTTCCCCCCCAGTCGCTCTCTCTTCCCCCCCAGTCGCTCTCTCTTCCCCCCCAGTCGCTCTCTTCCCCCCGTCGCTCTCTCTTCCCCCAGTCGCTCTCTCTTCCCCCCCAGTCGCTCTCTCTTCCCCCCCAGTCGCTCTCTCTTCCCCCCCAGTCGCTCTCTCTTCCCCCCCCCAGTCGCTCTCTCTTCCCCCCCAGTCGCTCTCTCTTCCCCCCCAGTCGCTCTCTCTTCCCCCCCAGTCGCTCTCTCTTCCCCCCCAGTCGCTCTCTCTTCCCCCCCAGTCGCTCTCTCTTCCCCCCCAGTCGATCTCTCTTCCCCCCCGAGTCGCTCTCTCTTCCCCCCCAGTCGCTCTCTCTTCCCCCCCAGTCGCTCTCTCTTCCCCCCCAGTCGCTCTCTCTTCCCCCCCAGTCGCTCTCTCTTCCCCCCCAGTCGCTCTCTCTTCCCCCCCCAGGCGCTCTCTCTTCCCACCACCCCCGCAGTCGCTCTCTCTTCCCCCCCCCCCGTCGCTCTCTCTTCCCCCCCCCCCCAGTCGCTCTCTCTTCCCCCCCCCGAAGTCGCTCTCTCTTTCCCCCCCCCCAAGTCGCTCTCTCTTCCCCCCCCCCCCCCGCCAAGTCGCCCTCTCTTCCCCCCCCCCCAGTCGCTCTCTCTTCCCCCTAGGTCGCTCTCTCTTCCCCCCGCAGTCGCTCTCTCTTCCCCCCCCAGTCGCTCTCTCTTCCCCCCCAGTCGCTCTCTCTTCCCCCCCCCCAGTCGCTCTCTCTTCCCCCCCCCCAGTTGCTCTCTCTTCCCCCCCCCGAGTCGCTCGCTCTTCCCCCCCCCCAGTCGCTCTCTCTTCCCCCCCGTCGCTCTCTCTTCCCCCCCCAAGTCGCTCTCTCTTCCCCCCACAGTCGCGCTCTCTTCCCCCCCGTCGCTCTCTCTTCCCCCCCACCGCAGTCGCTCTCTCTTCCCCCCCCCCCGCAGTCGCTCTCTCTTCCCCCCCCCCGCAGTCGTCTCTCTTCCCCGCCCTGTCGCTCTTTCTTTCCCCCCCCAGTCGCTCTCTCTTCCCCCCCCGCAAGTCGCTCTCTCTTGCCCCCCCCGAAGTCGCTCTCTCTTTTCCCCCCCCCCAAGTCGCTCTCTCTTCCCCCCCCCCCCCCCCAGTCGCTCTCTCTATCACCCCAGTCGCTCTCTCTTCCCCCTAGGTCGCTCTCTCTTCCCCCCCAGTCGCTCTCTCTTCCCCCTAGGTCGCTCTCTCTTCCCCCCCAGTCGCTCTCTCTTCCCCCCCCAGTCGCTCTCTCTTCCCCCCCCCCGCAGTCGCTCTCGCTTCCCCCCCCAGTCGCTCTCTCTTCCCCCCCCCCCGCAGTCGCTCTCTCTTCCCCCCCAGTCGCTCTCTCTCTTCCCCCCCAGTCGCTCTCTCTCTTCCCCCCCCAGTCGCTCTCTCTCTTCCCCCCCAGTCGCTCTCTCTCTTCCCCCCCAGTCGCTCTCTCTCTTCCCCCCCCAGTCGCTCTCTCTCTTCCCCCCCAGTCGCTCTCTCTCTTCCCCCCCAGTCGCTCTCTCTCTTCCCCCCCAAGTCGCTCTCTCTCTTCCCCCCCAGTCGCTCTCTCTCTTCCCCCCCAGTCGCTCTCTCTCTTCCCCCCCAGTCGCTCTCTCTCTTCCCCCCCAGTCGCTCTCTCTCTTCCCCCCCAGTCGCTCTCTCTCTTCCCCCCCAGTCGCTCTCTCTCTTTCCCCCCAGTCGCTCTCTCTCTTCCCCCCCAGTCGCTCTCTCTCTTCCCCCCCAGTCGCTCTCTCTCTTCCCCCCCAGTCGCTCTCTCTCTTCCCCCCCCAGTCGCTCTCTCTCTTCCCCCCCAGTCGCTCTCTCTCTTCCCCCAGTCGCTCTCTCTCCCCCCCCAGTCGCTCTCTCTCTTCCCCCCCAGTCGCTCTCTCTCTTCCCCCCCCAGTCGCTCTCTCTCTTCCCCCCCCAGCCGCTCTCTCTCTTCCCCCCCAGTCGCTCTCTCTTCCCCCCCCAGTCGCTCTCTCTTTTCCCCCCCCCAGTCGCGCTCTCTTCCCCCCGCCAGTCGCTCTCTCTTCCCCCCCGTCGCTCTCTCTTCCCCCCCCCAGTCGCTCTCTCTTCCCCCCCCCCAGTCGCTCTCTCTTCCCCCCCCCGCAGTCGCTCTCTCTTCCCCCCCCCAGTCGCTCTCTGTTCCCCCCCCCAGTCGCTCTCTCTTCCCCCCCAGTCGCTCTGTCTTCCCCCCCGTCGCTCTCTCTTCCCCCCCGTCGCTCTCTCTTCCCCCCCGTCGCTCTCTCTTCCCCCCCGTCGCTCTCTCTTCCCCCCCGTCGCTCTCACTTCCCCCACCCCGCTCGCTCTCTCTTCCCCCCCCGCCACTCGCTCTCTCTTCCCCCCCGTCGCCCTCTCTTCCCCCCCCCGTCGCTCTCTCTTCCCCCCCCAGTCGCTCTCTCTTTCCCCCCCCCCGCAGTCGCTCTCTCTTCCCCCCCCCAGTCGCTCTCTCTTCCCCCCCACCCCAGTCGCTCTCTCTTCCCCCCCTCCCCAGTCGCTCTCTCTTCCCCCCCAGTCGCTCTCTCTTACCCCCCCCAGTCGCTCTCTCTTACCCCCCCAGTCGCTCTCTCTTACCCCCCCAAGTCGCTCTCTCTTCCCCCCCGCCAAGTCGCTCTCTCTTCCCCCCCAGTCGCTCTCTCTTCCCCCCAGTCGCTCTCTCTTCCCCCCCCTAGTCGCTCTCTCTTCCCCCCCCTAGTCGCTCTCTCTTCCCCCCCAGTCGGTCTCTCTCTTCCCCCCCAGTCGCTCTCTCTCTTCCCCCCCAGTCGCTCTCTCTTCCTCCCCAGTCGCTCTCTCTTCCCCCCAGTCGCTCTCTCTTCCCCTCCAGTCGCTCTCTCTTCCCCCCCGTCGCTCTCTCTTCCCCCCCGTTGCTCTCTCTTCCCACCCCCAGTCGCTCTCTCTTCCCACCACCCCCCCCACAGTCGCTCTCTCTTCCCCCCCCCCAGTCGCTCTCTCTTCCCCCCCCCAGTCGCTCTCTCTTCCCCCCCCCAGTCGCTCTCTCTTCCCCCCCCAGTCGCTCTTTCTTTCCCCCCCCAGTCGCTCTTTCTTTCCCCCCCAGTCGCTCTCTCTTACCCCCCCCAAGTCGCTCTCTCTTTCCCCCCCAAGTCGCTCTCTCTTCCCCCCCCGCCAAGTCGCTCTCTCTTCCCCCCCAGTCGCTCTCTCTTCCCCCCAGTCGCTCTCTCTTCCCCCCCAGTTGCTTTCTCTTCCCCCCCAGTCGCTCTCTCTTCCCCCCCAGTCGCTCTCTCTTCCCCCCCAGTCGCTCTCTCTCTTCCCCCCCAGTCGCTCTCTCTCTTCCCCCCAGTCGCTCTCTCTTCCCCCAAGTCGCTCTCTCTTCCCCCCCAGTCGCTCTCTCTATTCCCCCCCAGTCGCTCTCTCTCTTCCCCCCCAGTCGCTCTCTCTTCCCCCCCCCCACAGTCGCTCTCTCTTTCCCCCCCCAAGTCGCTCTCTCTTTTCCCCCCCCCCCAAGTCGCTCTCTCTTTTCCCCCCCCCCCAAGTCGCTCTCTCTTCCCCCTCGGTCGCTCTCTCTTCCCCCCCGCCACAGTCGCTCTCTCTTCCCCCCCCCAGTCGCTCTCTCTTCCCCCCCGCCCAAGTCGCTCTCTCTTTCCACCCCCCCCCCAAGTCGCTCTCTCTGTCCCCCCCCCCCAGTTGCTCTCTCTTCCCCTAGGTCGCTCTCTCTTCCCCCTAGGTCGCTCTCTCTTCCCCCTAGGTCGCTCTCTCTTCCCCCTAGGTCGCTCTCTCTTCCCCCTCCAGTCGATCTCTCTTCCCCCTCCAGTCGCTCTCTCTTCCCCCCCCCCC
This sequence comes from Somniosus microcephalus, assembly GCF_052327205.1. Classification (NCBI taxonomy): domain Eukaryota; kingdom Metazoa; phylum Chordata; class Chondrichthyes; order Squaliformes; family Somniosidae; genus Somniosus; species Somniosus microcephalus. The sequence goes on along the minus strand of NW_028225187.1, from coordinate 16,550,726 downwards.
CAGTCGCTCTCTCTTCCCCCCCAGTCGCTCTCTCTTCCCCCCCGTCGCTCCCTCTTCCCCCCCCAGTCGCTCTCTCTTCCCCCCCCCAGTCGCTCTCTCTTCCCCCCCGTCGCTCTCTCTTCCCCCCCACCGCAGTCGCTCTCTCTTCCCCCCCCGCAGTCGCTCTCTCTTCCCCCCCCCCGCAGTCGCTCTCTCTTCCCCCCCCGCAGTCGCTCTCTCTTCCCCCCCCGCAGTCGCTCTCTCTTCCCCCCCCCGCAGTCGCTCTCTCTTCCCCGCCCAGTCGCTCTTTCTTTCCCCCCCCAGTCGCTCTCTCTTCCCCCCCGCAAGTCGCTCTCTCTTTCCCCCCCCAAGTCGCTCTCTCTTTCCCCCCCCCCCCAAGTCGCTCTCTCTTTCCCCCCCCCGCCCAGTCGCTCTCTCTTCCCCCTAGGTCGCTCTCTCTTCCCCCCCAGTCGCTCTCTCTTCCCCCTAGGTCGCTCTCTCTTCCCCCCCAGTCGCTCTCTCTTCCCCCCCCCCCCCAGTCGCTCTCGCTTCCCCCCCCAGTCGCTCTCTCTTCCCCCCCGGCAGTCGCTCTCTCTTCCCCCCCGCAGTCTCTCTCTCTTCCCCCCCCCAGTCGCTCTCTCTTCCCCCCCCAGTCGCTCTCTCTTCCCCCCCCCAGTCGCTCTTTCTTTACCCCCCCCCAGTCGCTCTCTCTTCCCCCCAGTCGCTCTCTCTTCCCCCTAGGTCGCTCTCTCTTCCCCCCGCAGTCGCTCTCTCTTCCCCCCCAGTCGCTCTCTCTTCCCCCCAGTCGCTCTCTCTTCCCCCCCCCCAGTCGCTCTCTCTTCCCCCCCCCAGTCGCTCTCTCTTCCCCCCCCGAGTCGCTCGCTCTTCCCCCCCCCCAGTCGCTCTCTCTTCCCCCCCGTCGCTCTCTCTTCCCCCCCCAAGTCGCTCTCTCTTCCCCCCACAGTCGCGCTCTCTTCCCCCCCGTCGCTCTCTCTTCCCCCCCACCGCAGTCGCTCTCTCTTCCCCCCCCCCGCAGTCGCTCTCTCTTCCCCCCCCCCGCAGTCGCTCTCTCTTCCGCCCCCCCCCGCAGTCGTCTCTCTTCCCGCCCAGTCGCTCTTTCTTTCCCCCCCCAGTCGCTCTCTCTTCCCCCCCCCGCAAGTCGCTCTCTCTTTCCCCCCCCCCAAGTCGCTCTCTCTTTTCCCCCCCCCCAAGTCGCTCTCTCTTTCCCCCCCCCCCCCCCCCAGTCGCTCTCTCTATCACCCCATTCGCTCTCTCTTCCCCCTAGGTCGCTCTCTCTTCGCCCCCAGTCGCTCTCTCTTCCCCCTAGGTCGCTCTCTCTTCCCCCCCCCAGTCGCTCTCTCTTCCCCCCAGTCGCTCTCTCTTCCCCCCCCCCCGCAGTCGCTCTCGCTTCCCCCCCCCAGTCGCTCTCTCTTCCCCCCCCCCGCAGTCGCTCTCTCTTCCCCCCCAGTCGCTCTCTCTCTTCCCCCCCAGTCGCTCTCTCTCTTCCCCCCCCAGTCGCTCTCTCTCTTCCCCCCCAGTCGCTCTCTCTCTTCCCCCCCAGTCGCTCTCTCTCTTCCCCCCCCAGTCGCTCTCTCTCTTCCCCCCCAGTCGCTCTCTCTCTTCCCCCCCAGTCGCTCTCTCTCTTCCCCCAAGTCGCTCTCTCTCTTCCCCCCCAGTCGCTCTCTCTCTTCCCCCCAGTCGCTCTCTCTCTTCCCCCCCAGTCGCTCTCTCTCTTCCCCCCCAGTCGCTCTCTCTCTTCCCCCCCAGTCGCTCTCTCTCTTCCCCCCCAGTCGCTCTCTCTCTTCCCCCCCAGTCGCTCTCTCTCTTCCCCCCCAGTCGCTCTCTCTCTTCCCCCCCAGTCGCTCTCTCTCTTCCCCCCCAGTCGCTCTCTCTCTTCCCCCCCAGTCGCTCTCTCTCTTCCCCCCAGTCGCTCTCTCTCTTCCCCCCCCAGTCGCTCTCTCTCTTCCCCCCCCAGCCGCTCTCTCTCTTCCCCCCCAGTCGCTCTCTCTTCCCCCCCAGTCGCTCTCTCTTTTCCCCCCCCAGTCGCGCTCTCTTCCCCCCCCCCAGTCGCGCTCTCTTCCCCCCCCCAGTCGCTCTCTCTTCCCCCCCGTCGCTCTCTCTTCCCCCCCCCAGTCGCTCTCTCTTCCCCCCCCCCAGTCGCTCTCTCTTCCCCCCCCGCAGTCGCTCTCTCTTCCCCCCCCCCCAGTCGCTCTCTGTTCCCCCCCGTCGCTCTCTCTTCCCCCCCAGTCGCTCTCTCTTCACCCCCCCCGTCGCTCTCTCTTCCCCCCCGTCGCTCTCTCTTCCCCCCCGTCGCTCTCTCTTCCCCCCCGTCGCTCTCTCTTCCCCCCCGTCGCTCTCTCTTCCCCCACCCCGCTCGCTCTCTCTTCCACCCCCGCCACTCGCTCTCTCTTCCCCCCCGTCGCCCTCTCTTCCCCCCCCGTCGCTCTCTCTTCCCCCCCCAGTCGCTCTCTCTTTCCCCCCCCCCGCAGTCGCTCTCTCTTCCCCCCCCCAGTCGCTCTCTCTTCCCCCCCACCCCAGTCGCTCTCTCTTCCCCCCCCAGTCGCTCTTTCTTTCCCCCCCCAGTCGCTCTCTCTTACCCCCCCAAGTCGCTCTCTCTTCCCCCCCGCAAGTCGCTCTCTCTTCCCCCCCCGCCAAGTCGCTCTCTCTTCCCCCCAGTCGCTCTCTCTTCCCCCCAGTCGCTCTCTCTTCCCCCCCCAGTCGCTCTCTCTTCCCCCCCAGTCGGTCTCTCTCTTCCCCCCCAGTCGGTCTCTCTCTTCCCCCCAGTCGCTCTCTCTCTTCCCCCCCAGTCGCTCTCTCTTCCCCCCCAGTCGCTCTCTCTTCCCCCCCAGTCGCTCTCTCTTCCCCCTCCAGTCGCTCTCTCTTCCCCCCCAGTCGCTCTCTCTTCCCCCCCGTCGCTCTCTCTTCCCCCCCCCAGTCGCTCTCTCTTCCCACCACCCCCCCCGCAGTCGCTCTCTCTTCCCCCCCCGTCGCTCTCTCTTCCCCCCCCCAGTCGCTCTCTCTTCCCCCCCCCAGTCGCTCTCTCTTCCCCCCCCCCAGTCGCTCTCTCTTCCCCCCCCCAGTCGCTCTTTCTTTC
>NW_028225187.1:16522626-16542626 GCF_052327205.1 Somniosus microcephalus | reverse complement strand
GCCTCCATGGCCCGATGAAAATCCTGCCCAAAGGCTTATCGAACGACAGAGAGTGTCAACGTTTGACAGCTTCACAGAGCGGTCAAACTCGTCCCCATTCCTAAAACCCAGCCCCCTTTGCCTCAGTACCTACCGGTGCAGAACTGGGCGGCCCCTGGAGTGAGTGACAGCCGTCCGCGGAGCCGTCCTCTCGCTGAAAAAGGATTGAAAAAGGACGGAGTGAATGAAAGAACTCAAATTCAGGATAGAAGGCGAGTTATCGCGATGATGTAAACAAACGCGATGGCAGACGGCTAGCCCTCACCCTCGTCCTCAGTCTCCCCCTCCCAACAGCGAGATGTCAACATCCGTGGGGACCATGGCCCTCGCCAACCCCCCCTCCCTATCTCTGTAACCTCCTCCAGCCCCTACAATTCTCATCCTCCTGTTCAAATCCCTCCACGGCCCATCGCCCCCTCCCTATCTCTGTAACCTCCTCCAGCCCCTACAATTCTCATCCTCCTGTTCAAATCCCTCCATGGCCCATCGCCCCCTCCCTATCTCTGTAACCTCCTCCAGCCCCTACAATTCTCATTCTCCTGTTCAAATCCCTCCATGGCCCCTCACCCCCTCCCTATCTCTGTAACCTCCTCCAGCCCCTACAATTCTCATCCTCCTGTTCAAATCCCTCCATGGCCCCTCGCCCCCTCCCGATCTCTGTAACCTCCTCCAGCCCTACAATTCTCATCCTCCTGTTCAAATCCCTCCCTGGCCCTCCCTCCCTATCTCTGTAACCTCCTCCAGCCCTACAATTCTCATCCTCATGTTCAAATCCCTCCATGGCCCTCGCCCCCTCCCTATCTCTGTAACCTCCTCCAGCCCCTACAATTCTCATCCTCCTGTTCAAATCCCTCCATGGCCCCTCGCCCCTTCCCTATCTCTGTAACCTCCTCCAGCCCCTACAATTCTCATCCTCCTGTTCAAATCCCTCCATGGCCCCTCGCCCCCTCCCTATCTCTGTAACCTCCTCCAGCCCTATAACCTGCCGAGATCTCGGAGGATTTTTAGACTATATCCACTGGTCCTAGAATCCGCAACCAGAGAAAATAGTTTCTCTCTCTCTACCTGATCTGTTCCCCTTAATATCCTGAAAAGTTGGATCAGTTCACCCCTTATCCTTCTAAATTCCAGTGAATACGACCCTAGTTTGTGTGATCTCTCCTCGTAACTTAACCCTTGGAGCCCAGGTATCATTCTGGTAAACCTTCACTACACTCCCTCCAAGGTCAATAGATCCTTCCTAAGGTGTGGTACCCAGAACAGCTCACGTTGCTCCAGGTGTGGTCTAACCAAGGTATATGGAGACCAGAACTGTGCACAGTGCTCCAAGTGTGGTCTAACCAAGGTATATGGAGACCAGAACTGTGCACAGTGCTCCAAGTGTGGTCTAACCGAGGGATATGGAGACCAGAACTGTGCACAGTGCTCCAAGTGTGGTCTAACCAAGGTATATGGAGACCAGAACTGTGCACAGTGCTCCAAGTGTGGTCTAACCAAGGTATATGGAGACCAGAACTGTGCACAATGCTCCAAGTGTGGTCTAACCAAGGTATATGGAGACCAGAACTGTGCACAGAGCTCCAAGTGTGGTCTAACCGAGGTATATGGAGACCAGAACTGTGCACAGTGCTCCAAGTGTGGTCTAACCAAGGTATATGGAGACCAGAACTGTGCACATTGCTCCAAGTGTGGTCTAACCAAGGTATATGGAGACCAGAACTGTGCACAGTGCTCCAAGTGTGGTCTAACCAAGGTATATGGAGACCGGAACTGTGCACAGTGCTCCAAGTGTGGTCTAACCAGGGTTTTGTACAGCTGCAGCATAACTTCTACCCCCGTGTATTCTAGTCCACCAGATATAAAGGCCAGCATTCCATTAACCTTTTTGATTACTTTCTGTACCTGTTCATGTCATTTTAATGATCTGTGTACCTGGACCCCCCCCCCAAGTCTCTTTGGACCTCCAGTGTTTTTAGCCTTTCACCATTTAGATCACCTCACATTCTTCTAAACTCCACTGAGTATAGGCCCAGCCTGCTCAACCTTTCCTCATAAGACAACCCCCGTCATAGAAACATAGAAACATAGAAGATAGGAGCAGGAGTCGGCCATTCGGCCCCTCGAGCCTGCTCCGCCATTCAATGCGATCATGGCTGATCATCCAAATTCAGTACACTGTCCCTGCCTTCTCTCCATATCCCTTGATCCCTTTAGCCTTAAGAAATATATCCAACTCTTTCTTGAATATATTTAATGAATTGGCCTCAACTGCCTTCTGTGGTAGAGAATTCCACAGGTTCACCACTCTCTGGGTGAAGAAATTCCTCCTCATCTCAGTCCTAAATGGCTTACCCCTTATCCTTAGACTGTGACCCCTGGTTCTGGACTCCCCGGCCATCGGGAACATCCTTCCTGCATCTAGTCTGTCCAGTCCTGTTAGAATTTTATAAGTTTCAATGAGATCCCCTCTCATTCTTCTAAACCCCAGCGAGTATAAGCCCAATCGACCCAATCTCTCCTCATACGTCATTCCTGCCATCCCAGGTATCAGTCTGGTGAATCTTCGCCGCACTCCTTCCATGGCAAGAACATCCTTCCTCAGATAAGGCGACCAAAACTGCACACAATACTCAAGGTGTGGTCTCACCAAGGCCCTGTACAACTGTAGCAAGACATCCTTGTTCCTGTACTCGAACCCTCTCGCTACGAAGGCCAACATACCATTTGCCTTCTTAGCCGCCTGCTGCACCTGTATGCTTACCTTCAGCGACTGGTGCACGAGGACAGCCAGGTCTCGTTGCACTTCCCCTTCTCCCAATCAATTGCCGTTCAGATAATAATCTGCCTTCCTGTTTTTGCTACCAAAGTGGATAACCTCGCATTTATCCACATTATACTGTATCTGCCCAATCACCCAACCTGTCCAAATCATACTGTAGTTTCTCAGAGACCAAAACTGTACGCAGTACTCCAGGTGTGGTCTCGCCAACGCCCTGTACAGTTGTAACAGACCTAACTCCATCTACCCGCCTTTGCCCCATATCCTTTAATACCTTTGGTTAACAAAAATCTCTGATTTCAAATTAACAATTGACCCGGCATCAATTGCCGTTTGGGGAAGCGAGTTCCAAACTTCTGCCACCCTTTGTGTGTCGAAGTGTTTCCTAATTTCACTCCTGAAAGGTCTGGCTCTAATTTTTAGACTCTGCCCCCTAGTCCTAGACTCCCCAACCAGCGGAAATAGTTTCTCTCTCTCTCTACCCTACCTGTTAATATCCCGAAAACGTGGATCACTTCAACCCTTAACCTGCTAAATTACAGGGAAGACGACCCTAGTTTGTGTCATACAAGGCAGTTGAAGCCAATTCATTAAATATATTCGAGAAGGAGTTGGATATATTTCTTAAGGCTAAAGGGATCAAGGGGTATGGGGAGAAGGCAGGGACAGGGTACTGAATTTGGATGATCAGCCATGATCTCATTGAATGGCGGAGCAGGCTCGAGGGGCCGAATGGCCTACTCCTGCTCCTATCTTCTCTGTTTCTATGTAATCTCTCCTCGTAATCTAACCGTTGGAGTCCAGGTATCATTCTGGTAAATCGAATGCACTCCCTCCGAGGCCAATAGATCCTTCCTAAGGTGTGGGGCCCAGAACTGCTCACAGTGCTCCAGGTGTGGCCTAACCAGGGCTTTGAGTAGTTGTATAGAGGGTCAGTACTTACCGGTGCAGAGATTGGAGTCATCTTTGGTAACCTATCGGCAAAGGCACGGCAAGAATTCTGGAAATGTTCAAGCCACAAGATCAACGTCAACTTAAAATATAGAATCAAATAAAGTGCATCTGTGACCGTCTCTCGCCTCTCAATCAGAAGGTCGTGTGTTCGCACCCTGACTCCCAGAGACTCGAGCCCCATAATCCAGGCCCACAATCCCCGGTGCCAGTACTGAGGGAGCGCTGCACTGTCGGAGGTAGATGTATATACTCTAGGACTCGAGCCCCATAATCCAGGCCCACACTCCCCGGTGCCAGTACTGAGGGAGCGCTGCACTGTCGGAGGTAGCTGTATATACTCTGGGAGTCGAGCCCCATAATCCAGGCCCACACTCCCCGGTGCCAGTACTGAGGGAGCGCCGCACTGTCGGAGGTAGATGTATATACTCCAGGACTCGAGCCCCATAATCCAGACCCACACTCCCCGGTGCCAGTACTGAGGGAGCGCTGCACTGTCGGAGGTAGATGTATATACTCCAGGACTCGAGCCCCATAATCCAGACCCACACTCCCCGGTGCCAGTACTGAGGGAGCGCCGCACTGTCGGAGGTAGATGTATATACTCTAGGACTCGAGCTCCATAATCCAGGCCCACACTCCCCGGTGCCAGTACTGAGGGAGCGCTGCACTGTCGGAGGTAGATGTATATACTCTAGGACTCGAGCTCCATAATCCAGGCCCACACTCCCCGGTGCCAGTACTGAGGGAGCGCTGCACTGTCGGAGGTAGATGTATATACTCTAGGACTCGAGGCCCATAATCCAGGCCCACACTCCCCGGTGCCAGTACTGAGGGAGCGCTGCACTGTCGGAGGTAGATGTATATACTCTAGGACTCGAGCCCCATAATCCAGGCCCACACTCCCCAGTGCCAGTACTGAGGGAGTGCTGCACTGTCGGAGGTAGATGTATATACTCTAGGACTCGAGCTCCATAATCCAGGCCCACACTCCCCAGTGCCAGTACTGAGGGAGTGCTGCACTGTCGGAGGTGCCATCTTTCGGATGAGACGTTAAACCGAGGCCCCATCTGCTCTCTCGGGTGGACGTAAAAGATCCCACGGCCACTATTGGAAGAAGAGCAGGGGGGAGTTCTCCCCGGTGTCCTGGGGCCAATATTTATCCCACAACCAACATCACTAAAACAGATGATCTGGTCATTATCACATTGCTGTTTGTGGGAGCTTGCTGTGCGCAAATTGGCTGCCGCATTTCCTACATTACAGCAGTGACCACACTTCAGAAAGTACTTCATTGGCTGTAAAGTGCTTTGGGACCTCTTGAGGTGGTGAAAAGCGCTGGAGAAATGCAAGTCTTTCGTTATCAGTTACCCGCAGCCGAAAGTTGACAATGTTACCATTGCACTCTAGCTGACCTCAGCAGCTTAGAAAGAGCTGCTGCTCACAGAACGATACAGCACAGGAGGAGGCCATTCAGCCCAGTGTGCTTGTGCCAGCTCTTTGAACAAGCTCTGCCATTAGTCCCACTCCCCCTCGCTCGTTCCCCACAGCCCTGCAAATTGTCCCTTCAAGTATTTCTCCAATCCCCCTTTTGAAAGTTACTATTGAATCTGCTTCCACTGCCCTTTCAGGCAGCGCATTCCAGATCACAACAACTCGCTGCGGAAAAACATTCTCCTCAAGGCCACAAAAACACACTCAATCACACTCATACTCACTCACACATTCACGCTCTCGCGCGCACACTCTCGCGCGCACACTCTCGCGCGCACACTCAGAGAGACAGACAGACAGAGAGAGACAGAGAGAGAGAGAGAGACAGAGAGAGAAAGGAGACTAATGGGATTGTCTTCGATGGGAGAGTTAGGGGACTGGAGGGATGGTCTTCGATGGGAGAGTTAGGGGACTGGAGGGATGGGCTTCGATGGGAGAGTTAGGGGACTGGAGGGGTGGGCTTCGATGGGAGAGTTAGGGGACTAGAGGGATGGGCTTCGATGGGAGAGTTAGGGGACTGGAGGGATGGGCTTCGATGGGAGAGTTAGGGGACTGGAGGGATGGGCTTCGATGGGAGAGTTAGGGGACTGGAGGGATGGGCTTCGATGGGAGAGTTAGGGGACTGGAGGGATGGGCTTCGATGGGAGAGTTAGGGGACTGGAGGGATGGGCTTCGATGGGAGAGTTAGCGGACTGGAGGGATGGTCTTCGATGGGAGAGTTAGGGGACTGGAGGGATGGGCTTCGATGGGAGAGTTAAGAGACTGGAGGGATGGTCTTCGATGGGAGAGTTAGGGGACTGGAGGGATGGTCTTCGATGGGAGAGTTAGGGTACTGGAGAGATGGGCTTCGATGGGAGAGTTAGGGGACTGGAGGGATGGTCTTCGATGGGAGAGTTAGGGGACTGGAGGGATGGTCTTCGATGGGAGAGTTAGGGGACTGGAGGGATGGGCCTCCATGGGAGAGTTAGGGGACTGGAGGGATGGTCTTCGATGGGAGAGTTAGGGGACTGGAGGGATGGTCTTCGATGGGAGAGTTAGGGGACTGGAGGGATGGGCTTCGATGGGAGAGTTAGGGTACTGGAGGGATGGGCTTCGATGGGAGAGTTAGGGGACTGGAGGGATGGTCTTCGATGGGAGAGTTAGGGGACTGGAGGGATGGGCTTCGATGGGAGAGTTAGGGGACTGGAGGGATGGGCTTCGATGGGAGAGTTAGGGGACTGGAGGGATGGGCTTCGATGGGAGAGTTAGGGGACTGGAGGGATGGGCTTCGATGGGAGAGTTAGCGGACTGGAGGGATGGTCTTCGATGGGAGAGTTAGGGGACTGGAGGGATTGTCTTCGATGGGAGAGTTAGGGGACTGGAGGGATGGTCTTCGATGGGAGAGTTAGCGGACTGGAGGGATTGTCTTCGATGGGAGAGTTAGGGGACTGGAGGGATTGTCTTCGATGGGAGAGTTAGGGGACTGGAGGGATGGGCTTCGATGGGAGAGTTAGGGGACTGGAGGGATGGGCTTCGATGGGAGAGTTAGCGGACTGGAGGGATGGTTTTCGATGGGAGAGTTAAGAGACTGGAGGGATGGTCTTCGATGGGAGAGTTAGGGGACTGGAGGGATGGTCTTCGATGGGAGAGTTAGGGGACTGGAGGGATGGGCTTCGATGGGAGAGTTAGGGGACTGGTGGGATGGGCTTCGATGGGGGAGTTAGGGTACTGGAGGGATGGGCTTCGATGGGAGAGTTAGGGGACTGGAGAGATGGGCTTCGATGGGAGAGTTAGGGGACTGGAGGGATGGGCTTCGATGGGAGAGTTAGGGTACTGGAGGGATGGACTTCGATGGGAGAGTTAGGGGACTGGAGGGATGGGCTTCGATGGGAGAGTTAGGGGACTGGTGGGATGGGCTTCGATGGGAGAGTTAGGGGACTGGAGGGATGGGCTTCGATGGGAGAGTTAGGGGACTGGAGGGATGGGCTTCGATGGGAGAGTTAGGGTACTGGTGGGATGGGCTTCGATGGGGGAGTTAGGGTACTGGAGGGATGGGCTTCGATGGGAGAGTTAGGGGACTGGAGAGATGGGCTTCGATGGGAGAGTTAGGGGACTGGAGGGATGGGCTTCGATGGGAGAGTTAGGGTACTGGAGGGATGGGCTTCGATGGGAGAGTTAGGGTACTGGAGCGATGGGCTTCGATGGGAGAGTTAGGGGACTGGAGGGATGGGCTTCGATGGGAGAGTTAGGGGACTGGAGGGATGGTCTTCGATGGGAGAGTTAGGGGACTGGAGGGATGGGCTTCGATGGGAGAGTTAGGGGACTGGAGGGATGGTCTTCGATGGGAGAGTTAGGGGACGAGAGGGATGGGCTTCGATGGGAGAGTTAGGGGACTGGAGGGATGGTCTTCGATGGGAGAGTTAGGGGACTGGAGGGATGGGCTTCGATGGGAGAGTTAGGGGACTGGAGGGATGGGCTTCGATGGGAGAGTTAGGGGACTGGTGGGATGGGCTTCGATGGGAGAGTTAGGGGACTAGAGGGATGGGCTTCGATGGGAGAGTTAGGGGACTGGAGGGATGGGCTTCGATGGGAGAGTTAGGGGACTGGAGGGATGGTCTTCGATGGGAGAGTTAGGGGACTGGAGGGATGGGCTTCGATGGGAGAGTTAGGGGACTGGAGGGATGGGCTTCGATGGGAGAGTTAGGGGACTGGAGGGATGGGCTTCGATGGGAGAGTTAGGGGACTGGAGGGATGGGCTTCGATGGGAGAGTTAGGGGACTGGAGGGATGGGCTTCGATGGGAGAGTTAGGGGACTAGAGGGATGGGCTTCGATGGGAGAGTTAGGGGACTGCAGGGATGGGCTTCGATGGGAGAGTTAGGGGACTGGAGGGATGGGCTTCGATGGGAGAGTTAGGGGACTGGAGGGATGGGATTCGATGGGAGAGTTAGGGGACTGGAGGGATGGGCTTCGATGGGAGAGTTAGGGGACTGGAGGGATGGGCTTCGATGGGAGAGTTAGGGGACTGGAGGGATGGGCTTCGATGGGAGAGTTAGGGGACTGGAGGGATGGGCTTCGATGGGAGAGTTAGGGGACTGGTGGGATGGTCTTCGATGGGAGAGTTAGGGTACTGGAGGGATGGGCTTCGATGGGAGAGTTAGGGGACTGGACGGATGGGCTTCGATGGGAGAGTTAGGGGACTGGAGGGATGGGCTTCGATGGGAGAGTTAGGGGACTGAAGGGATGGGCTTCGATGGGAGAGTTAGGGGACTGGAGGGATGGGCTTCGATGGGAGAGTTAGGGGACTGGAGGGATGGGCTTCGATGGGAGAGTTAGGGGACTGGACGGATGGGCTTCGATGGGAGAGTTAGGGGACTGGAGGGATGGGCTTCGATGGGAGAGTTAGGGGACTGAAGGGATGGGCTTCGATGGGAGAGTTAGGGGACTGAAGGGATGGGCTTCGATGGGAGAGTTAGGGGACTGGAGGGATGGGTTTCGATGGGAGAGTTAGGGGACTAGAGAGATGGGCTTCGATGGGAGAGTTAGGGGACTGGAGGGATGGGCTTCGATGGGAGAGTTAGGGGACTAGAGAGATGGGCTTCGATGGGAGAGTTAGGGGACTGGAGGGGTGGGCTTCGATGGGACAGTTAGGGGACTGGAGGGATGGGCTTCGATGGGAGAGTTAGGGGACTGGAGGGATGGGCTTCGATGGGAGAGTTAGGGGACTGGAGGGATGGGCTTCATATGGGAGAGTTAGGGGACTGGAGGGATGGGCTTCGATGGGAGCGTTAGGGGACTAAAGGGATGGGCTTCGATGGGAGAGTTAGGGGACTGGAGGGATGGGCTTCGATGGGAGAGTTAGGGTACGAGAGGGATGGTCTTCGATGGGAGAGTTAGGGGACTGGAGGGATGGGCTTCGATGGGAGAGTTAGGGGACTAGAGGGATGGGCTTCGATGGGAGAGTTAGGGGACTGGAGGGATGGGCTTCGATGGGAGAGTTAGGGTACTGGAGGGATGGGCTTCGATGGGAGAGTTAGGGGACTGGAGGGATGGTCTTCGATGGGAGAGTTAGGGGACTGGAGGGATGGGCTTCGATGGGAGAGTTAGGGGACTGGAGGGATGGTCTTCGATGAGAGAGTTAGGGGACTGGAGGGATGGGCTTCGATGGGAGAGTTAGGGGACTGGAGGGATGGGCTTCGATGAGAGAGTTAGGGGACTGGAGGGATGGGCTTCGATGGGAGAGTTAGGGGACTGGAGTGATGGGCTTCGATGGGAGAGTTAGGGGACTGGAGGGATGGGCTTCGATGGGAGAGTTAGGGGACTGGAGGGATGGGCTTCGATGGGAGAGTTAGGGGACTGGAGGGATGGGCTTCGATGGGAGAGTTAGGGGACTGAAGGGATGGGCTTCGATGGGAGAGTTAGGGGACTGGAGGGATGGGCTTCGATGGGAGAGTTAGTGTACTGGAGGGATGGGCTTCGATGGGAGAGTTTGGGGACTAAAGGGATGGGCTTCGATGGGAGAGTTAGGGTACTGGAGGGATGGGCTTCGATGGGAGAGTGAGGGGACTGGAGGGATGGGCTTCGATGGGAGAGTTAGGGGACTGGAGGGATGGGCTTCGATGGGAGAGTTAGGGGACTGGAGGGATGGGCTTCGATGGGAGAGTTAGGGGACTGGAAGGATGGGCTTCGATGGGAGAGTTAGGGGACTGGTGGGATGGTCTTCGATGGGAGAGTTAGGGGACTGGAGGGATGGTCTTCCATGAGAGAGTTAGGGGACTGGAGGGATGGGCTTCGATGGGAGAGGTAGGGGACTGGAGGGATGGGCTTCGATGGGAGAGTTAGGGGACTGGAGGGATGGGCTTCGATGGGAGAGTTAGGGTAATGGAGGGATGGGCTTCGATGGGAGAGTTAGGGGACTGGAGGGATGAGCTTCGATGGGAGGGTTAGGGACTGGAGGGATGGGCTTCGATGGGAGAGTTAGGGTACTGGAGGGATGGGCTTCGATGGGAGAGTTAGGGGACTGGAGGGATGGGCTTCGATGGGAGAGTTAGGGGACTGGAGGGATGGTCTTCGATGGGAGAGTTAGGGGACTGGAGTGATGGTCTTCGATGGGAGAGTTAGGGGACTGGAGGGATGGGCTTCGATGGGAGGGTTAGGGACTGGAGGGATGGGCTTCGATGGGAGAGTTAGGGGACTGGAGGGATGGTCTTCCATGAGAGAGTTAGGGGACTGGAGGGATGGTCTTCGATGGGAGAGTTAGGGGACTGGAGGGATGGTCTTCGATGGGAGAGTTAGGGGACTGGAGGGATGGGCTTCGATGGGAGAGTTAGGGGACTGGAGGGATGGGCTTCGATGGGAGAGTTAGGGGACTGGAGGGATGGGCTTCGATGGGAGAGTTAGCGGACTGGAGGGATGGGCTTCGATGGGAGAGTTAGGGGACTGGAGGGATGGGCTTCGATGGGAGAGTTAGGGGACTGGAGGGATGGGCTTCGATGGGAGAGTTAGGGGACTGGAGGGATGGGCTTCGATGGGAGAGTTAGGGTACTGGAGCGATGGACTTCGATGGGAGAGTTAGGGGACTGGAGGGATGGGCTTCGATGGGAGAGTTAGGGGACTGGAGGGATGGGCTTCGATGGGAGAGTTAGGGTACTGGAGGGATGGGCTTCGATGGGACAGTTAGTGGACTAGAGGGATGGGCTTCGATGGGAGAGTTAGGGGACTGGAGGGATGGGCTTCGATGGGAGAGTTAGGGGACTGGAGGGATGGGCTTCGATGGGGGAGTTAGGGTACTGGAGGGATGGGCTTCGATGGGACAGTTAGGGGACTAGAGGGATGGGCTTCGATGGGAGAGTTAGGGGACTGAAGGGATGGGCTTCGATGGGAGAGTTAGGGGACTGATGGGGATGGGCTTCGATGGGAGAGTTAGGGGACTGGAGGAATGGGCTTCGATGGGAGAGTTAGGGGACTGCAGGGATGGGCTTCGATGGGAGAGTTAGGGGACTGGAGAGATGGGCTTCGATGAGAGAGTTAGGGGACTGGAGGGATGGGCTTCGATGGGAGAGTTAGGGGACTGGAGGGATGGGCTTCGATGGGAGAGTTAGGGGACTGGAGAGATGGGCTTCGATGAGAGAGTTAGGGGACTGGAGGGATGGGCTTCGATGGGAGAGTTCGGGGACTGGAGGGATGGGCTTCGATGGGAGAGTTAGGGGACTGGAGGGATGGGCTTCGATGGGAGGGTTAGGGTACTGGAGGGATGGTCTTCGATGGGAGAGTTAGGGTACTGGAGGGATGGTCTTCGATGGGAGAGTTAGGGGACTGGAGGGATGGTCTTCGATGGGAGAGTTAGGGGACTGGAGGGCTGAGCTTCGATGGGAGAGTTAGGGGACTGGAGGGATGGTCTTCGATGGGAGAGTTAGGGGACTGGAGGGATGGGCTTCGATGGGAGAGTTAGGGGACAGGAGGGATGGGCTTCGATGGGAGAGTTAGGGGACTGGAGGGATGGTCTTCGATGGGAGAGTTAGGGACTGGAGGGATGGGCTTCGATGGGAGAGTTAGGGGACTGGAGGGATGGTCTTCGATGGGAGAGTTAGGGGACTGGAGGGATGGTCTTCCATGAGAGAGTTAGGGGACTGGAGGGATGGGCTTCGATGGGAGAGTTAGGGGACTGGAGGGATGGGCTTCGATGGGAGAGTTAGGGGACTGGAGGGATGGTCTTCGATGGGAGAGTTAGGGGACTGGAGGGATGGGCTTCGATGGGAGAGTTAGGGTACTGGAGGGATGGTCTTCGATGGGAGAGTTCGGGGACTGGAGGGATGGGCTTCGATGGGAGAGTTAGGGGACTGGAGGGATGGGCTTCGATGGGAGAGTTAGGGGACTGGAGGGATGGGCTTCGATGGGAGAGTTAGCGGACTGGAGGGATGGGCTTCGATGGGAGAGTTAGGGGACTGGAGGGATGGGCTTCGATGGGAGAGTTAGGGGACTGGAGGGATGGGCTTCGATGGGAGAGTTAGGGGACTGGAGGGATGGGCTTCGATGGGAGAGTTAGGGGACTGGAGGGATGGGCTTCGATGGGAGAGTTAGGGGACTGGAGGGATGGGCTTCGATGGGAGAGTTAGGGTACTGGAGGGATGGGCTTCGATGGGACAGTTAGTGGACTGGAGGGATGGGCTTCGATGGGAGAGTTAGGGGACTGGAGGGATGGGCTTCGATGGGGGAGTTAGGGGACTAGAGGGATGGGCTTCGATGGGAGAGTTAGGGGACTGAAGGGATGGGCTTCGATGGGAGAGTTAGGGGACTGATGGGGATGGGCTTCGATGGGAGAGTTAGGGGACTGGAGGGATGGGCTTCGATGGGAGAGTTAGGGGACTGGAGGGATGGGCTTCGATGGGAGAGATAGGGGACTGGAGGGATGGGCTTCGATGGGAGAGTTAGGGGACTGGAGGGATGGGCTTCGATGGGAGAGTTAGGGGACTGGAGGGATGGGCTTTGATGGGAGAGTTAGGGGACTGGAGGGATGGGCTTCGATGGGAGAGTTAGGACTCTGGAGGGATGGGCTTCGATGGGAGAGTTAGGGGACTGCAGGGATGGGCTTCGATGGGAGAGTTAGGGGACTGGTGGGATGGGCTTCGATGGGAGAGTTAGGGGACTGGAGGGATGGGCTTCGATGGGAGAGTTAGGGGACTGGAGGGATGGTCTTCGATGGGAGAGTTAGGGGACTGGTGGGATGGGCTTCGATGGGAGAGTTAGGGGACTGGAGGGATGGGCTTCGATGGGAGAGTTAGGGGACTGGAGGGATGGGCTTCGATGGGAGAGTTAGGGGACTGGAGGGATGGGCTTCGATGGGAGAGTTAGGGTACTGGAGGAATGGGCTTCGATGGGAGAGTTAGGGGACTGGAGGGATGGTCTTCGATGGGAGAGTTAGGGGACTGGAGGGATGGGCTTCGATGGGAGAGTTAGGGGACTGGAGGGATGGTCTTCGATGGGAGGGTTAGGGGACTGGAGGGATGGGCTTCAATGGGAGAGTTAGGGGACTGGAGGGATGGGCTTCGATGGGAGAGTTAGGGGACTGGAGGAATGGGCTTCGATGGGAGAGTTAGGGGACTGGAGGAATGGGCTTCGATGGGGGAGTTAGCGGACTGGAGGGTTGGGCTTCAATGGGAGAGTTAGGGGACTGGAGGGATGGGCTTCGATGGGAGAGTTGGGGGACTGGAGGGATGGGCTTCGATGGGAGAGTTAGCGGACTGGAGGGATGGGCTTCGATGGGAGAGTTAGGGGACTGGAGGGATGGGCTTCGATGGGAGAGTTAGGGGACTGGAGGGATGGGCTTCGATGGGAGAGTTAGGGGACTGGAGGGATGGTCTTCGATTGGAGAGTTAGGGGGCTGGAGGGATGGGCTTCGATGGGAGAGTTAGGGGACTGGAGGGATGGTCTTCGATGGGAGAGTTAGGGGACTAGAGGGATGGGCTTCGATGGGAGAGTTCGGGGACTGGAGGGATGGGCTTCGATGGGAGAGTTAGGGGACTGGAGGGATGGGCTTCGATGGGAGAGTTAGGGGACTGGAGGGATGGGCTTCGATGGGAGAGTTAGGGTACTGGAGGGATGGGCTTCGATGGGAGAGTTAGGGGACTGGAGGGATGGGCTTCGATGGGAGAGTTCGGGGACTGGAGGGATGGGCTTCGATGGGAGAGTTAGGGGACTGGAGGGATGGGCTTCGATGGGAGAGTTAGGGGACTGGAGGGATGGGCTTCGATGGGAGAGTTAGGGGACTGGAGGGATGGGCTTCGATGGGAGAGTTAGGGGACTGGAGGGATGGTCTTCGATGGGAGGGTTAGGGTACTGGAGGGATGGTCTTCGATGGGAGAGTTAGGGTAATGGAGGGATGGTCTTCGATGGGAGAGTTAGGGGACTGGAGGGATGGGCTTCGATGGGAGAGTTAGGGGACAGGAGGGATGGGCTTCGATGGGAGAGTTAGGGGACTGGAGGGATGGTCTTCGATGGGAGAGTTAGGGTAATGGAGGGATGGGCTTCGATGGGAGAGTTAGGGGACAGGAGGGATGGGCTTCGATGGGAGAGTTAGGGGACTGGAGGGATGGTCTTCGATGGGAGAGTTAGGGGACCGGAGGGATGGGCTTCGATGGGAGAGTTAGGGGACTGGAGGGATGGGCTTCGATGGGAGAGTTAGGGGACTGGAGGGATGGGCTTCGATGGGAGAGTTAGGGGACCGGAGGGATGGGCTTCGATGGGAGAGTTAGGGGACTGGAGGGATGGGCTTTGATGGGAGAGTTAGGGGACTGGAGGGATGGGCTTCGATGGGAGAGTTAGGGGACTGGAGGGATGGGCTTCGATGGGAGAGTTAGGGGACTGGAGGGATGGTCTTCGATGGGAGAGTTAGGGGACTGGAGGGATGGTCTTCGATGGGAGAGTTAGGGGACTGGAGAGATGGGCTTCGATGGGGGAGTTAGGGGACTGGAGAGATGGGCTTCGATGGGAGAGTTAGGGGACTGGAGGGATGGGCTTCGATGGGGGAGTTAGGGGACTGGAGGGATGGGCTTCGATGGGAGAGTTAGGGGACAGGAGGGATGGGCTTCGATGGGAGAGTTAGGGGACTGGAGGGATGGGCTTCGATGGGAGAGTTAGCGGACTAGAGGGATGGTCTTCGATGGGAGAGTTAGGGGACTGGAGGGATGGGCTTCGATGGGAGAGTTAGGGGACAGGAGGGATGGGCTTCGATGGGAGAGTTAGGGGACTGGAGGGATGGTCTTCGATGGGAGAGTTAGGGGACTGGAGGGATGGGCTTCGATGGGAGAGTTAGGGTACTGGAGGGATGGGCTTCGATGGGACAGTTAGTGGACTGGAGGGATGGGCTTCGATGGGAGAGTTAGGGGACTCGAGGGATGGGCTTCGATGGAGAGTTCGGGGACTGGCGGGATGGGCTTCGATGGGAGAGTTAGGGGACTCGAGGGATGGGCTTCGATAGAGAGTTAGGGGACTGGCGGGATGGGCTTCGATGGGAGTTAGGGGACTGGAGGGATGGGCTTCGATGGGAGTGTTAGGGGACTGGAGGGATGGGCTTCGATGGGAGGGTTCGGGGACTGGAGGGATGGGCTTCGATGGGAGAGTTACGGGACTGAAGGGATGGGCTTCGATGGGAGAGTTAGGGGACTGATGGGGATGGGCTTCGATGAGTTAGTTAGGGTACTGGAGCGATGGACTTCGATGGGAGAGTTAGGGGACTGAAGGGATGGGCTTCGATGGGAGAGTTAGGGGACTGGAGGGATGGGCTTCGATGGGAGAGTTAGGGTAATGGAGGGATGGGCTTCGATGGGAGAGTTAGGGGACTGGAGGGATGGGCTTCGATGGGTGAGTTAGGGTAATGGAGGGATGGGCTTCGATGGGAGAGTTAGGGGACTGGAGGGATGGGCTTCGATGGGAGGGTTAGGGTACTGGAGGGATGGGCTTCGATGGGAGAGTTAGGGGACTGGAGGGATGGGCTTCGATGGGAGAGTTAGGGTGCTGGAGGGATGGGCTTCGATGGGAGAGTTGGGGCATGGAGGGATGGTCTTCGATGGGAGAGTTAGGGGACTGGAGGGATGGGCTTTGATGGGAGAGTAAGGGGACTGGAGGGATGGGCTTCGATGGGAGAGTTAGGGGACTGGAGGGATGGGCTTCGATGGGAGAGTTAGCGTTCTGGAGGGATGGTCTTCGATGGGAGAGTTAGGGGACTGGAGGGATGGGCTTCGATGGGAGAGTTAGGGTACTGGAGGGATGGGCTTCGATGGGAGAGTTAGGGGACTGGAGGGATGGGCTTCGATGGGAGAGTTAGGGGACTGGAGGGATGGGCTTCGATGGGAGAGTTAGGGTACTGGAGGGATGGTCTTCGATGGGAGAGTTAGGGGACTGGTGGGATGGTCTTCGATGGGAGAGTTAGGGTACTGGAGGGATGGGCTTCGATGGGAGAGTTAGGGGACTAGAGGGATGGGCTTCGATGGGAGAGTTAGGGGACTGGAGGGATGGGCTTCGAGGGGGAGAGTTAGGGGACTGGAGGGATGGGCTTCGATGGGAGAGTTAGGGGACTGGAGGGAAAGGCTTCGATGGGAGAGGTAGGGGACTGGAGGGATGGGCTTCGATGGGGGAGTTAGGGGACTGGAGAGATGGGCTTCGATGGGAGAGTTAGGGGACTGGAGGGATGGGCTTCGATGGGGGAGTTAGGGGACTGGAGAGATGGGCTTCGATGGGAGAGTTAGGGGACTGGAGAGATGGGCTTCGATGGGAGAGTTAGGGGACTGGAGGGATGGTCTTCGATGGGAGAGTTAGGGGACTGGAAGGACGGGCTTCGAGGGGAGAGTTAGGGGACTGGAGGGATGGTCTTCGATGGGAGAGTTAGGGGACTGGAGGGAAAGGCTTCGATGGGAGAGGTAGGGGACTGGAGGGATGGGCTTCGATGGGAGAGTTAGGGGACTGGAGGGATGGGCTTCGATGGGAGAGTTAGGGGACTGGAGGGATGGGCTTCGATGGGAGAGTTAGGGGACTGGAGGGATGGGCTTCGAGGGGAGAGTTAGGGGACTGGAGGGATGTGCTTTGATGGGAGAGTTAGGGGACTGGAGGGATGGGCTTCGATGGGAGAGTTAGGGTACTGGAGGGATGGGCTTCGATGGGGGAGTTAGGGGACTGGAGGGATGGGCTTCGATGGGAGAGTTAGGGTACTGGAGGGATGGGCTTCGATGGGGGAGTTAGGGGACTGGAGGGATGGGCTTCGATGGGAGAGTTAGGGGACTGGAGGGATGGGCTTCGATGGGAGAGTTAGGGGACTGGAGGGATGGGCTTCGAGGGGAGAGTTAGGGGACTGGAGGGATGGTCTTCGATGGGAGAGTTAGGGTACTGGAGGGATGGGCTTCGAGGGGAGAGTTAGGGGACTGGAGGGATGGGCTTCGAGGGGAGAGTTAGGGGACTGGAGGGATGGTCTTCGATGGGAGAGTTAGGGGACTGGAGGGATGGGCTTCGATGGGAGAGTTCGGGGACTGGAGGGATGGGCTTCGATGGGAGAGTTAGGGGACTGGAGGGATGGTCTTTGATGGGAGAGTTAGGGTACTGGAGGGAAAGGCTTCGATGGGAGAGGTAGTGTACTGGAGGGATGGGCTTCGATGGGAGAGTTAGGGGACTGGAGGGAAAGGCTTCGATGGGAGAGGTAGTGTACTGGAGGGATGGGCTTCGATGGGAGAGTTAGGGGACTGGAGGGATGGGCTTCGATGGGAGAGTTAGGGGACTGGAGGGATGGGCTTCGATGGGAGAGTTAGGGGACTGGAAGGACGGGCTTCGAGGGGAGAGTTAGGGGACTGGAGGGATGGGCTTCGATGGGAGAGTTAGGGGACTGGAGGGATGGGCTTCGATGGGAGAGTTAGGGGACTAGAGGGATGGGCTTTGATGGGAGAGTTAGGGGACTGGAGGGATGGGCTTCGATGGGAGAGTTAGGGGACTGGAGGGATGGGCTTCGATGGGAGAGTTAGGGGACTGGAGGGATGGGCTTCGATGGGAGAGTTAGGGGACTGGAAGGACGGGCTTCGAGGGGAGAGTTAGGGGACTGGAGGGATGGGCTTCGATGGGAGAGTTAGGGGACTGGAGGGATGGGCTTCGATGGGAGAGTTAGGGGACTGGAGGGATGGGCTTCGATGGGAGAGTTAGGGGACTGGAGGGATGGTCTTCGATGGGAGAGTTAGGGGACTGGAGGGATGGGCTTCGATGGGAGAGTTAGCGGACCGGAGGGATGGGCTTCGATGGGAGAGTTAGGGTACTGGAGGGATGGGCTTCGATGGGAGAGTTAGGGTACTGGAGGGATGGGCTTCGATGGGAGAGTTAGCGGACTGGAGGGATGGTCTTCGATGGGAGAGTTAGGGGACTGGAAGGATGGTCTTCGATGGGAGAGTTAGGGGACTGGAGGGATGGGCTTCGATGGGAGAGTTAGGGGACTGGAGGGATGGGCTTCGATGGGAGAGTTAGGGGCCTGGAGGGATGGGCTTCGATGGGAGAGTTAGGGGACTGGAGGGATGGGCTTCGATGGGAGAGTTAGGGGACTGGAGGGATGGACTTCGATGGGAGAGTTAGGGGACTGGAGGGATGGTCTTCGATGGGAGAGTTAGGGGACTGGAGGGATGGGCTTCGATGGGAGAGTTAGGGGACTGGAGGGATGGGCTTCGATGGGAGAGTTAGGGGACTGGAGGGGTGGGCTTCGATGGGAGAGTTAGCGGACTGGAGGGATGGGCTTCGATGGGAGAGTTAGGGGACTGGAGGGATGGGCTTCGATGGGAGAGTTAGGGGACTGGAGGGGTGGGCTTCGATGGGAGAGTTAGCGGACTGGAGGGATGGGCTTCGATGGGGGAGTTAGGGGACCGGAGGGATGGTCTTCGATGGAGAGTTAGGGGACTGGAGGGATGGGCTTCGATGGGAGAGTTAGGGGACTGGAGGGATGGTCTTCGATGGGAGAGTTAGGGGACTGGAGGGATGGGCTTCGATGGGAGAGTTAGGGGACCGGAGGGATGGTCTTCGATGGGAGAGTTAGGGGACTGGAGGGATGGGCTTCGATGGGAGAGTTAGGGGACTGGAGGGATGGGCTTCGATGGGAGAGTTAGGGGACTCGAGGGATGGGCTTCGATGGGAGAGTTAGGGGACTGGAGGGGTGGGCTTCGATGGGAGAGTTAGGGTACTGGAGGGATGGGCTTCGATGGGAGAGTTAGGGGACTGGAGGGATGGGCTTCGATGGGAGAGTTAGGGGACTGGAGGGATGGGCTTCGATGGGAGAGTTAGGGGACTGGAGTGATGGGCTTCGATGGAGAGTTAGGGGACTGGAGGGATGGTCTTCGATGGGAGAGTTAGGGGACTGGAGGGATGGTCTTCGATGGGAGAGTTAGGGTACTGGAGGGATGGTCTTCGATGGGAGAGTTAGGGGACTGGAGGGATGGACTTCGATGGGAGAGTTAGGGGACTGGAGTGATGGGCTTCGATGGGAGGGTTAGGGGACTGCAGGGATGGTCTTCGATGGGAGAGTTAGGGGACTGAAGGGATGGGCTTCGATGGGAGAGTTAGGGGACTGGAGGGATGGTCTTCGATGGGAGAGTTAGGGGACTGGAGGGATGGGTTCGATTGGAGAGTTAGGGGACTGGAGGGATGGGCTTCGATGGGAGAGTTAGGGGACTGGAGGGATGGAGTTCGATGGGGGAGTTAGGGGACTGGAGGGATGGTCTTCGATGGGAGAGTTAGGGGACTGGAGGGATGGGCTTCGATGGGAGAGTTAGGGGACTGGAGGGATGGGCTTCGATGGGAGAGTTAGGGGACTGGAGGGATGGGCTTCGATGGGAGAGTTAGGGTACTGGAGGGATGGAGTTCGATGGGAGAGTTAGGGGACTGGAGAGATGGGCTTCGATGGGAGAGTTAGGGGACTGGAGGGATGGGCTTCGATGGGAGAGTTAGGGGACTGGAGGGGTGGGCTTTGATGGGAGAGTTAGGGGACTGGAGGGATGGGCTTCGATGGGAGAGTTAGGGGACTGGAGGGATGGGCTTCGATGGGAGAGTTCGGGGACTGGAGGGATGGGCTTCGATGGGAGAGTTAGGGGACTGGAGGGATGGTCTTCGATGGAGAGTTAGGGGACTGGAGGGATGGGCTTCGATGGGAGAGTCAGGGGACTAGAGGGATGGTCTTCGATGGGAGAGTTAGGGGACTGGAGGGATGGGCTTCGATGGGAGAGTTAGGGGACTGGAGGGAGATGGGCA
>NW_028225187.1:16493909-16522126 GCF_052327205.1 Somniosus microcephalus | reverse complement strand
GAAGAGAGAGAGCGACTGGGCGGAAAAGAGAGAGAGAGCGACTGGGGGGAAGAGAGAATGAGCGACGGGGGGGAAAGAGAGAGAGGGGGGGAAGGAGAGAGGAGGAGAGAGAGAGGGAAGGAGAGAGGAGAGAGAGAGTGAGAGAGGGAAGGAGAGAGAGAGAGAGGAAAGGAGAGAGAGGGAAGCAGAGAGACTGGGGGGAAGAGAGGTAGCGACTGGGGGGAAGAGAGAGAGGGAGCGACTGGGGGGGAGAGAGGTAGCGACTGTGGGGGAAGAGAGAGAGGGAGCGACTGGGAGGAAGAGAGAGAGGGAGCGACTGGGGGGGAGAGAGGTAGCGACTGTGGGGGAAGAGAGAGAGGGAGCGACTGGGGGGAGGAGAGAGAGGGAGCGACTGTGGGGGAAGAGAGAGAGGGAGCGACTGGGGGGAAGAGAGAGAGGGAGCGACTGGGGGAAGTGAGAGGGAGCGACTGGGGGGAAGAGAGAGAGGGAGCGACTGGGGGGAAGAGAGAGAGGGAGCGACTGGGGGGAAGAGAGAGAGGGAGCGACTGGGGGGAAGAGAGAGAGGTAGCGACTGGGGGGAAGAGAGAGAGGGAGCGACTTGGGGGAAGAGAGAGAGGGAGCGACTGTGGGGGAAGAGAGAGAGGGAGCGACTGGGGTGAAGAGAGAGAGGGAGCGACTGGGGGGAAGAGAGAGAGGGAGCGACTGGGGGGAAGAGAGAGAGGGAGCGACTGGGGGGAAGAGAGAGAGGGAGCGACTGGGGGGAAGAGAGAGAGGGAGCGACTGGGGGGGAAGAGACAGAGAGAGCGACTGGGGGAAGAGAGAGAGGGAGCAACTGGGGGGAAGAGAGAGAGAGAGAGAGAGAGCGACTGGGGGGAAGAGAGAGAGAGAGAGAGCGACTGGGGGGAAGAGAGAGAGGGAGCGACTGGGGGGAAGAGAGAGAGGGAGCGACTGGGGGGAAGAGAGAGAGGGAGCGACTGGGGGGAAGAGAGAGAGGGAGCGACTGGGGGAAGAGAGAGAGGGAGCGACTGGGGGGAAGAGAGAGAGGGAGTGACTGGGGGGAAGAGAGAGAGAGAGAGCGCGACTGGGAGGAAGAGAGAGAGAGCGAGCGACTGGGGGGAAGAGAGAGAGAGTGCGACTGGGGGGAAGATAGAGAGAGAGCGACTGGGGGGAAGATAGAGAGAGAGCGACTGGGGGGAAGATAGCGAGAGAGCGACTGGGGGGAAGAGGGAGAGAGAGCGACGGGGGGAAGAGAGAGAGAGAGCGACTGGGGGGAAGAGAGAGAGAGAGAGAGCGACTGGGGGGAAGAGAGAGAGAGAGCGACTGGGGGTGGAGAGAGAGCGAGCGACTGGAGGGAAGAGTGAGAGAGAGCGACTGGGGGGGAAGAGAGAGAGCGACTGGGGGGAAAGAGAGAATGAGCGACTGGGGGGGAAGAGAGAGAGAGAGGGGGAAGGAGAGAGAAGGAGAGAGAGAGGGAAGGAGAGAGGAGGAGAGAGAGAGGGAAGGAGAGAGGACAGAGAGAGAGGGAAGGAGAGAGAGAGAGAGGGAAGGAGAGAGAGGGAAGGAGAGAGAGAGAGGGAAGGAGAGAGACTGGGGGGAGAAGAGAGAGACTGGGGGGGAGAGAGAGAGGGAGCGATTGGCGGGAAGAGAGAGGGGGAGCGACCGGGGGGGGGGGAAGAGAGAGAGGGAGCGACGGGGGGAAGAGAGAGAGGGAGCGACTGGGGGGGAGAGAGAGAGGGAGCAACTGGGGGGGAAGAGAGAGAGGGAGCGGCTGCGGGAAGAGAGAGAGGGAGCGACTGGGGGGGGAAGAGAGAGAGGGAGCGACTGGGGGGGAAGAGAGAGAGGGAGCGACTGGGGGGGAAGAGAGAGAGGGAGCGACTGGGGGGAAGAGAGAGAGGGAGCGACTGGGGGGAAGAGAGAGAGGGAGCGACTGGGGGGAAGAGAGAGAGGGAGCGACTGGGGGGAAGAGAGAGAGGGAGCGACTGGGGGGAAGAGAGAGAGGGAGCGACTGGGGGGAAGAGAGAGAGGGAGCGACTGGGGGGAAGAGAGAGAGGGAGCGACTCGGGGAAGAGAGAGAGGGAGCGACTGGGGGGAAGAGAGAGAGGGAGCGACTGGGGGGAAGAGAGAGAGGGAGCGACTGGGGGGAAGAGAGAGAGGGAGCGACTGGGGGGAAGAGAGAGAGGGAGCGACTGGGGGGAAGAGAGAGAGGGAGCGACTGGGGGGGAAGAGAGAGAGGGATCGACTGGGGGGAAGAGAGAGAGGGAGCCACTGGGGGGAAGAGAGAGAGGGAGCGACTGGGGGGAAGAGAGAGAGGGAGCGACTGGGGGGAAGAGAGAGAGGGAGCGACTGGGGGGAAGAGAGTGAGCGACTTGGGGGAAGAGAGAGAGGGAGCGACTGGGGGAAGAGAGAGAGAGCGACTGGGGGAAGAGAGAGAGCAACTGGGGGAAGAGAGAGAGAGAGAGAGAGCGACTGGGGAGAAGAGAGAGAGAGAGAGTGACTTGGGGGAAGAGAGAGAGAGAGCGACTGGGGGGAAGAGAGAGAGAGAGCGACTGGGGGAAGAGAGAGAGCGACTGGGGGGAAGAGAGAGAGAGCGCGACTGGGGGGAAGAGAGAGAGCGACTGGGGGGAAGAAAGAGTGAGAGCGACTGGGGGGAAGAGAGCGTGAGAGCGAGTGGGGGGAAGAGAGAGAGCGATTGGGGGGAAGAGAGAGAGCGAGTGGGGGGAAGAGAGAGAGCGACGTCGGGGGAAGAGAGAGGGAGGGGGGAAGAGAGAGCGAGTGGGGGGAAGAGAAAGCGAGTGGGGGGAAGAGAGAGCGAGTGGAGGGAAGAGAGAGAGCGAGTGGGGGGAAGAGAGACAGCGAGTGGGGGGAAGTGAGAGAGCGAGTGGGGGGAAGAGAGAGCGAGTGGAGGGAAGAGAGAGAGCGAGTGGGGGGAAGAGAGAGAGCGAGTGGGGGGAAGAGAGACAGCGAGTCGGGGGGAAGAGAGACAGCGCATGGGGGGGAAGAGAGAGAGCGAGTGGGGGGAACAGAGAGAGCGCGTGGGGGGAAGAGAGAGAGCGAGTGGGGGGAAGAGAGAGAGCGAGTGGGGGGAAGAGAGAGAGCGAGTGGGGGGAAGAGAGAGAGCGAGTGGGTGGAAGGGAGAGAGCGAGTGGGGGGAGAGAGAGAGCGCGAGTGGGGGGGGAGAAAGAGAGCGAGTGGGGGGAAGAGAGAGAGCGAGTGGGGGGAAGAGAGAGAGCAAGTGGTGGGAAGAGAGCGAGCGAGTGGGGGGGAGAGAGAGCGAGTGGGGGGGAGAGAGAGCGAGTGGGGGGGAGAGAGAGCGAGTGGGGGGGAGAGAGAGCGAGTGGGGGAAGAGAGAGAGTGAGTGGGGGAAGAGAGAGAGTGAGTGGGGGAAGAGAGAGAGCGAGTGGGGGGAAGAGAGAGTGCGACTGGGGGAAGAGAGAGAGCGAGTGTGGCGAAGAGAGAAAGCGACTGGGGGCAAGGGAGAGAGCGAGTGGGGGGTAGAGAGAGAGCGACTGGGAGGAAGAGAGAGAGCGACTGGGGGGAAGAGAGAGAGCGAGTTGGGGGAGGAGAGAGAGCGAGTGGGGGGAAGAGAGAGAGCGAGTGGGGGGAAGAGAGAGAGAGAGCGACTGGGGGGAAGAGAGTGTGGGAGCGACTGGGGGGAAGAGAGAGAGAGCGCGACTGGGGGGAAGAGAGAGAGAGAGCGACAGGGGGGAAGAGAGAGAGAGAGTGATTGGGGGAAGAGAGAGAGCGACTGGGGGGGAAGAGAGAGAGAGAGCGACTGGGGGAAGAGAGAGAGAGAGCGACTGGGGAGGAAGAGAGAGAGAGCGACTGGGGGGAAGAGAGAGGGAGAGCGACTGGGGGGAAGAGAGAGAGAAAGCGACTGGGGGGAGAGAGAGATAGAGCGACTGGGGGGAAGAGAGAGAGCGAGCGACTGGGGGAGGAGAGAGAGCGAGCGACTGGAGGGAAGAGTGAGAGAGAGCGACTGGGGGGGAAGAGAGAGAGCGACTGGGGGGAAAGAGAGAATGAGCGACTGGGGGGGGAAGAGAGAGAGAGAGGGGGGAAGGAGAGAGAAGGAGAGAGAGAGGGAAGGAGAGAGGAGGAGAGAGAGAGGGAAGGAGAGAGGACAGAGAGAGAGGGAAGGAGAGAGAGAGAGAGGGAAGGAGAGAGAGGGAAGGAGAGAGAGAGAGGGAAGGAGAGAGACTGGGGGGAGAAGAGAGAGACTGGGGGGGAGAGAGAGAGGGAGCGATTGGCGGGAAGAGAGAGGGGGAGCGACCGGGGGGGGGGAAGAGAGAGAGGGAGCGACGGGGGGAAGAGAGAGAGGGAGCGACTGGGGGGGAGAGAGAGAGGGAGCAACTGGGGGGGAAGAGAGAGAGGGAGCGACTGGGGGGAAGAGAGAGAGGGAGCGGCTGCGGGAAGAGAGAGAGGGAGCGACTGGGGGGGAAGAGAGAGAGGGAGCGACTGGGGGGGAAGAGAGAGAGGGAGCGACTGGGGGGAAGAGAGAGAGGGAGCGACTGGGGGGAAGAGAGAGAGGGAGCGACTGGGGGGAAGAGAGAGAGGGAGCGACTGGGGGGAAGAGAGAGAGGGAGCGACTGGGGGGAAGAGAGAGAGGGAGCGACTGGGGGGAAGAGAGAGAGGGAGCGACTGGGGGGAAGAGAGAGAGGGAGCGACTGGGGGGAAGAGAGAGAGGGAGCGACTGGGGGGAAGAGAGAGAGGGAGCGACTGGGGGGAAGAGAGAGAGGGAGCGACTCGGGGGAAGAGAGAGAGGGAGCGACTGGGGGGAAGAGAGAGAGGGAGCGACTGGGGGGAAGAGAGAGAGGGAGCGACTGGGGGGAAGAGAGAGAGGGAGCGACTGGGGGGAAGAGAGAGAGGGAGCGACTGGGGGGAAGAGAGAGAGGGAGCGACTGGGGGGAAGAGAGAGAGGGAGCGACTGGGGGGGAAGAGAGAGAGGGATCGACTGGGGGGAAGAGAGAGAGGGAGCCACTGGGGGGAAGAGAGAGAGGGAGCGACTGGGGGGAAGAGAGAGAGGGAGCGACTGGGGGGAAGAGAGAGAGGGAGCGACTGGGGGGAAGAGAGTGAGCGACTTGGGGGAAGAGAGAGAGGGAGCGACTGGGGGAAGACAGAGAGAGCGACTGGGGGAAGAGAGAGAGCAACTGGGGGGAAGAGAGAGAGAGAGAGAGAGAGCGACTGGGGAGAAGAGAGAGAGAGAGAGTGACTTGGGGGAAGAGAGAGAGAGAGCGACTGGGGGGAAGAGAGAGAGAGAGCGACTGGGGGAAGAGAGAGAGCGACTGGGGGGAAGAGAGAGAGAGCGCGACTGGGGGGAAGAGAGAGAGCGACTGGGGGGAAGAAAGAGTGAGAGCGACTGGGGGGAAGAGAGCGTGAGAGCGAGTGGGGGGAAGAGAGAGAGAGCGAGTGGGGGGAAGAGAGAGAGAGAGCGAGTGGGGGGAAGAGAGAGAGCGAGTGGGGGAAGAGAGAGAACGAGTGGGGGTAAGAGAGAGAGCGAGTGGGGGGGAAGAGAGGGAGCGAGTGGGGGGAAGAGAGAGAGCGACTGCGGGGAAGAGAGAGTGAGTGGGGGGAAGAGAGCGCGAGGGGGGGAAGAGAGAGAGCGAGTGGGGGGAAGAGAGAGAGCGAGTGGGGGGAAGAGTGAGAGCGAGTGGGGGGAAGAGAGAGAGCGAGTGGGGGGAAGAGAGAGAGCGAGTGGGGGGAAGAGAGAGAGCGACTGGGGGGAAGAGAGAGAGCGAGTGGGGCGAAGAGAGAGAGCGAGTGGGGGGAAGAGAGAGAGCGAGTGGGGGGAAGAGAGAGCGAGTGGGGGGAAGGGAGAGTGAGTGGGGGGAAGAGAGAGCGGGTGGGGGGGAAGAGAGAGAGCGCGTGGGTGGAAGAGAGAGAGCGAGTGGGGGGAAGAGAGAGAGCGAGGGGGGGAAGAGAGAGAGCGAGTGGGGGGAAGAGAGAGAGCGAGTGGGGGGAAGAGAGAGAGCGAGTGGGTGGAAGAGAGAGAGCGAGTGGGGGGAAGAGAGAGAGCGAGTGGGGGGAAGAGAGAGAGCGAGTGGGGGGAAGAGAGAGAGCGAGTGGGTGGAAGAGAGAGAGCGAGTGGGGGGAAGAGAGAGAGCGACTGGGGGGAAGAGAGAGAGCGAGAGGGGCGAAGAGAGAGAGCGACTGGGGGCAAGACAGAGAGCGAGTGGGGGGAAGAGAGAGAGCGAGTGGGGGGAAGAGAGAGAGCGAGTGGGGGGAAGAGAGAGAGCGAGTGGGGGGAAGAGAGAGAGCGAGTGGGGGGAAGAGAGAGAGCGACTGGGAGGAAGAGAGAGAGCGACTGAGGGCAAGAGAGAGAGCGAGTGGGGGGAAGAGAGAAAGCGAGTGGGGGGAAGAGAGAGAGCGAGTGGGGGGAAGAGAGAGAGCGAGTGGGGGGAAGAGAGCGAGCGAGTGGGGGGAAGAGAGCGAGCGAGTGGGGGGGGAAGAGAGAGAGCGAGTGGGGGGAAGAGAGAGAGCGAGTGGGGGGAAGAGAGAGAGCGAGTGGGGGGAAGAGAGAGAGCGAGTGGGGGGAAGAGAGAGAGCGAGTGGGGGGAAGAGAGAGAGCGAGTGGGGGGAAGAGAGAAAGCGAGTGGGGGGAAGAGAGAGAGCGAGTGGGGGGGAAGAGAGAGAGCGAGTGGGGGGAAGAGAGAGAGCGAGTGTGGGGAAGAGAGAGTGAGAGCGACGGGGGGGAAGAGAGAGAGAGCGACTGGGGGGAAGAGAGAGAGCGACAGGGGGGAAGAGAGAGAGCGAGTGGGGGGAAGAGAGAGAGAGAGAGCGATTGGCGGGGAAGAGAGAGAGAGGGCGACTAGGAGAAGAGAGAGAGAGAGCGACTGGGGGGGAAGAGAGAGAGAGAGCGACTGGGGGAAGAGAGAAAGCGAGCGACTGGACGGAAGAGTGAGAGAGGGCGACTGGGGGGGAAGAGAGAGAGCGACTGGGCGGAAAAGAGAGAGAGAGCGACTGGGGGGAAGAGAGAATGAGCGACGGGGGGGAAAGAGAGAGAGAGGGGGGAAGGAGAGAGGAGGAGAGAGAGAGGGAAGGAGAGAGGAGAGAGAGAGAGAGAGAGGGAAGGAGAGAGAGAGAGAGGAAAGGAGAGAGAGGGAAGCAGAGAGACTGGGGGGAAGAGAGGTAGCGACTGGGGGGAAGAGAGAGAGGGAGCGACTGGGGGGGAGAGAGGTAGCGACTGTGGGGGAAGAGAGAGAGGGAGCGACTGGGAGGAAGAGAGAGAGGGAGCGACTGGGGGGGAGAGAGGTAGCGACTGTGGGGGAAGAGAGAGAGGGAGCGACTGGGGGGAGGAGAGAGAGGGAGCGACTGTGGGGGAAGAGAGAGAGGGAGCGACTGGGGGGAAGAGAGAGAGGGAGCGACTGGGGGAAGTGAGAGGGAGCGACTGGGGGGAAGAGAGAGAGGGAGCGACTGGGGGGAAGAGAGAGAGGGAGCGACTGGGGGGAAGAGAGAGAGGGAGCGACTGGGGGGAAGAGAGAGAGGTAGCGACTGGGGGGAAGAGAGAGAGGGAGCGACTTGGGGGAAGAGAGAGAGGGAGCGACTGTGGGGGAAGAGAGAGAGGGAGCGACTGGGGTGAAGAGAGAGAGGGAGCGACTGGGGGGAAGAGAGAGAGGGAGCGACTGGGGGGAAGAGAGAGAGGGAGCGACTGGGGGGAAGAGAGAGAGGGAGCGACTGGGGGGAAGAGAGAGAGGGAGCGACTGGGGGGGAAGAGACAGAGAGAGCGACTGGGGGAAGAGAGAGAGGGAGCAACTGGGGGGAAGAGAGAGAGAGAGAGAGAGAGCGACTGGGGGGAAGAGAGAGAGAGAGAGAGAGCGACTGGGGGGAAGAGAGAGAGGGAGCGACTGGGGGGAAGAGAGAGAGGGAGCGACTGGGGGGAAGAGAGAGAGGGAGCGACTGGGGGAAGAGAGAGAGGGAGCGACTGGGGGGAAGAGAGAGAGGGAGCGACTGGGGGGAAGAGAGAGAGGGAGTGACTGGGGGGAAGAGAGAGAGAGAGAGCGCGACTGGGAGGAAGAGAGAGAGAGCGAGCGACTGGGGGGAAGAGAGAGAGAGTGCGACTGGGGGGAAGATAGAGAGAGAGCGACTGGGGGGAAGATAGAGAGAGAGCGACTGGGGGGAAGATAGCGAGAGAGCGACTGGGGGGAAGAGGGAGAGAGAGCGACGGGGGGAAGAGAGAGAGAGAGCGACTGGGGGGAAGAGAGAGAGAGAGAGAGCGACTGGGGGGAAGAGAGAGAGAGAGCGACTGGGGGGAAGAGAGAGAGAAAGCGACTGGGGGGAAGAGAGGGAGAGCGCCACTGGGGGGAAGAGAGAGAGAGCGTCTGGGGGGAAGAGAGAGAGAGAGCGACTGGGGGGAAGAGAGAGAGAGAGCGACTGGGGGGGAAGAGAGATAGAGCGAGTGGGGGGAAGAGAGAGAGAGAGCGAGTGGGGGGAAGAGAGAGCGCTAGTGGGGGGAAGAGAGAGAGCGACTGGGGGGAAGAGAGAGAGAGAGCGACGGGGGGAAGAGAGAGTGGGAGCGACTGGGGGGAAGAGAGAGAGAGAGCGACTGGGGGAAGAGAGAGAGAGAGGGACAGGGGGGAAGAGAGAGAGAGAGTGATTGGGGGAAGAGAGAGAGAGAGAGAGCGACTGGGGGGGAAGAGAGAGAGAGAGCGACGGGGGAAGAGAGAGAGAGAGTGACTGGGGAGGAAGAGAGAGAGAGCGACTGGGGGGAAGAGAGAGAGAGAGCGACTGGGGGGAAGAGAGAGAGAAAGCGACTGGGGGAAGAGAGAGATAGAGCGACTGGGGGGAAGAGAGAGAGCGAGCGACTGGGGGTGGAGAGAGAGCGAGCGACTGGAGGGAAGAGTGAGAGAGAGCGACTGGGGGGAAGAGAGAGAGCGACTGGGGGTAAAGAGAGAATGAGCGACTGGGGGGAAGAGAGAGAGAGAGGGGGAAGGAGAGAGAAGGAGAGAGAGAGGGAAGGAGAGAGGAGGAGAGAGAGAGGGAAGGAGAGAGGACAGAGAGAGAGGGAAGGAGAGAGAGAGAGAGGGAAGGAGAGAGAGAGAGGGAAGGAGAGAGACTGGGGGGAGAAGAGAGAGACTGGGGGGGAGAGAGAGAGGGAGCGATTGGGGGGAAGAGAGACAGCGACTGCGGGGAAGAGAGAGTGAGTGGGGGGAAGAGAGCGCGAGTGGGGGGAAGAGAGAGAGCGAGTGGGGGGAAGAGAGAGAGCGAGTGGGGGGAAGAGAGAGAGCGAGTGGGGGGAAGAGAGAGAGCGAGTGGGGGGAAGAGAGAGAGCGAGTGGGGGGAAGAGAGAGAGCGAGTGGGGGGAAGAGAGAGAGCGAGTGAGGCGAAGAGAGAGGGCGACTGGGGGGAAGAGAGAGCGAGTGGGGGGAAGAGAGAGCGGGTGGGGGGAAGAGAGAGCGGGTGGGGGGAAGAGAGAGAGCGCGTGGGGCGAAGAGAGAGAGCGCGTGGGGCGAAGAGAGAGAGCGCGTGGGGCGAAGAGAGAGAGCGCGTGGGGCGAAGAGAGAGAGCGCGTGGGGGGAAGAGAGAGATCGAGTGGGGGGAAGAGAGAGAGCGAGTGGGGGGAAGAGAGAGAGCGAGTGGGGGGAAGAGAGAGAGCGAGTGGGGGGAAGAGACAGAGCAAGTGGGGGGAAGAGAGAGAGCGAGTGGGGGGAAGAGAGAGAGCGAGTGGGGGGAAGAGAGAGAGCGAGTGGGGGGAAGAGAGAGAGCGAGTGGGGGGAAGAGAGAGAGCGAGTGGGGGGAAGAGACAGAGCAAGTGGGGGGAAGAGAGAGAGCGAGTGGGGGGAAGAGAGAGAGCTAGTGGGGGGTAGAGAGCTAGTGGGGGAAGAGAGAGAGCTAGTGGGGGGAAGAGAGAGAGCAAGTGGGGGGAAGAGAGAGAGCGAGTGGGGGGAAGAGAGCGAGTGGGGGGAAGAGAGAGAGCGAGTGGGGGGGAAGAGAGAGAGCGAGTGGGGGGAAGAGAGAGAGCGAGTGGGGGGAAGAGAGAGAGCGAGTGGGGGGAAGAGGGAGAGCGAGTGGGGGGAAGAGAGAGAGCGACTGGGGGGAAGAGAGAGAGCGAGTGGGGGGAAGAGAGAGAGCGAGTGGGGGGAAGAGAGAGAGAGAGTGGGGGAAGAGAGAGAGCGAGTGGGGGGAAGAGAGAGTGAGAGCGACGGGGGGGAAGAGAGAGAGAGCGACTGGGGGGGAAGAGAGAGAGAGAGCGACAGGGGGGAAGAGAGAGAGAGAGCGACTGGGGGGAAGAGAGAGAGAGAGAGCGATTGGCGGGGAAGAGAGAGAGAGGGCGACTAGGAGAAGAGAGAGAGAGAGCGACTGGGGGGGAAGAGAGAGCGAGCGACTGGGGGAAGAGAGAGAGCGAGCGACTGGACGGAAGAGTGAGAGAGGGCGACTGGGGGGGAAGAGAGAGAGCGACTGGGGGGAAAAGAGAGAGAGAGCGACTGGGGGGAAGAGAGAATGAGCGACGGGGGGGAAGAGAGAGAGAGAGAGAGGGGGAAGGAGAGAGGAGGAGAGAGAGAGGGAAGGAGAAAGGAGAGAGAGAGAGAGAGGGAAGGAGAGAGAGAGAGAGGAAAGGAGAGAGAGAGAGAGAGGGAAGGAGAGAGACTGGGGGGAGAAGAGAGAGACTGGGGGGAGAGAGAGAGGGAGCGATTGGGGGGAAGAGAGAGGGGGAGCGACGGGGGAAGAGAGAGAGGGAGCGACTGGGGGGGAGAGAGAGAGGGAGCGACTGGGGGGAAGAGAGAGAGGGAACGACTGGGGGGGAGAGAGGTAGCGACTGGGGGGGAGAGAGAGAGGGAGCAACTGGGGGGAAGAGAGAGAGGGAGCGACTGTGGGGGAAGAGAGAGAGGGAGCGACTGGGGGGAAGAGAGAGAGGGAGCGACTGGGGGGAAGAGAGAGAGGTAGCGACTGGGGGGGAGAGAGAGAGGGGGCGACTGGGGGGAAGAGAGAGAGGAAGCGACTGTGGGGGAAGAGAGAGAGGGAGCGACTGGGGGGAAGAGAGAGAGGGAGCGACTGGGGGGAAGAGAGAGAGTGAGCGACTGGGGGGAAGAGAGAGAGGGAGCGACTGGGGGGAAGAGAGAGGGGGAGCGACTGGGGGGAAGAGAGAGGGGGAGCGACTGGGGGGAAGAGAGAGAGGGAGCGACTGGGGGAAGAGAGAGCGGGAGCGACTGGGGGGAAGAGAGAGAGAGAGCGACTGGGGTAAGAGAGAGAGGGAGCGACTGGGGGAAGAGAGAGAGAGAGAGAGCGACTGGGGGGAAGAGAGAGAGAGAGAGAGCGACTGGGGGGAAGAGAGAGAGGGAGCGACTGGGGGGAAGAGAGAGAGGGAGCGACTGGGGGGACGAGAGAGAGGGAGCGACTGGGGTGAAGAGAGAGAGCGACTGGGGGGAAGAAAGAGTGAGAGCGACTGGGGGAAGAGAGCGTGAGAGCGAGTGGGGGGAAGAGAGAGAGAGCGAGTGGGGGGAAGAGAGAGAGAGAGCGAGTGGGGGGAAGAGAGAGAGCGAGTGGGGGAAGAGAGAGAACGAGTGGGGGGAAGAGAGAGAGCGAGTGGGGGGGAAGAGAGGGAGCGAGTGGGGGGAAGAGAGAGAGCGACTGCGGGGAAGAGAGAGTGAGTGGGGGGAAGAGAGCGCGAGGGGGGGAAGAGAGAGAGCGAGTGGGGGGAAGAGAGAGAGCGAGTGGGGGAAGAGTGAGAGCGAGTGGGGGGAAGAGAGAGAGCGAGTGGGGGGAAGAGAGAGAGCGAGTGGGGGGAAGAGAGAGAGCGACTGGGGGGAAGAGAGAGAGCGAGTGGGGCGAAGAGAGAGAGCGAGTGGGGGGAAGAGAGAGAGCGAGTGGGGGGAAGAGAGAGCGAGTGGGGGGGAGAGCGAGTGGGGGGAAGAGAGAGCGGGTGGGGGGGAAGAGAGAGAGCGCGTGGGGCGAAGAGAGAGAGCGCGTGGAGCGAAGAGAGAGAGCGAGTGGGGGGAAGAGAGAGAGAGCGAGTGGGGGGAAGAGAGAGAGCGAGTGGGGGGAAGAGAGAGAGCGAGTGAGGGGAAGAGAGAGAGCGAGTGAAGGGAAGAGAGAGAGCGAGTGAGGGGAAGAGAGAGAGCGAGTGGGGGAAGAGAGAGAGCGAGTGGGGGGAAGAGAGAGAGCGAGTGGGGGGAAGAGAGAGAGCGAGTGGGGGGAAGAGAGAGAGCGAGTGGGTGGAAGAGAGAGAGCGAGTGGGGGGAAGAGAGAGAGAGAGAGCGATTGGCGGGGAAGAGAGAGAGAGGGCGACTAGGAGAAGAGAGAGAGAGAGCGACTGGGGGGAAGAGAGAGAGAGCGACTGGGGGAAGAGAGAAAGCGAGCGACTGGACGGAAGAGTGAGAGAGGGCGACTGGGGGGGAAGAGAGAGAGCGACTGGGGGGAAAAGAGAGAGAGAGCGACTGGGGGGAAGAGAGAATGAGCGACGGGGGGGAAAGAGAGAGAGAGAGAGGGGGGAAGGAGAGAGGAGGAGAGAGAGAGGGAAGGAGAGAGGAGAGAGAGAGAGAGAGAGAAGGAGAGAGAGAGAGAGGAAAGGAGAGAGAGGGAAGCAGAGAGACTGGGGGGAGGAGAGGTAGCGACTGGGCGGGAGAGAGAGAGGGAGCGACTGGGGGGAAGAGAGAGAGGGAGCGACTGGGGGGGAGAGAGGTAGCGACTGTGGGGGAAGAGAGAGAGGGAGCGACTGGGGGGAAGAGAGAGAGGGAGCGACTGGGGGGGAGAGAGGTAGCGACTGTGGGGGAAGAGAGAGAGGGAGCGACTGGGGGGAAGAGAGAGAGGGAGCGACTGTGGGGGAAGAGAGAGAGGGAGCGACTGGGGGGAAGAGAGAGAGGGAGCGACTGGGGGAAGTGAGAGAGGGAGCGACTGGGGGGAAGAGAGAGAGGGAGCGACTGGGGGGAAGAGAGAGAGGGAGCGACTGGGGGGAAGAGAGAGAGGTAGCGACTGGGGGGAAGAGAGAGAGGGAGCGACTTGGGGGAAGAGAGAGAGGGAGCGACTGTGGGGGAAGAGAGAGAGGGAGCGACTGGGGTGAAGAGAGAGAGGGAGCGACTGGGGGGAAGAGAGAGAGGGAGCGACTGGGGGGAAGAGAGAGAGGGAGCGACTGGGGGGAAGAGAGAGAGGGAGCGACTGGGGGGAAGAGAGAGAGGGAGCGACGGGGGGGAAGAGACAGAGAGAGCGACTGGGGGAAGAGAGAGAGGGAGCAACTGGGGGGAGAGAGAGAGAGAGAGAGAGAGCGACTGGGGGGAAGAGAGAGAGAGAGAGCGATTGGCGGGGAAGAGAGAGAGAGGGCGACTAGGAGAAGAGAGAGAGAGAGCGACTGGGGGGGAAGAGAGAGCGAGCGACTGGGGGAAGAGAGAGAGCGAGCGACTGGACGGAAGAGTGAGAGAGGGCGACTGGGGGGGAAGAGAGAGAGCGACTGGGGGGAAAAGAGAGAGAGAGCGACTGGGGGGAAGAGAGAATGAGCGACGGGGGGGAAGAGAGAGAGAGAGAGAGGGGGAAGGAGAGAGGAGGAGAGAGAGAGGGAAGGAGAAAGGAGAGAGAGAGAGAGAGGGAAGGAGAGAGAGATAGAGGAAAGGAGAGAGAGAGAGAGAGGGAAGGAGAGAGACTGGGGGGAGAAGAGAGAGACTGGGGGGAGAGAGAGAGGGAGCGATTGGGGGGAAGAGAGAGGGGGAGCGACGGGGGAAGAGAGAGAGGGAGCGACTGGGGGGGAGAGAGAGAGGAGCGACTGGGGGGAAGAGAGAGAGGGAGCGACTGGGGGGGAGAGAGGTAGCGACTGGGGGGGAGAGAGAGAGGGAGCAACTGGGGGGAAGAGAGAGAGGGAGCGACTGTGGGGAAGAGAGAGAGGGAGCGACTGGGGGGAAGAGAGAGAGGGAACGACTGGGGGGAAGAGAGAGAGGGAGCGACTGGGGGGAAGAGAGAGAGGTAGCGACTGGGGGGGAGAGAGAGAGGGAGCGACTGGGGGGAAGAGAGAGAGGAAGCGACTGTGGGGGAAGAGAGAGAGGGAGCGACTGGGGGGAATAGAGAGAGGGAGCGACTGGGGGGAGGAGAGAGAGGGAGCGACGGGGGGAAGAGAGAGAGGGAGCGACTGGGGGGAAGAGAGAGAGTGAGCGACTGGGGGGAAGAGAGAGAGGGAGCGACTGGGGGGAAGAGAGAGAGGGAGCGACTGGGGGGAAGAGAGAGAGGGAGCGACTGGGGTGAAGAGAGAGAGCGACTGGGGGGAAGAAAGAGTGAGAGCGACTGGGGGGAAGAGAGCGTGAGAGCGAGTGGGGGGAAGAGAGAGAGAGCGAGTGGGGGGAAGAGAGAGAGAGAGCGAGTGGGGGGAAGAGAGAGAGCGAGTGGGGGAAGAGAGAGAACGAGTGGGGGGAAGAGAGAGAGCGAGTGGGGGGGAAGAGAGGGAGCGAGTGGGGGGAAGAGAGAGAGCGACTGCGGGGAAGAGAGAGTGAGTGGGGGGAAGAGAGCGCGAGGGGGGGAAGAGAGAGAGCGAGTGGGGGAAGAGAGAGAGCGAGTGGGGGGAAGAGTGAGAGCGAGTGGGGGGAAGAGAGAGAGCGAGTGGGGGGAAGAGAGAGAGCGAGTGGGGGGAAGAGAGAGAGCGACTGGGGGGAAGAGAGAGAGCGAGTGGGGCGAAGAGAGAGAGCGAGTGGGGGGAAGAGAGAGAGCGAGTGGGGGGAAGAGAGAGCGAGTGGGGGGGAGAGCGAGTGGGGGGAAGAGAGAGCGGGTGGGGGGGAAGAGAGAGAGCGCGTGGGGCGAAGAGAGAGAGCGCGTGGAGCGAAGAGAGAGAGCGAGTGGGGGGAAGAGAGAGAGAGCGAGTGGGGGGAAGAGAGAGAGCGAGTGGGGGGAAGAGAGAGAGCGAGTGAGGGGAAGAGAGAGAGCGAGTGAAGGGAAGAGAGAGAGCGAGTGAGGGGAAGAGAGAGAGCGAGTGGGGGAAGAGAGAGAGCGAGTGGGGAGAAGAGAGAGAGCGAGTGGGGGGAAGAGAGAGAGCGAGTGGGGGGAAGAGAGAGAGCGAGTGGGTGGAAGAGAGAGAGCGAGTGGGGGGAAGAGAGAGAGCGAGGGGGGGAAGAGAGAGAGCGAGTGGGGGGAAGAGAGAGAGCGAGTGGGGGGAAGAGAGAGAGCGAGTGGGTGGAAGAGAGAGAGCGAGTGGGGGGAAGAGAGAGAGCGAGTGGGGGGAAGAGAGAGAGCGAGTGGGGGGAAGAGAGAGAGCGAGTGGGGGGAAGAGAGAGAGCGAGTGGGTGGAAGAGAGAGAGCAAGTGGGGGGAAGAGAGAGAGCGACTGGGGGGAAGAGAGAGAGCGAGAGGGGCGAAGAGAGAGAGCGACTGGGGGCAAGACAGAGAGCGAGTGGGGGGAAGAGAGAGAGCGACTGGGGGGAAGAGAGAGACCGAGAGGGGCGAAGAGAGAGAGCGACTGGGGGCAAGACACAGAGCGAGTGGGGGGAAGAGAGAGAGCGAGTGGGGGGAAGAGAGATAGCGAGTGGGGGGAAGAGAGAGAGCGAGTGGGGGGAAGAGAGAGAGCGAGTGGGGGGAAGAGAGAGAGCGACTGGGAGGAAGAGAGAGAGCGACTGAGGGCAAGAGAGAGAGCGAGTGGGGGGAAGAGAGAAAGCGAGTGGGGGGAAGAGAGAGAGCGAGTGGGGGGAAGAGAGAGAGCGAGTGGGGGGAAGAGAGCGAGCGAGTGGGGGGGGAAGAGAGAGAGCGAGTGGGGGGAAGAGAGAGAGCGAGTGGGGGGAAGAGAGAGAGCGAGTGGGGGGAAGAGAGAGAGCGAGTGGGGGGAAGAGAGAGAGCGAGTGGGGGGAAGAGAGAGAGCGAGTGGGGGGAAGAGAGAGAGCGAGTGGGGGGAAGAGAGAGAGCGAGTGGGGGGAAGAGAGA
The DNA here is from genome assembly GCF_052327205.1 of Somniosus microcephalus. Classification (NCBI taxonomy): domain Eukaryota; kingdom Metazoa; phylum Chordata; class Chondrichthyes; order Squaliformes; family Somniosidae; genus Somniosus; species Somniosus microcephalus. The sequence goes on along the minus strand of NW_028225187.1, from coordinate 16,506,314 downwards.
GAGCGAGTGGGGGGAAGAGAGAGAGCGAGTGGGGGGAAGAGAGAGAGCGAGTGGGGGGAAGAGAGAGAGCGAGTGGGGGGAAGAGAGAGAGCGAGTGGGGGGAAGAGAGAGAGTTAGTGGGGGGAAGAGAGAGAGCGAGTGGGGGGAAGAGAGAGAGCGAGTGGGGGGAAGAGAGCGAGCGAGTGGGGGGAAGAGAGAGAGCGAGTGGGGGGGAAGAGAGAGAGCGAGTGGGGGGAGGAGAGAGAGCGAGTGGGGGGAAGAGAGAGTGAGAGCGACGGGGGGGAAGAGAGAGAGAGCGACTGGGGGGAAGAGAGAGAGAGAGAGCGATTGGCGGGGAAGAGAGAGAGAGGGCGACTAGGAGAAGAGAGAGAGAGAGCGACTGGGGGGGAAGAGAGAGAGAGAGCGACTGGGGGAAGAGTGAAAGCGAGCGACTGGACGGAAGAGTGAGAGAGGGCGACTGGGGGGGAAGAGAGAGAGCGACTGGGGGGAAAAGAGAGAGAGAGCGACTGGGGGGAAGAGAGAATGAGCGACGGGGGGGGAAGAGAGAGAGAGAGAGGGGGGGAAGGAGATAGGAGGAGAGAGAGAGGGAAGGAGAGAGGAGAGAGAGAGAGAGAGAGGGAAGGAGAGAGAGAGAGAGGAAAGGAGAGAGAGGGAAGGAGAGTGAGAGAGAGGAAAGCAGAGAGACTGAGGGGAAGAGAGGTAGCGACTGGGCGGGAGAGAGAGAGGGAGCGACTGGGGGGAAGAGAGAGAGGGAGCGACTGGGGGGGAGAGAGGTAGCGACTGTGGGGGAAGAGAGAGAGGGAGCGACTGGGGGGAAGAGAGAGAGGGAGCGACTGGGGGGGAGAGAGGTTGCGACTGTGGGGGAAGAGAGAGAGGGAGCGACTGGGGGGAAGAGAGAGAGGGAGCAACTGTGGGGGAAGAGAGAGAGGGAGCGACTGGGGGGAAGAGAGAGAGGGAGCGACTGGGGGAAGAGAGAGAGGGAGCGACTGGGGGGAAGAGAGGGAGCGACTGGGGGGAAGAGAGAGAGGGAGCGACTGGGGGGAAGAGAGAGAGGTAGCGACTGGGGGGGGAGAGAGAGAGGGAGCGACTGGGGGGAAGAGAGAGAGGGAGCGACTGTGGGGGAAAAGAGAGAGGGAGCGACTGGGGTGAAGAGAGAGAGGGAGCGACTGGGGGGAAGAGAGAGAGGGAGCGACTGGGGGGAAGAGAGAGAGGGAGCGACTGGGGGGAAGAGAGAGAGGGAGCGACTGGGGGGAAGAGAGAGAGGGAGCGACTGGGGGGAAGAGAGAGAGGGAGCGACGGGGGGAAGAGACAGAGAGAGCGACTGGGGGAAGAGAGAGAGGGAGCAACTGGGGGGAAGAGAGAGAGAGAGAGAGAGAGCGACTGGGGGGAAGAGAGAGAGAGAGAGAGCGACTGGGGGGAAGAGAGAGAGGGTGCGACTGGGGGGAAGAGAGAGAGGGAGCGACTGGGGGGAAGAGAGAGAGGGAGCGACTGGGGGGAAGAGAGAGAGGGAGCGACTGGGGGGAAGAGAGAGAGGGAGTGACTGGGGGGAAGAGAGAGAGAGAGAGCGCGACTGGGAGGAAGAGAGAGAGAGCGAGCGACTGGGGGGAAGAGAGAGAGAGTGCGACTGGGGGGAAGATAGAGAGAGAGCGACTGGGGGGAAGATAGAGAGAGAGCGACTGGGGGGAAGATAGCGAGAGAGCGACTGGGGGGAAGAGGGAGAGAGAGCGACTGGGGGGAAGAGAGAGAGAGAGCGACTGGGGGGAAGAGAGAGAGAGAGAGAGCGACTGGGGGGAAGAGAGAGAGAGAGCGACTGGGGGGAAGAGAGAGAGAAAGCGACTGGGGGGAAGAGAGGGAGAGCGCCACTGGGGGGAAGAGAGAGAGAGCGTCTGGGGGGAAGAGAGAGAGAGAGCGACTGGGGGGAAGAGAGAGAGAGAGCGACTGGGGGGAAGAGAGAGAGAGAGCGACTGGGGGGGAAGAGAGAGAGCGAGTGGGGGGAAGAGAGAGAGCGAGTGGGGGGAAGAGAGAGAGAGAGCGACGGGGGGAAGAGAGAGTGGGAGCGACTGGGGGGAAGAGAGAGAGAGAGCGACTGGGGGAAGAGAGAGAGAGAGCGACAGGGGGGAAGAGAGAGAGAGAGTGATTGGGGGAAGAGAGAGAGAGAGAGAGCGACTGGGGGGGAAGAGAGAGAGAGAGCGACTGGGGGTAGAGAGAGAGAGAGTGACTGGGGAGGAAGAGAGAGAGAGCGACTGGGGGGAAGAGAGAGAGAGAGCGACTGGGGGGAAGAGAGAGAGAAAGCGACTGGGGGAAGAGAGAGATAGAGCGACTGGGGGGAAGAGAGAGAGCGAGCGACTGGGGGTAGAGAGAGAGCGAGCGACTGGAGGGAAGAGTGAGAGAGAGCGACTGGGGGGAAGAGAGAGAGCGACTGGGGGGAAAGAGAGAATGAGCGACTGGGGGGGGAGAGAGAGAGAGAGGGGGAAGGAGAGAGAAGGAGAGAGAAAGGGAAGGAGAGAGGAGGAGAGAGAGAGGGAAGGAGAGAGGACAGAGAGAGAGGGAAGGAGAGAGAGAGAGAGGGAAGGAGAGAGAGAGAGGGAAGGAGAGAGACTGGGCGGAGAAGAGAGAGACTGGGGGGGGAGAGAGAGAGGGAGCGATTGGGGGGAAGAGAGAGGGGAGCGACTGGGGGGAAGAGAAAGGGGGAGCGACTGGGGGGGGAAGAGAGAGAGGGAGCGACTGGGGGGGAGAGAGGTAGCGACTGGGGGGAAGAGAGAGAGGGAGCGACTGCGGGAAGAGAGAGAGGGAGCGACTGGGGGGGAAGAGAGAGAGGGAGCGACTGGGGGGAAGAGAGAGAGAGAGAGCGATTGGCGGGGAAGAGAGAGAGAGGGCGACTAGGAGAAGAGAGAGAGAGAGCGACTGGGGGGAAGAGAGAGGGAGGACTGGGGGAAGCGAGAGAGCGAGCGACTGGTCGGAAGAGTGAGAGAGGGCGACTGGGGGGGAAGAGAGAGAGCGACTGGGGGGAAAAGAGAGAGAGAGCGACTGGGGGGAAGAGAGAATGAGCGACGGGGGGGAAGAGAGAGAGAGAGAGAGGGGGAAGGAGAGAGGAGGAGAGAGAGAGGGACGGAGAAAGGAGAGAGAGAGAGAGAGGGAAGGAGAGAGAGAGAGAGGAAAGGAGAGAGAGAGGGAAGGAGAGAGACTGGGGGGAGAAGAGAGAGACTGGGGGGAGAGAGAGAGGGAGCGATTGGGGGGAAGAGAGAGGGGGAGCGACGGGGGAAGAGAGAGAGGTAGCGACTGGGGGGGAGAGAGAGAGGGAGCGACTGGGGGGAAGAGAGAGTGGGAGCGACTGGGGGGGAGAGAGGTAGCGACTGGGGGGGAGAGAGAGAGGGAGCGACTGGGGGGAAGAGAGAGAGGGAGCGACTGTGGGGGAAGAGAGAGAGGGAGCGACTGGGGGGAAGAGAGAGAGGGAACGGCTGGGGGGAAGAGAGAGAGGGAGCGACTGGGGGGAAGAGAGAGAGGTAGCGACTGGGGGGGAGAGAGAGAGGGAGCGACTGGGGGGAAGAGAGAGAGGAAGCGACTGTGGGGGAAGAGAGAGAGGGAGCGACTGGGGGGAAGAGAGAGAGGGAGCGACTGGGGGGAAGAGAGAGAGGGAGCGACTGGGGGGAGGAGAGAGAGGGAGCGACTGGGGAAAGAGAGAGAGGGAGCGACTGGGGGGAAGAGAGAGAGTGAGCGACTGGGGGGAAGAGAGAGAGGGAGCGACTGGGGGGAAGAGAGAGGGGGAGCGACTGGGGGGAAGAGAGAGAAGGAGCGACTGGGGGAAGAGAGAGCGGGAGCGACTGGGGGGAAGAGAGAGAGAGAGCGACTGGGGTAAGAGAGAGAGGGAGCGACTGGGGGAAGAGAGAGAGAGAGAGAGCGACTGGGGGGAAGAGAGAGAGAGAGAGAGCGACTGGGGGGAAGAGAGAGAGGGAGCGACTGGGGGGAAGAGAGAGAGGGAGCGACTGGGGTGAAGAGAGAGAGCGACTGGGGGGAAGAAAGAGTGAGAGCGACTGGGGGGAAGAGAGTGTGAGAGCGAGTGGGGGGAAGAGAGAGAGAGCGAGTGGGGGGAAGAGAGAGAGAGAGCGAGTGGGGGGAAGAGAGAGAGCGAGTGGGGGAAGAGAGAGAACGAGTGGGGGGAAGAGAGAGAGCGAGTGGGGGGGAAGAGAGGGAGCGAGTGGGGGGAAGAGAGAGAGCGACTGCGGGGAAGAGAGAGTGAGTGGGGGGAAGAGAGCGCGAGGGGGGGAAGAGAGAGAGCGAGTGGGGGGAAGAGAGAGAGAGAGTGGGGGGAAGAGTGAGAGCGAGTGGGGGGAAGAGAGAGAGCGAGTGGGGGGAAGAGAGAGAGCGAGTGGGGGGAAGAGAGAGAGCGACTGGGGGGAAGAGAGAGAGCGAGTGGGGCGAAGAGAGAGAGCGAGTGGGGGGAAGAGAGAGAGCGAGTGGGGGGAAGAGAGAGCGAGTGGGGGGAAGGGAGAGCGAGTGGGGGGAAGAGAGGGCGGGTGGGGGGGAAGAGAGAGAGCGCGTGGGGCGAAGAGAGAGAGCGCGTGGGGCGAAGAGAGAGAGCGAGTGGGGGAAGAGAGAGAGAGCGAGTGGGGGGAAGAGAGAGAGCGAGTGGGGGGAAGAGAGAGAGCGAGTGGGGGGAAGAGAGAGAGCGAGTGGGGGGAAGAGAGAGAGCGAGTGAGGGGAAGAGAGAGAGCGAGTGAGGGGAAGAGAGAGAGCGAGTGAGGGGAAGAGAGAGAGCGAGTGGGGGGAAGAGAGAGAGCGAGTGGGGGGAAGAGAGAGAGCGAGTGGGGGGAAGAGAGAGAGCGAGTGGGGGGAAGAGAGAGAGCGAGTGGGTGGAAGAGAGAGAGCGAGTGGGGGGAAGAGAGAGAGCGAGGGGGGGAAGAGAGAGAGCGAGTGGGGGGAAGAGAGAGAGCGAGTGGGGGGAAGAGAGAGAGCGAGTGGGTGGAAGAGAGAGAGCGAGTGGGGGGAAGAGAGAGAGCGAGTGGGGGGAAGAGAGAGAGCGAGTGGGGGGAAGAGAGAGAGCGAGTGGGGGGAAGAGAGAGAGCGAGTGGGTGGAAGAGAGAGAGCAAGTGGGGGGAAGAGAGAGAGCGACTGGGGGGAAGAGAGAGAGCGAGAGGGGCGAAGAGAGAGAGCGACTGGGAGCAAGACAGAGAGCGAGTGGGGGGAAGAGAGAGAGCGACTGGGGGGAAGAGAGCGAGAGGGGCGAAGAGAGAGAGCGACTGGGGGCAAGACAGAGAGCGAGTGGGGGGAAGAGAGAGAGCGAGTGGGGGGAAGAGAGAGAGCGAGTGGGGGGAAGAGAGAGAGCGAGTGGGGGGAAGAGAGAGAGCGAGTGGGGGGAAGAGAGAGAGCGACTGGGAGGAAGAGAGAGAGCGACTGAGGGCAAGAGAGAGAGCGAGTGGGGGGAAGAGAGAAAGCGAGTGGGGGGAAGAGAGAGAGCGAGTGGGGGGAAGAGAGAGAGCGAGTGGGGGGAAGAGAGCGAGCGAGTGGGGGGGGAAGAGAGAGAGCGAGTGGGGGGAAAAGAGAGAGCGAGTGGGGGGAAGAGAGAGAGCGAGTGGGGGGAAGAGAGAGAGCGAGTGGGGGGAAGAGAGAGAGCGAGTGGGGGGAAGAGAGAGAGCGAGTGGGGGGAAGAGAGAGAGCGAGTGGGGGGAAGAGAGAGAGCGAGTGGGGGGAAGAGAGAGAGCGAGTGGGGGGAAGAGAGAGAGCGAGTGGTGGGAAGAGAGAGAGCGAGTGGGGGGAAGAGAGAGAGCGAGTGGGGGGAAGAGAGAGAGCGAGTGGGGGGAAGAGAGAGTGCGAGTGGGGGGAAGAGAGAGAGCGAGTGGGGGGAAGAGAGAGAGCGAGTGGGGGGAAGAGAGAGAGTTAGTGGGGGGAAGAGAGAGAGCGAGTGGGGGGAAGAGAGAGAGCGAGTGGGGGGAAGAGAGCGAGCGAGTGGGGGGAAGAGAGAGAGCGAGTGGGGGGGAAGAGAGAGAGCGAGTGGGGGGAAGAGAGAGAGCGAGTGGGGGGAAGAGAGAGTGAGAGCGACGGGGGGGAAGAGAGAGAGAGCGACTGGGGGGAAGAGAGAGAGAGAGCGACAGGGGGGAAGAGAGAGAGCGAGTGGGGGGAAGAGAGAGAGAGAGAGCGATTGGCGGGGAAGAGAGAGAGAGGGCGACTAGGAGAAGAGAGAGAGAGAGCGACTGGGGGGGAAGAGAGAGAGAGAGCGACTGGGGGAAGAGAGAAAGCGAGCGACTGGATGGAAGAGTGAGAGAGGGCGACTGGGGGGGAAGAGAGAGAGCGACTGGGGGGAAAAGAGAGAGAGAGCGACTGGGGGGAAGAGAGAATGAGCGACGGGGGGGGGGAGAGAGAGAGAGGGGGGGAAGGAGAGAGGAGGAGCGAGAGAGGGAAGGAGAGATGAGAGAGAGAGAGAGAGAGAGGGAAGGAGAGAGAGAGAGAGGAAAGGAGAGAGAGGGAAGGAGAGTGAGAGAGAGGGAAGCAGAGAGACTGGGGGGAAGAGAGGTAGCGACTGGGCGGGAGAGAGAGAGGGAGCGACTGGGGGGAAGAGAGAGAGGGAGCGACTGGGGGGGAGAGAGGTAGCGACTGTGGGGGAAGAGAGAGAGCGAGCGACTGGGGGGAAGAGAGAGAGGGAGCGACTGGGGGGAAGAGAGAGAGGGAGCGACTGTGGGGGAAGAGAGAGAGGGAGCGACTGGGGGGAAGAGAGAGAGGAAGCAACTGTGGGGGAAGAGAGAGAGGGAGCGACTGGGGGGAAGAGAGAGAGGGAGCGACTGGGGGAAGAGAGAGAGAGAGCGACAGGGGGGAAGAGAGAGAGAGAGTGATTGGGGGAAGAGAGAGAGGGAGCGACTGGGGGGAAGAGAGAGAGGGAGCGACTGTGGGGGAAGAGAGAGAGGGAGCGACTGGGGTGAAGAGAGAGAGGGAGCGACTGGGGGGAAGAGAGAGAGGGAGCGACTGGGGGGAAGAGAGAGAGGGAGCGACTGGGGGGAAGAGAGAGAGGGAGCGACTGGGGGGAAGAGAGAGAGGGAGCGACTGGGGGGAAGAGAGAGAGGGAGCGACTGGGGGGAAGAGAGAGAGGGAGCGACTGGGGGGGAAGAGACAGAGAGAGCGACTGGGGGAAGAGAGAGAGGGAGTGACTGGGGGGAAGAGAGAGAGGGAGCGACTGGGGGGAAGAGAGAGAGGGAGCAACTGGGGGGAAGAGAGAGAGAGAGAGAGCGACTGGGGGGAAGAGAGAGAGAGAGAGAGAGCGACTGGGGGGAAGAGAGAGAGGGAGCGACTGGGGGGAAGAGAGAGAGGGAGCGACTGGGGGGAAGAGAGAGAGGGAGCGACTGGGGGGAAGAGAGAGAGGGAGCGACTGGGGGGAAGAGAGAGAGGGAGCGACTGGGGGGAAGAGAGAGAGGGAGTGACTGGGGGGAAGAGAGAGAGAGAGAGCGCGACTGGGAGGAAGAGAGAGAGAGCGAGCGACTGGGGGGAAGAGAGAGAGAGTGCGACTGGGGGGAAGATAGAGAGAGAGCGACTGGGGGGAAGATAGAGAGAGAGCGACTGGGGGGAAGATAGCGAGAGAGCGACTAGGGGGAAGAGGGAGAGAGATTGACTGGGGGGAAGAGAGAGAGAGAGCGACTGGGGGGAAGAGAGAGAGAGAGAGAGCGACTGGGGGGAAGAGAGAGAGAGAGCGACTGGGGGGAAGAGAGAGAGAAAGCGACTGGGGGGATAGAGAGGGAGAGCGCCACTGGGGGGAAGAGAGAGAGAGCGTCTGGGGGGAAGAGAGAGAGAGAGCGACTGGGGGGAAGAGAGAGAGAGAGCGACTGGGGGGGAAGAGAGAGAGAGAGCGAGTGGGGGGGAAGAGAGAGAGAGAGCGAGTGGGGGGAAGAGAGAGCGCTAGTGGGGGGAAGAGAGAGAGCGAGTGGGGGGAAGAGAGAGAGCGAGTGGGGGGAAGAGAGAGAGAGAGCGACGGGGGGAAGAGAGAGTGGGAGCGACTGGGGGGAAGAGAAAGGGGGAGCGACTGGGGGGGGGGAAGAGAGAGAGGGAGCGACTGGGGGTGAGAGAGGTAGCGACTGGGGGGAAGAGAGAGAGGGAGCGACTGCGGGAAGAGAGAGAGGGAGCGACTGGGGGGGAAGAGAGAGAGGGAGCGACTGGGGGGAAGAGAGAGAGCGACTGGGGGGGAAGAGAGAGTGAGCGCGACTGGGGGGAAGAGAGAGAGCGACTGGGGGGAAGAGAGAGTGAGAGCGACTGGGGGGAAGAGAGAGTGAGAGCGAGTGGGGGGAAGAGAGAGAGAGCGAGTGGGGGGAAGAGAGAGAGAGAGCAAGTGGGGGGAAGAGAGAGAGCGAGTGGGGAAAGAGAGAGAGCGAGTGGGGGGAAGAGAGAGAGCGAGTGGGGGGAAGAGAGAGAGGGAGTGGGGGGAAGAGAGAGAGCGAGTGGGGGGAAGAGAGAGAGCGACTGGGGGGAAGAGAGAGAGCGAGTGAGGCGAAGAGAGAGGGCGACTGGGGGGAAGAGAGAGCGAGTGGGGGGAAGAGAGAGCGGGTGGGGGGAAGAGAGAGCGGGTGGGGGGAAGAGAGAGAGCGCGTGGGGCGAAGAGAGAGAGCGCGTGGGGCGAAGAGAGAGAGCGCGTGGGGCGAAGAGAGAGAGCGCGTGGGGGGAAGAGAGAGATCGAGTGGGGGGAAGAGAGAGAGCGAGTGGGGGGAAGAGAGAGAGCGAGTGGGGGGAAGAGAGAGAGCGAGTGGGGGGAAGACAGAGAGCGAGTCGGGGGAAGAGAGAGAGCGAGTGGGGGGAAGAGACAGAGCAAGTGGGGGGAAGAGAGAGAGCGAGTGGGGGGAAGAGAGAGAGCTAGTGGGGGGAAGAGAGAGAGCTAGTGGGGGGAAGAGAGAGAGCTAGTGGGGGGAAGAGAGAGAGCGAGTGGGGGGAAGAGAGAGAGCGAGTGGGGGGAAGAGAGCGAGTGGGGGGAAGAGAGAGAGCGAGTGGGGGGGAAGAGAGAGAGCGAGTGGGGGGAAGAGAGAGAGCGAGTGGGGGGAAGAGAGAGAGCGAGTGGGGGGAAGAGGGAGAGCAAGTGGGGGGAAGAGAGAGAGCGACTGGGGGGAAGAGAGAGAGCGAGTGGGGGGAAGAGAGAGAGCGAGTGGGGGGAAGAGAGAGAGAGAGTGGGGGGAAGAGAGAGAGCGAGTGGGGGGAAGAGAGAGTGAGAGCGACGGGGGGGAAGAGAGAGAGAGCGACGGGGGGGAAGAGAGAGAGAGAGCGACAGGGGGGAAGAGAGAGAGAGAGCGACTGGGGGGAAGAGAGAGAGAGAGAGCGATTGGCGGGGAAGAGAGAGAAAGGGCGACTAGGAGAAGAGAGAGAGAGAGCGACTGGGGGGGAAGAGAGAGAGAGCGACTGGGGGAAGAGAGAGAGCGAGCGACTGGGGGAAGAGAGAGAGCGAGCGACTGGACGGAAGAGTGAGAGAGGGCGACTGGGGGGGAAGAGAGAGAGCGACTGGGGGGAAAAGAGAGAGAGAGCGACTGGGGGGAAGAGAGAATGAGCGACGGGGGGGAAGAGAGAGAGAGAGAGAGGGGGAAGGAGAGAGGAGAGAGAGAGGGAAGGAGAAAGGAGAGAGAGAGAGAGAGGGAAGGAGAGAGAGAGGAAAGGAGAGAGAGAGAGAGGGAAGGAGAGAGACTGGGGGAGAAGAGAGAGACTGGGGGGAGAGAGAGAGGGAGCGATTGGGGGGAAGAGAGAGGGGGAGCGACGGGGGAAGAGAGAGAGGGAGCGACTGGGGGGGAGAGAGAGAGGGAGCGACTGGGGGGAAGAGAGAGAGGGAGCGACTGGGGGGGAGAGAGGTAGCGACTGGGGGGGAGAGAGAGAGGGAGCGACTGGGGGGAAGAGAGAGAGGGAGCGACTGTGGGGGAAGAGAGAGAGGGAGCGACTGGGGGTAAGAGAGAGAGGGAACGACTGGGGGGAAGAGAGAGAGGGAGCGACTGGGGGGAAGAGAGAGAGGTAGCGACTGGGGAGGAGAGAGAGAGGGAGCGACTGGGGGGAAGAGAGAGAGGAAGCGACTGTGGGGGAAGAGAGGGAGCGACTGGGGGGAAGAGAGAGAGGGAGCGACTGGGGGGAAGAGAGAGAGAGAGAGAGCGACTGCGGGGAAGAGAGAGAGAGAGCGACTGGGGGGAAGAGAGAGAGAGAGCGACTGGGGGGAAGAGAGAGAGAAGTGACTGGGGGGAAGAGAGAGAGAGCGACTAGGGGGAAGAGGGAGAGAGAGCGACTGGGGGGATGAGAGAGAGAGAGCGACTGGGGGGAAGAGAGAGAGAGAGAGAGCGACTGGGGGGAAGAGAGAGAGAGAGCGACTGGGGGGAAGAGAGAGAGAAAGCGACTGGGGGGGATAGAGAGGGAGAGCGCCACTGGGGGGAAGAGAGAGAGAGCGTCTGGGGGGAAGAGAGAGAGAGAGCGACTGGGGGGAAGAGAGAGAGAGAGCGACTGGGGGGGAAGAGAGAGAGAGCGAGTGGGGGGGAAGAGAGAGAGAGAGCGAGTGGGGGGAAGAGAGAGCGCTAGTGGGGGGAAGAGAGAGAGCGAGTGGGGGGAAGAGAGAGAGCGAGTGGGGGGAAGAGAGAGAGAGAGCGACGGGGGGAAGAGAGAGTGGGAGCGACTGGGGGGAAGAGAAAGGGGGGAGCGACTGGGGGGGGGGAAGAGAGAGAGGGAGCGACTGGGGGGGAGAGAGGTAGCGACTGGGGGGAAGAGAGAGAGGGAGCGACTGCGGGAAGAGAGAGAGGGAGCGACTGGGGGGGAAGAGAGAGAGGGAGCGACTGGGGGGAAGAGAGAGAGGGAGCGACTGGGGGGAAGAGAGAGAGGGAGCGACTGGGGGGAAGAGAGAGAGGGAGCGACTGGGGGGAAGAGAGAGAGGGAGCGACTGGGGGGAAGAGAGAGAGGGAGCGACTGGGGGGGAAGAGAGAGAGGGAGCGACTGGGGGGAAGAGAGAGAGGGAGCGACTGGGGGGAAGAGAGAGAGGGAGCGACTGGGGGAAGAGAGAGAGCGAGTGGGGGGAAGAGAGAGAGAGAGAGCGATTGGCGGGGAAGAGAGAGAGAGGGCGACTAGGAGAAGAGAGAGAGAGAGAGCGACTGGGGGGGAAGAGAGAGAGAGAGCGACTGGGGGAAGAGAGAAAGCGAGCGACTGGATGGAAGAGTGAGAGAGGGCGACTGGGGGGGAAGAGAGAGAGCGACTGGGGGGAAAAGAGAGAGAGAGCGACTGGGGGGAAGAGAGAATGAGCGACGGGGGGGGAGAGAGAGAGAGGGGGGGGAAGGAGAGAGGAGGAGCGAGAGAGGGAAGGAGAGAGGAGAGAGAGAGAGAGAGAGAGGGAAGGAGAGAGAGAGAGAGGAAAGGAGAGAGAGGGAAGGAGAGTGAGAGAGAGGGAAGCAGAGAGACTGGGGGGAAGAGAGGTAGCGACTGGGCGGGAGAGAGAGAGGGAGCGACTGGGGGGAAGAGAGAGAGGGAGCGACTGGGGGGGAGAGAGGTAGCGACTGTGGGGGAAGAGAGAGAGCGAGCGACTGGGGGGAAGAGAGAGAGGGAGCGACTGGGGGGAAGAGAGAGAGGGAGCGACTGTGGGGGAAGAGAGAGAGGGAGCGACTGGGGGGAAGAGAGAGAGGAAGCAACTGTGGGGGAAGAGAGAGAGGGAGCGACTGGGGGGAAGAGAGAGAGGGAGCGACTGGGGGAAGAGAGAGAGAGAGCGACAGGGGGGAAGAGAGAGAGAGAGTGATTGGGGGAAGAGAGAGAGGGAGCGACTGGGGGGAAGAGAGAGAGGTAGCGACTGGGGGGGGAGAGAGAGAGGGGAGCGACTGGGGGGAAGAGAGAGAGGGAGCGACTGTGGGGGAAGAGAGAGAGGGAGCGACTGGGGTGAAGAGAGAGAGGGAGCGACTGGGGGGAAGAGAGAGAGGGAGCGACTGGGGGGAAGAGAGAGAGGGAGCGACTGGGGGGAAGAGAGAGAGGGAGCGACTGGGGGGAAGAGAGAGAGGGAGCGACTGGGGGGAAGAGAGAGAGGGAGCGACTGGGGGGGAAGAGACAGAGAGAGCGACTGGGGGAAGAGAGAGAGGGAGTGACTGGGGGGAAGAGAGAGAGGGAGCGACTGGGGGGAAGAGAGAGAGGGAGCAACTGGGGGGAAGAGAGAGAGAGAGAGAGCGACTGGGGGGAAGAGAGAGAGAGAGAGAGAGCGACTGGGGGGAAGAGAGAGAGGGAGCGACTGGGGGGAAGAGAGAGAGGGAGCGACTGGGGGGAAGAGAGAGAGGGAGCGACTGGGGGAAGAGAGAGAGGGAGCGACTGGGGGGAAGAGAGAGAGGGAGCGACTGGGGGGAAGAGAGAGAGGGAGTGACTGGGGGGAAGAGAGAGAGAGAGAGCGCGACTGGGAGGAAGAGAGAGAGAGCGAGCGACTGGGGGAAGAGAGAGAGAGTGCGACTGGGG
>NW_028225187.1:16474005-16493409 GCF_052327205.1 Somniosus microcephalus | reverse complement strand
GGCCCTCCTACAGTTGAGTGATGGGACGATTGACCAATCCTACGCTTTGGTGACCTGACGGTCAACCAATCGGTGCGTGTGTGGGCGGGCCTTATCGTTCTGAACTGAGGTGAGTCGCCGCCATCTTGATTCTAAACTTTTCATTTCTTTTTCCTGCTTTCGGCGTGTTTCTTTTCAAATCTACATTTCCAGCAAAAAAAAAGTTGCTCTTAAAACACAAATTGTTTTTAAAAAAAGTTAATTAATTTGTAAATCTTTTCTCTAACCTCTATAATTCTCCTACCTTTCACCGTTTTTCCAGGCCCGGGGCCTAGGCTTCTCCAACTGCCAGCAGTGCAACTCTAGACCCAGGCTCCCGGCCTAGGCAGAGACAAACACTGGCAGAGGAGAGAGGGTTTGCTGCGTCAGCTCCATTCCCAGGGTCAGTAGGTGGGGAGGCTTCATAAGCAACTGGGGTAGGTCGCAAGCCCTGAATAATAATCTGAAGATCCTGTGTTTGCAGCTGAGGAAATTTCCTCTGCTGACAGCCCCAGATTAACGGCAGCCATCTTTGTCAAGGAGGGCGAAAAGTTTCAGTGCGACGCCATTTTGATTCAGTGTGTAACAGAGTGCCTGCGCGGCCATCTTAGTACAGGAACATAGAGTGGGTGGGGCTTCTGTGCTCCAAATCGGGTCCTGGTGACCGAGACAGACAATCGACTGGTGGGCGGGGCCTAATCTTTCCAACTGAAAAGCAAGCGGCGGCCAATGTTTGTGGTACAACACTGAGAGGTGAGGTCCCCTTTTTTAATAAAAAGATTGGTGAGGTTGTAAAGTGTATGTTATAGAAAGATTTACCAAAAATGTTTCATAAGTACAGGAAACTTTGTGCTATCTGGAGGTGAGCTATCCGGCAATCTGGAGCCACCACAAAAATCAGCAGCCATTTTTTATTCTTTGTTTGTTTATTTTCCTTTGTTTGAACAGTCAAGCTGTGCAAGGTCTGTAGCTATAGCAACAGCTTCAGCTGCAGAGCTTTAGGGCCACACCCAAAGCTGTTGCTAAGCAACAGTGTTTGTTGTCAAATACGGAGATAAGAATCTCCATATCTCTCAACATTAACTTTGGAGAGTAGGGCAGTTTTAAGGCAAGGCAGCAGCTCGGTCCCGTGGGTGCCGGATAGCACAAAGTTTCCTGTACTTTAAGTATATCTCCCCCCATCCCTTTCCACGCCCGCTTCCCCCCCCCACACCCCACACCCCCCACCCCCCCTCCACACACACCCCCACCCCCCTTCCCCCACACCCCTACCCCCCTTCCCCCACACTCCCATCCCCCCCCCACATCCCACCCCCCCTTCCCCCCCACACCCCACCCCCCCTCCGCACACACCCACACCCCCCCTTCCCCCACCCCCCCCCTCCCCCCCACACACCCCTTCCCCCCCACACACCCCTTCCCCTTCCCATCCGCTCTCTCTCTGTCTCTCTTCCCCCCAGTCGCTCTCTCTCTTCCCCCCCAGTCGCTCTCTCTCTTCCCCCCCGTCGCTCTCTCTCTTCCCCCCCAGCCGCTCTCTCTCTTCCCCCCCAGTCGCTCTCTCTCTTCCCCCCCCAGTCGCTCTCCTCTCTTCCCCCCCAGTCGCTCTCTCTCTTCCCCCCCAGTCGCTCTCTCTCTTCCCCCCCCAGTCGCTCTCCCTCTTCCCCCCCAGTCGCTCTCTCTCTTCCCCCCCCAGTCGCTCTCTCTCTTCCCCCCCAGTCGCTCTCACTCTTCCCCCCCAACCGCTCTCTCTCTTCCCCCCCAGTCGCTCTCCCTCTTCCCCCCCCAGTCGCTCTCTCTCTTCCCCCCCCCAGTCGCTCTCTCTCTTCCCCCCAGTCGCTCTCTCTCTTCCCCCCAGTCGCTCTCTCTCATCCCCCCCAGTCGCGCTCCCTCTTCCCCCCCAAGTCGCTCCCTCTCTTCCCCCCCAGTCGCTCCCTCCCTTCCCCCCCAGTCGCTCCCTCCCTTCCCCCCCAGTCGCTCCCTCTCTTCCCCCCAGTCGCTCCCTCTCTTCCCCCCCAGTCGCTCTCCCTCTTCCCCCCCCAGTCGCTCTCTCTCTTCCCTTCCAGTCGCTCTCTCTCTTCCCCCCCAGTCGCTCTCTCTCTTCCCCCCCAGTCGCACTCTCTCTTCCCCCCCAGTCGCTCTCCCTCTTCCCCCCCAGTCGCTCTCCCTCTTCCCCCCCAGTCGCTCTCTCTCTTCCCCCCCAGTCGCTCTCTCTCTTCCCCCCCATCGCTCTCCCTCTTCCCCCCCCAGTCGCTCTCTCTCTTCCCCCCCAGTCGCTCTCTCTCTTCCCCCCCCAGTCGCTCTCCCTCTTCCACCCCCAGTCGCTCTCTCTCTTCCCCCCCCAGTCGCTCTCTCTCTTCCCCCCCAGTCGCTCTCTCTCTTCCCCACGAGTCGCTCTCTCTCTTCCCCCCCAGTCGCTCTCCGTCTTCCCCCCCCAGTTGCTCTCTCTCTTCCCCCCCCAGTCGCTCTCTCTCTTCCCCCCAGTCGCTCTCTCTCTTCCCCCCAGTCGCTCTCTCTCTTCCCCCCAGTCGCTCTCTCTCTTCCCCCCCAGTCGCTCTCTCTCTTCCCCCCCAGTCGCTCTCTCTCATCCCCCCCAGTCGCTCTCCCTCTTGCCCCCCAAGTCGCTCCCTCTCTTCCCCCCCAGTCGCTCCCTCTCTTCCCCCCCAGTCGCTCCCTCTCTTCCCCCCCAGTCGCTCCCTCTCTTCCCCCCCAGTCGCTCCCTCTCTTCCCCCAAGTCGCTCCCTCTCTTCCCCCCCAGTCGCTCTCTCTCTTCCCCCCCAGTCGCTCTCTCTCTTCCCCCCCAGTCGCTCTCTCTCTTCCCCCCCAGTCGCTCTCTCTCTTCCCCCCCAGTCGCTCTCTCTCTTCCCCCCCCAGTCGCTCTCCCTCTTCCCCCCCAGTCGCTCTCCCTCTTCCCCCCCCAGTCGCTCTCCCTCTTCCCCCCCAGTCGCTCTCTCTCTTCCCCCCCAGTCGCTCTCCCTCTGCCCCCCCAGTCGCTCTCTCTCTTCCACCCCAGTCGCTCTCCCTCTTCCCCCCAGTCGCTCTCTCTCTTCCCCCCCCAGTCGCTCTCCCTCTTCCCCCCCAGTCGCTCCCTCTCTTCCCCCCAGTCGCTCTCCCTCTTCCCCCCAGTCGCTCTCACTCTTCCCCCCCCAGTCGCTCTCTCTCTTCCCTTCCAGTCGCTCTCTCTCTTCCCCCCCAGTCGCTCTCTCTCTTCCCCCCCAGTCGCTCTCTCTCTTCCCCCCCAGTCGCTCTCCCTCTTCCCCCCCAGTCGCTCTCACTCTTCCCCCCCAGTCGCTCTCTCTCTTCCCCCCAGTCGCTCTCTCTCTTCCCCCCCAGTCGCTCTCACTCTTCCCCCCCAGTCGCTCTCTCTCTTCCCCCCCCAGTCGCTCTCTCTCTTCCCCCCAGTCGCTCTCTCTCTTCCCCTCCAGTCGCTCTCTCTCTTCCCCCCCAGTAGCTCTCTCTCTTCCCCCCCAGTCGCTCTCTCTCTTCCCCCAGTCGCTCTCTCTCTTCCCCCCAGTCGCTCTCTCTCTTCCCCCCCCCAGTCGCTCTCCCTCTTCCCCCCCAGTCGCTCCCTCTCTTCCCCCCAGTCGCTCCCTCTCTTCCCCCCCAGTCGCTCCCTCTCGTCCCCCCCAGTCGCTCCCTCTCTTCCACCCCAGTCGCTCCCTCTCTTCCCCTCCAGTCGCTCTCTCTCTTCCCCCCCCCAGTCGCTCTCTCTCTTCCCCCCCCAGTCGCTCTCTCTCTTCCCCCCGAGTCGCTCTCCCTCTTCCCCCCCCAGTCGCTCTCCCTCTTTCCCCCCAGTCGCTCTCTCTCTTCCCCCCCGTCGCTCTCTCTCATCCCCGCAGTCGCTCTTTCTTCCCCCCCAGTCGCTCTCTCTCTTCCCCCCCAGTCGCTCTCTCTCTTCCCCCCCAGTCGCTCTCTCTCTTCCCCCCAGTCGCTCTCTCTCTTCCCCCCCAGTCGCTCTCTCTCTTCCCCCCCAGTCGCTCTCTCTCTTCCCCCCCAGTCGCTCTCTCTCATCCCCCCAGTCGCTCTCTCTTCACCCCCAGTCGCTCTCTCTCTTCACCCCCAGTCGCTCTCTCTCTTCCCCCCCGTCGCTCTCTCTCTTCCCCCCAGTCGCTCTCTCTCTTCCCCCCCAGTCGCTCTCTCTCTTCCCCCCCGTCGCTCTCTCTCTTCCCCCCCCAGTCGCTCTCTCTCTTCCCCCCCAGTCGCTCTCTCTCTTCCCCCCCAGTCGCTCTCTCTCTTCCCCCCCAGTCGCTCTCTCTCTTCCCCCCCCAGTCGCTCTCTCTCTTCCCCCCCCCAGTCGCTCTCTCTCTTCCCCCCCCAGTCGCTCTCTCTCTTCCCCCCCCAGTCGCTCTCTCTCTTCCCCCCCAGTCGCTCTCTCTCTTCCCCCCCAGTCGCTCTCTCTCTTCCCCCCCAGTCGCTCTCTCTCATCCCCCCCAGTCGCTCTCCCTCTTCCCCCCCCAGTCGCTCCCTCTCTTCCCCCCCCGGTCGCTCCCTCTCTTCCCCCCCGGTCGCTCCCTCTCTTCCCCCCCGGTCGCTCCCTCTCTTCCCCCCCCCAGTCGCTCTCTCTCTTCCCCCCCAGTCGCTCCCTCTCTTCCCCCCCCCAGTCGCTCTCTCTCTTCCCCCCAGTCGCTCTCTCTCTTCCCCCCCAGTCGCTCTCCCCCTTCCCCCCCAGTCGCACTCCCTCTTCCCCCCCCAGTCGCTCTCCCTCTTCCCCCCCAGTCGCTCTCGCTCTTCCCCCCCAGTCGCATCTCTCTCTTCCCGCCCAGTCGCTCTCCCTCTTCCCCCAGTCGCTCTCTCTCTTCCCCCCCCAGTCGCTCTCCCTCTTCCCCCCCCAGTCTCTCCCTCTCTTCCCCCCCATTCGCTCCCTCTCTTCCCCCCCAGTCGCTCTCTCTCTTCCCCCCAGTCGCTCTCTCTCTTCCCCCCAGTCGCTCTCTCTCTTCCCCCCCCAGTCGCTCTCTCGCTTCCCCCCCAGTCGCTCTCTCTCTTCCCCCCCAGTCGCTCTCCCTCTTGCCCCCCCAGTCGCTCTCCCTCTTCCCCCCCAGTCGCGCTATCTCTTCCCCTCCAGTCGCTCTCTCTCTACCCCCCCAGTCGCTCTCTCTCTTCCCCCCCAGTCGCTCTCTCTCTTCCCCCCCAGTCGCTCTCTCTCTTCCCCCCAGTCGCTCTCTCTCTTCCCCCCCAGTCGCTCTCCCTCTTCCCCCCCAGTCGCTCCCTCTCTTCCCCCCCAGTCGCTCCCTCTCTTCCCCCTCAGTCGCAGTCGCTCTCTCTCTTCCCCCCCAGTCGCTCTCTCTCTTCCCCCCCAGTCGCTCTCTCTCTTCCCCCCCAGTCGCTCTCTCTCTTCCCCCCCCAGTCGCTCTCTCTCTTCCCCCCGAGTCGCTCTCCCTCTTCCCCCCCCCAGTCGCTCTCCCTCTTCCCCCCCAGTCGCTCTGTCTCTTCCCCCCCATTCGCTCTCTCTCTTCCCCCCAGTCGCTCTCTCTCTTCCCCCCCAGTCGCTCTCTCTCTTCCCCCCCAGTCGCTCTCTCTCTTCCCCCCCAGTCGCTCTCTCTCTTCCCCCCAGTCGCTCTCTCTCTTCCCCCCCAGTCGCTCTCCTCTCCTTCCCCCCCAGTCGCTCTCTCTCTTCCCCCCCAGTCGCTCCTCTCTCTTCCCCCCAGTCGCTCTCTCTCTTCCCCCCCAGTCGCTCTCCTCTCTTCCCCCCAGTCGCTCTCTCTCTTCCCCCCAGTCGCTCTCTCTCTTCCCCCCCAGTCGCTCTCCTCTCTTCCCCCCCAGTCGCTCTCTCTCTTCCCCCCAGTCGCTCTCTCTCTTCCCCCCCAGTCGCTCCTCTCTCTTCCCCCCCAGTCGCTCTCTCTCTTCCCCCCCAGTCGCTCTCTCTCTTCCCCCCAGTCGCTCTCTCTCTTCCCCCCCAGTCGCTCTCTCTCTTCCCCCCCAGTCGCTCTCTCTCTTCCCCCCAGTCGCTCTCTCTCTTCCCCCCCAGTCGCTCTCTCTCTTCCCCCCCAGTCGCTCTCTCTCTTCCCCCCCAGTCGCTCTCTCTCTTCCCCCCCAGTCGCTCTCTCTCTTCCCCCCAGTCGCTCTCTCTCTTCCCCCCAGTCGCTCTCTCTCTTCCCCCCAGTCGCTCTCTCTCTTCCCCCCAGTCGCTCTCTCTCTTCCCCCCAGTCGCTCTCTCTCTTCCCCCCAGTCGCTCTCTCTCTTCCCCCCCAGTCGCTCTCTCTCTTCCCCCCAGTCGCTCTCTCTCTTCCCCCCCAGTCGCTCTCTCTCTTCCCCCCCAGTCGCTCTCTCTCTTCCCCCCCAGTCGCTCTCTCTCTTCCCCCCCAGTCGCTCTCTCTCTTCCCCCCCAGTCGCTCTCTCTCTTCCCCCCCAGTCGCTCTCTCTCTTCCCCCCCAGTCGCTCTCTCTCTTCCCCCCCAGTCGCTCTCTCTCTTCCCCCCCAGTCGCTCTCTCTCTTCCCCCCCAGTCGCTCTCTCTCTTCCCCCCCAGTCGCTCTCTCTCTTCCCCCCCAGTCGCTCTCTCTCTTCCCCCCCAGTCGCTCTCTCTCTTCCCCCCCAGTCGCTCTCTCTCTTCCCCCCAGTCGCTCTCTCTCAGTCTCTCTCTCCCCCCAGTCGCTCTCTCTCTTCCCCCCCAGTCGCTCTCTCTCTTCCCCCCCAGTCGCTCTCTCTCTTCCCCCCCAGTCGCTCTCTCTCTCTTCCCCCCCAGTCGCTCTCTCTCTTCCCCCCCAGTCGCTCTCTCTCTTCCCCACCAGTCGCTCTCTCTCTTCCCCCCCAGTCGCTCTCTCTCTTCCCCCCCAGTCGCTCTCTCTCTTCCCCCCCGTCGCTCTCACTCTTCCCCCCCGTCGCTCTCACTCTTCCCCCCCCGTCGCTCTCCCTCTTCCCCCCCCCTCGCTCTCCCTCTTCCCCCCCGTCGCTCTCTCTCTGCCCCCCCGTCGCTCTCTCTCTTCCCCCCCTCGCTCTCTCTCTTCCCCCCGTCGCTCTCTCTCTTCCCCCCAGTCGCTCGCTCTCTTCCCCCCCAGTCGCTCTCTCTCTTCCCCCCAGTCGCTCTCTCTCTTCCCACCAGTCGCTCTCTCTCTTCCCCCCCAGTCGCTCTCTCTCTTCCCCCCCAGTCTCTCTCTCTCTTCCCCCCCAGTCGCTCTCTCTCTTCCCCCCCAGTCGCTCTCTCTCTTCCCCCCCAGTCGCTCTCTCTCTTTCCCCCCAGTCGCTCTCTCTCTTCCCCCCCAGTCGCTCTCTCTCTTCCCCCCAGTCGCTCTCTCTCTTCCCCCCAGTCGCTCTCTCTCTTCCCCCCGAGTCGCTCTCCCTCTTCCCCCCCCCAGTCGCTCTCCCTCTTCCCCCCCAGTCGCTCTGTCTCTTTCCCCCCAGTCGCTCTCTCTCTTCCCCCCCCGTCGCTCTCTCTCATCCCCGCAGTCGCTCTTTCTTCCCCCCCAGTCGCTCTCTCTCTTCCCCCCCAGTCGCTCTCTCTCTTCCCCCCCAGTCGCTCTCTCTCTTCCCCCCAGTCGCTCTCTCTCTTCCCCCCCAGTCGCTCTCTCTCTTCCCCCCCAGTCGCTCTCTCTCTTCCCCCCCAGTCGCTCTCTCTCATCCCCCCAGTCGCTCTCTCTTCACCCCCAGTCGCTCTCTCTCTTCACCCCCAGTCGCTCTCTCTCTTCCCCCCCGTCGCTCTCTCTCTTCCCCCCAGTCGCTCTCTCTCTTCCCCCCCAGTCGCTCTCTCTCTTCCCCCCCGTCGCTCTCTCTCTTCCCCCCCGTCGCTCTCTCTCTTCCCCCCCAGTCGCTCTCTCTCTTCCCCCCCAGTCGCTCTCTCTCTTCCCCCCCAGTCGCTCTCTCTCTTCCCCCCCAGTCGCTCTCTCTCTTCCCCCCCAGTCGCTCTCTCTCTTCCCCCCCCAGTCGCTCTCTCTCTTCCCCCCCCAGTCGCTCTCTCTCTTCCCCCCCAGTCGCTCTCTCTCTTCCCCCCCAGTCGCTCTCTCTCTTCCCCCCCAGTCGCTCTCTCTCATCCCCCCCAGTCGCTCTCCCTCTTCCCCCCCCAGTCGCTCCCTCTCTTCCCCCCCGGTCGCTCCCTCTCTTCCCCCCCGGTCGCTCCCTCTCTTCCCCCCCGGTCGCTCCCTCTCTTCCCCCCCCCAGTCGCTCTCTCTCTTCCCCCCCAGTCGCTCCCTCTCTTCCCCCCCCCAGTCACTCTCTCTCTTCCCCCCCAGTCGCTCTCTCTCTTCCCCCCCAGTCGCTCTCCCCCTTCCCCCCCAGTCGCACTCCCTCTTCCCCCCCCAGTCGCTCTCCCTCTTCCCCCCCAGTCGCTCTCGCTCTTCCCCCCCAGTCGCATCTCTCTCTTCCCGCCCAGTCGCACTCCCTCTTCCCCCCAGTCGCTCTCTCTCTTCCCCCCCCCAGTCGCTCTCCCTCTTCCCCCCCAGTCTCTCCCTCTCTTCCCCCCCATTCGCTCCCTCTCTTCCCCCCCAGTCGCTCTCTCTCTTCCCCCCAGTCGCTCTCTCTCTTCCCCCCAGTCGCTCTCTCTCTTCCCCCCCCAGTCGCTCTCTCGCTTCCCCCCCAGTCGCTCTCTCTCTTCCCCCCCAGTCGCTCTCCCTCTTGCCCCCCCAGTCGCTCTCCCTCTTCCCCCCCAGTCGCGCTATCTCTTCCCCTCCAGTCGCTCTCTCTCTACCCCCCCAGTCGCTCTCTCTCTTCCCCCCCAGTCGCTCTCTCTCTTCCCCCCCAGTCGCTCTCTCTCTTCCCCCCAGTCGCTCTCTCTCTTCCCCCCCAGTCGCTCTCCCTCTTCCCCCCCAGTCGCTCCCTCTCTTCCCCCCCAGTCGCTCCCTCTCTTCCCCCTCAGTCGCTCCCTCTCTTCCCCCCCAGTCGCTCTCTCTCTTCCCCCCCAGTCGCTCTCTCTCTTCCCCCCCAGTCGCTCTCTCTCTTCCCCCCCAGTCGCTCTCTCTCTTCCCCCCCCAGTCGCTCTCTCTCTTCCCCCCGAGTCGCTCTCCCTCTTCCCCCCCCCAGTCGCTCTCCCTCTTCCCCCCCAGTCGCTCTGTCTCTTCCCCCCCATTCGCTCTCTCTCTTCCCCCCAGTCGCTCTCTCTCTTCCCCCCCAGTCGCTCTCTCTCTTCCCCCCCAGTCGCTCTCTCTCTTCCCCCCCAGTCGCTCTCTCTCTTCCCCCCAGTCGCTCTCTCTCTTCCCCCCCAGTCGCTCCCTCCCTTCCCCCCCAGTCGCTCTCTCCCTTCCCCCCCAGTCGCTCCCTCTCTTCCCCCCAGTCGCTCCCTCTCTTCCCCCCCAGTCGCTCCCTCTCTTCCCCCCAGTCGCTCTCTCCCTTCCCCCCAGTCGCTCCCTCTCTTCCCCCCCAGTCGCTCCCTCTCTTCCCCCCAGTCGCTCCCTCTCTTCCCCCCAGTCGCTCCCGCTCTTCCCCCCCAGTCGCTCCCTCTCTTCCCCCCCAGTCGCTCTCTCTCTTCCCCCCCAGTCGCTCTCTCTCTTCCCCCCAGTCGCTCTCTCTCTTCCCCCCCAGTCGCTCTCTCTCTTCCCCCCCAGTCGCTCTCTCTCTTCCCCCCCAGTCGCTCTCTCTCTTCCCCCCCAGTCGATCTCTCTCTTCCCCCCAGTCTCTCTCTCTCTTCCCCCCCAGTCTCTCTCTCTCTTCCCCCCCAGTCGCTCTCTCTCTTCCCCCCCAGTCGCTCTCTCTCTTCCCCCCCAGTCGCTCTCTCTCTTTCCCCCCAGTCGCTCTCTCTCTTTCCCCCCAGTCGCTCTCTCTCTTTCCCCCCAGTCGCTCTCTCTCTTCCCCCCAGTCGCTCTCTCTCTTCCCCCCAGTCGCTCTCTCTCTTCCCCCCAGTCGCTCTCTCTCTTCCCCCCAGTCGCTCTCTCTCTTCCCCCCCAGTCGCTCTCTCTCTTCCCCCCCAGTCGCTCTCTCTCTTCCCCCCCAGTCGCTCTCTCTCTTCCCCCCCAGTCGCTCTCTCTCTTCCCCCCCAGTCGCTCTCTCTCTTCCCCCCCAGTCGCTCTCTCTCTTCCCCCCCAGTCGCTCTCTCTCTTCCCCCCCAGTCGCTCTCTCTCTTCCCCCCCAGTCGCTCTCTCTCTTCCCCCCCAGTCGCTCTCTCTCTTCCCCCCCAGTCGCTCTCTCTCTTCCCCCCCAGTCGCTCTCTCTCTTCCCCCCCAGTCGCTCTCTCTCTTCCCCCCCAGTCGCTCTCTCTCTTCCCCCCCAATCGCTCTCTCTCTTCCCCACCAGTCGCTCTCTCTCTTCCCCACCAGTCGCTCTCTCTCTTCCCCCCCAGTCGCTCTCTCTCTTCCCCCCCGTCGCTCTCACTCTTCCCCCCCCCGTCGCTCTCACTCTTCCCCCCCCGTCGCTCTCCCTCTTCCCCCCCCCTCGCTCTCCCTCTTCCCCCCCGTCGCTCTCTCTCTGCCCCCCCGTCGCTCTCTCTCTTCCCCCCCTCGCTCTCTCTCTTCCCCCCAGTCGCTCTCTCTCTTCCCCCAGTCGCTCTCTCTCTTCTCCCCCAGTCGCTCTCTCTCTTCCCCCCCAGTCGCTCTCTCTCTTCCCCCCAGTCGCTCTCTATCGTCCCCCCAGTCGCTCTCTCTCTTCCCCCCCCAGTCGCTCTCTCTCTTCCCCCCCAGTCACGCTCTCTCTCTTCCCCCCCAGTCGCGCTCTCTCTTCCCCCCCAGTCGCTCTCTCTCTTCCCCCCCCAGTCGCTCTCTCTCTTCCCCCCCCAGTCGCTCTCTCTCTTCCCCCCCAGTCGCTCTCTCTCTTCCCCCCCAGTCGCTCTCTCTCTTCCCCCCCCAGTCGCTCTCTCTCTTCCCCCCCAGTCGCTCTCTCTCTTCCCCCCAGTCGCTCTCTCTCTTCCCCCCAGTCGCTCTCTCTCTTCCCCCCCAGTCGCTCTCTCTCTTCCCCCCCAGTCGCACTCTCTCTTCCCCCCCAGTCGCTCTCTCTCTTCCCCCCCAGTCGCTCTCTCTCTTCCCCCCCAGTCGCTCTCTCTCTTCCCCCCCAGTCGCTCTCTCTCTTCCCCCCCAGTCGCTCTCTCTCTTCCCCCCCAGTCGCTCTCTCTCTTCCCCCCAGTCGCTCTCTCTCTTCCCCCAGTCGCTCTCTCTCTTCCCCCCCAGTCGCTCTCTCTCTTCCCCCCCAGTCGATCTCTCTCTTCCCCCCAGTCGATCTCTCTCTTCCCCCCAGTCTCTCTCTCTCTTCCCCCCCAGTCGCTCTCTCTCTTCCCCCCCAGTCGCTCTCTCTCTTTCCCCCCAGTCGCTCTCTCTCTTTCCCCCCAGTCGCTCTCTCTCTTCCCCCCAGTCGCTCTCTCTCTTCCCCCCAGTCGCTCTCTCTCTTCCCCCCCAGTCGCTCTCTCTCTTCCCCCCCCAGTCGCTCTCTCTCTTCCCCCCCCAGTCGCTCTCTCTCTTCCCCCCCAGTCGCTCTCTCTCTTCCCCCCCAGACGCTCTCTCTCTTCCCCCCCAGTCGCTCTCTCTCTTCCCCCCCAGTCGCTCTCTCTCTTCCCCCCCAGTCGCTCTCTCTCTTCCCCCCCAGTCGCTCTCTCTCTTCCCCCCCAGTCGCTCTCTCTCTTCCCCACCAGTCGCTCTCTCTCTTCCCCCCCAGTCGCTCTCTCTCTTCCCCCCCAGTCGCTCTCTCTCTTCCCCCCCAGTCGCTCTCTCTCTTCCCCCCCAGTCGCTCTCTCTCTTCCCCCCCAGTCGCTCTCTCTCTTCCCCCCCAGTCGCTCTCTCTCTTCCCCCCCAGTCGCTCTCTCTCTTCCCCCCCAGTCGCTCTCTCTCTTCCCCCCCAGTCGCTCTCTCTCTTCCCCCCCAGTCGCTCTCTCTCTTCCCCCGCAGTCACGCTCTCTCTCTTCCCCACCAGTCGCTCTCTCTCTTCCCCCCCAGTCGCTCTCTCTCTTCCCCCCCAGTCACGCTCTCTCTCTTCCCCACCAGTCGCTCTCTCTCTTCCCCACCAGTCGCTCTCTCTCTTCCCCCCCAGTCGCTCTCTCTCTTCCCCCCCGTCGCTCTCACTCTTCCCCCCCGTCGCTCTCACTCTTCCCCCCCCGTCGCTCTCCCTCTTCCCCCCCCCTCGCTCTCCCTCTTCCCCCCCGTCGCTCTCTCTCTGCCCCCCCGTCGCTCTCTCTCTGCCCCCCCGTCGCTCTCTCTCTGCCCCCCCGTCGCTCTCTCTCTTCCCCCCGTCGCTCTCTCTCTTCCCCCCAGTCGCTCGCTCTCTTCCCCCCCAGTCGCTCTCTCTCTTCCCCCCAGTCGCTCTCTCTCTTCCCACCAGTCGCTCTCTCTCTTCCCCCCCAGTCGCTCTCTCTCTTCCCCCCCAGTCGCTCTCTCTCTTTCCCCCCAGTCGCTCTCTCTCTTCCCCCCAGTCGCTCTCTCTCTTTCCCCCAGTCGCTCTCTCTCTTCCCCCCAGTCGCTCTCTCTCTTCCCCCCAGTCGCTCTCTCTCTTCCCCCCAGTCGCTCTCTCTCTTCCCCCCAGTCGCTCTCTCTCTTCCCCCCCAGTCGCTCTCTCTCTTCCCCCCCAGTCGCTCTCTCTCTTCCCCCCCGTCGCTCTCTCTCTTCCCCCCCAGTCGCTCTCTCTCTTCCCCCCCAGTCGCTCTCTCTCTTCCCCCCCAGTCGCTCTCTCTCTTCCCCCCCAGTCGCTCTCTCTCTTCCCCCCCCAGTCGCTCTCTCTCTTCCCCCCCAGTCGCTCTCTCTCTTCCCCCCCAGTCGCTCTCTCTCTTCCCCCCCAGTCGCTCTCTCTCTTCCCCCCCCAGTCGCTCTCTCTCTTCCCCCCCAGTCGCTCTCTCTCTTCCCCCCCAGTCGCTCTCTCTCTTCCCCCCCAGTCGCTCTCTCTCTTCCCCCCCAGTCGCTCTCTCTCTTCCCCCCCAGTCGCTCTCTCTCTTCCCCCCCAGTCGCTCTCTCTCTTCCCCCCCAGTCGCTCTCTCTCTTCCCCCCCAGTCGCTCTCTCTCTTCCCCCCAGTCGCTCTCTCTCTTCCCCCAGTCGCTCTCTCTCTTCCCCCCCAGTCGCTCTCTCTCTTCCCCCCCAGTCGCTCTCTCTCTTCCCCCAGTCGCTCTCTCTCTTCCCCCCCCAGTCGCTCTCTCTCTTCCCCCCAGTCACGCTCTCTCTCTTCCCCCCCAGTCGCTCTCTCTCTTCCCCCCAGTCGCTCTCTCTCTTCCCCCAGTCGCTCTCTCTCTTCCCCCCAGTCGCTCTCTATCGTCCCCCCAGTCGCTCTCTCTCTTCCCCCCCAGTCGCTCTCTCTCTTCCCCCCCAGTCGCTCTCTCTCTTCCCCCCCAGTCGCTCTCTCTCTTCCCCCTCCAGTCGCTCTCACTCTTCCCCCAGTCACGCTCTCTCTCTTCCCCACCAGTCGCTCTCTCTCTTCCCCCCCAGTCGCTCTCTCTCTTCCCCCCCGTCGCTCTCACTCTTCCCCCCCCGTCGCTCTCACTCTTCCCCCCCGTCGCTCTCCCTCTTCCCCCCCGTCGCTCTCCCTCTTCCCCCCCGTCGCTCTCTCTCTTCCCCCCGTCGCTCTCTCTCTTCCCCCCCAGTCGCTCACTCTCTTCCCCCCCAGTCGCTCACTCTCTTCCCCCCAGTCGCTCCCTCTCTTCCCCCCCAGTCGCTCCCTCTCTTCCCCCCAGTCGCTCCCGCTCTTCCCCCCCAGTCGCTCCCTCTCTTCCCCCCCAGTCGCTCTCTCTCTTCCCCCCAGTCGCTCTCTCTCTTCCCCCCCAGTCGCTCTCTCTCTTCCCCCCAGTCGCTCTCTATCTTCCCCCCAGTCGCTCTCTCTCTTCCCCCCCAGTCGCTCTCTCTCTTCCCCCCCAGTCGCTCTCCCTCTTCCCCCCCCAGTCGCTCTCCCTCTTCCCCCCCAGTCGCTCTCCCTCTTCCCCCCCAGTCGCTCTCCCTCTTCCCCCCCAGTCGCTCCCTCTCTTCCCCCCCAGTCGCTCCGTCTCTTCCCCCTCAGTCGCTCCCTCTCTTCCCCCCCAGTCGCTCTCTCTCTTCCCCCCCAGTCGCTCTCTCTCTTCCCCCCCAGTCGCTCTCTCTCTTCCCCCCCAGTCGCTCTCTCTCTTCCCCCCGAGTCGCTCTCCCTCTTCCCCCCCCCAGTCGCTCTCCCTCTTCCCCCCCAGTCGCTCTGTCTCTTCCCCCCATTCGCTCTCTCTCTTCCCCCCCAGTCGCTCTCTCTCATCCCCCCAGTCGCTCTCTCTCATCCCCCCAGTCGCTCTTTCTTCCCCCCCAGTCGCTCGCTCTCTTCCCCCCCAGTCGCTCTCTCTCTTCCCCCCCAGTCGCTCTCTCTCTTCCCCCCAGTCGCTCCCTCTCTTCCCCCCCAGTCGCTCCCTCTCTTCCCCCCAGTCGCTCTCTCCCTTCCCCCCAGTCGCTCCCTCTCTTCCCCCCCAGTCGCTCCCTCTCTTCCCCCCCAGTCGCTCCCTCTCTTCCCCCCAGTCGCTCCCGCTCTTCCCCCCCAGTCGCTCCCTCTCTTCCCCCCCAGTCGCTCTCTCTCTTCCCCCCCAGTCGCTCTCTCTCTTCCCCCCAGTCGCTCTCTCTCTTCCCCCCAGTCGCTCTCTCTCTTCCCCCCCAGTCGCTCTCTCTCTTCCCCCCCAGTCGATCTCTCTCTTCCCCCCAGTCGCTCTCTCTCTTCCCCCCCAGTCGCTCTCTCTCTTCCCCCCCAGTCGCTCTCTCTCTTCCCCCCCAGTCGCTCTCTCTCTTCGCCCCCAGCCGCTCTCTCTCTTCCCCCCCAGTCGCTCTCTCTTCCCCCCCCAGTCGCTCTCTCTCTTCCCCCCCAGTCGCTCTCTCTCTTCCCCCCAGTCGCTCTCTCTCTTCCCCCCCAGTCGCTCTCTCTCTTCCCCCCAGTCGCTCTCTCTCTTCCCCCCAGTCGCTCTCTCTCTTCCCCCAGTCGCTCTCTCTCTTCCCCCAGTCGCTCTCTCTCTTCCCCCCCAGTCGCTCTCTCTCTTCCCCCCAGTCGCTCTCTCTCTTCCCCCAGTCGCTCTCTCTCTTCCCCCAGTCGCTCTCTCTCTTCCCCCCCAGTCGCTCTCTCTCGTCCCCCCCAGTCGCTCTCTCTCGTCCCCCCCAGTCGCTCTCTCTCGTCCCCCCCAGTCGCTCTCTCTCTTCCCCCCCAGTCACGCTCTCTCTCTTCCCCCCCAGTCGCTCTCTCTCTTCCCCCCCAGTCGCTCTCTCTCTTCCCCCCCAGTCGCTCTCTCTCTTCCCCCCCCAGTCGCTCTCTCTCTTCCCCCCCAGTCGCTCTCTCTCTTCCCCCCAGTCGCTCTCTCTCTTCCCCCCAGTCGCTCTCTCTCTTCCCCCCAGTCGCTCTCTCTCTTCCCCCCCAGTCGCTCTCTCTCTTCCCCCCCAGTCGCACTCTCTCTTCCCCCCCAGTCGCTCTCTCTCTTCCCCCCCAGTCGCTCTCTCTCTTCCCACCCAGTCGCTCTCTCTCTTCCCCCCCAGTCGCTCTCTCTCTTCCCCCCCAGTCGCTCTCTCTCTTCCCCCCCAGTCGCTCTCTCTCTTCCCCCCCAGTCGCTCTCTCTCTTCCCCCCCAGTCGCTCTCTCTCTTCCCCCCCAGTCGCTCTCTCTCTTCCCCCCCAGTCGCTCTCTCTCTTCCCCCCCAGTCGCTCTCTTCCCCCCCAGTCGCTCTCTCTCTTCCCCCCCAGTCGCTCTCTCTCTTCCCCCCAGTCGCTCTCTCTCTTCCCCCCAGTCGCTCTCTCTCTTCCCCCAGTCGCTCTCTCTCTTCCCCCAGTCGCTCTCTCTCTTCCCCCCCAGTCGCTCTCTCTCTTCCCCCCCAGTCGCTCTCTCTCTTCCCCCCAGTCGCTCTCTCTCGTCCCCCAGTCGCTCTCTCTCTTCCCCCCCCAGTCACTCTCTCTCTTCCCCCCCAGTCACGCTCTCTCTCTTCCCCCCCAGTCGCTCTCTTCCCCCCCAGTCACTCTCTTCCCCCCCAGTCGCTCTCTCTCTTCCCCCTCCAGTCGCTCTCTCTCTTCCCCCCCAGTCGCTCTCTCTCTTCCCCCCAGTCGCTCTCTCTCTTCCCCACCAGTCGCTCTCTCTCTTCCCCCCCAGTCGCTCTCTCTCTTCCCCCCCGTCGCTCTCACTCTTCCCCCCCCGTCGCTCTCACTCTTCCCCCCGTCGCTCTCCCTCTTCCCCCCGTCGCTCTCCCTCTTCCCCCCCCGTCGCTCTCTCTCTGCCCCCCCGTCGCTCTCTCTCTTCCCCCCGTCGCTCTCTCTCTTCCCCCCGTCGCTCTCTCTCTTCCCCCTCCAGTCGCTCACTCTCTTCCCCCCCAGTCGCTCGCTCTCTTCCCCCCGTCGCTCTCTCTCTTCCCCCCGTCGCTCTCTCTCTTCCCCCTCCAGTCGCTCGCTCTCTTCCCCCCAGTCGCTCCCTCTCTTCCCCCCAGTCGCTCCCGCTCTTCCCCCCCAGTCGCTCCCTCTCTTCCCCCCCAGTCGCTCTCTCTCTTCCCCCCCAGTCGCTCTCTCTCTTCCCCCCAGTCGCTCTCTCTCTTCCCCCCAGTCGCTCTCTCTCTTCCCCCCCAGTCGCTCTCTCTCTTCCCCCCCAGTCGCTCTCCCTCTTCCCCCCCAGTCGCTCTCCCTCTTCCCCCCCAGTCGCTCTCTCTCTTCCCCCCCAGTCGCTCTCTCTCTTCCCCCCCAGTCGCTCTCTCTCTTCCCCCCCAGTCGCTCTCTCTCTTCCCCCCCAGTCGCTCTCTCTCTTCCCCCCCAGTCGCTCTCTCTCTTCCCCCCAGTCGCTCTCTCTCTTCCCCCCCAGTCGCTCTCCCTCTTCCCCCTCAGTCGCTCCCTCTCTTCCCCCCCAGTCGCTCTCTCTCTTCCCCCCCAGTCGCTCTCTCTCTTCCCCCCCAGTCGCTCTCTCTCTTCCCCCCCCAGTCGCTCTCTCTCTTCCCCCCGAGTCGCTCTCCCTCTTCCCCCCCCAGTCGCTCTCCCTCTTCCCCCCCAGTCGCTCTGTCTCTTCCCCCCATTCGCTCTCTCTCTTCCCCCCCAGTCGCTCTCTCTCATCCCCCCAGTCGCTCTTTCTTCCCCCCCAGTCGCTCGCTCTCTTCCCCCCCAGTCGCTCTCTCTCTTCCCCCCCAGTCGCTCTCTCTCTTCCCCCCAGTCGCTCTCTCTCTTCCCCCCCAGTCGCTCTCTCTCTTCCCCCCCAGTCGCTCTCTCTCTTCCCCCCCAGTCGCTCTCTCTCTTCCCCCCCAGTCACGCTCTCTCTCTTCCCCCCCAGTCACGCTCTCTCTCTTCCCCCCCAGTCACTCTCTCTCTTCCCCCCCAGTCGCTCTCTCTCTTCCCCCCCCAGTCGCTCTCTCTCTTCCCCCCAGTCGCTCTCTCTCTTCCCCCCCAGTCGCTCTCTCTCTTCCCCCCAGTCGCTCTCTCTCTTCCCCCCCAGTCGCTCTCTCTCTTCCCCCCCCAGTCGCTCTCTCTCTTCCCCCTCCAGTCGCTCTCACTCTTCCCCCCCAGTCACGCTCTCTCTCTTCCCCACCAGTCGCTCTCTCTCTTCCCCCCCAGTCGCTCTCTCTCTTCCCCCCCGTCGCTCTCACTCTTCCCCCCCCGTCGCTCTCACTCTTCCCCCCCGTCGCTCTCACTCTTCCCCCCCGTCGCTCTCCCTCTTCCCCCCCGTCGCTCTCTCTCTTCCCCCCATCGCTCTCCCTCTTCCCCCCCCGTCGCTCTCTCTCCGCCCCCCCGTCGCTCTCTCTCTTCCCCCCCATCGCTCTCTCTCTCCCCCCCCATCGCTCTCTCTCTTCCCCCCGTCGCTCTCTCTCTTCCCCCCCAGTCGCTCACTCTCTTCCCCCCCAGTCGCTCTCTCTCTTCCCCCCCAGTCGCTCCCTCTCTTCCCCCCCAGTCGCTCCCTCTCTTCCCCCCAGTCGCTCCCGCTCTTTCCCCCCAGTCGCTCCCTCTCTTCCCCCCCAGTCGCTCCCTCTCTTCCCCCCCAGTCGCTCTCTCTCTTCCCCCCCAGTCGCTCTCTCTCTTCCCCCCAGTCGCTCTCTTTCTTCCCCCCAGTCGCTCTCTCTCTTCCCCCCCAGTCGCTCTCTCTCTTCCCCCCCAGTCGCTCTCCCTCTTCCCCCCCCAGTCGCTCTCCCTCTTCCCCCCCAGTCGCTCTCTCTCTTCCCCCCCAGTCGCTCTCTCTCTTCCCCCCCAGTCGCTCTCTCTCTTCCCCCCCAGTCGCTCTCTCTCTTCCCCCCAGTCGCTCTCTCTCTTCCCCCCCAGTCGCTCTCCCTCTTCCCCCCCAGTCGCTCCCTCTCTTCCCCCCCAGTCGCTCCGTCTCTTCCCCCTCAGTCGCTCCCTCTCTTCCCCCCCAGTCACTCTCTCTCTTCCCCCCCCAGTCGCTCTCTCTCTTCCCCCCCAGTCGCTCTCTCTCTTCCCCCCCAGTCGCTCTCTCTCTTCCCCCCCAGTCGCTCTCTCTCTTCCCCCCGAGTCGCTCTCCCTCTTCCCCCCCCAGTCGCTCTCCCTCTTCCCCCCCAGTCGCTCTGTCTCTTCCCCCCATTCGCTCTCTCTCTTCCCCCCCAGTCGCTCTCTCTCATCCCCCCAGTCGCTCTTTCTTCCCCCCCAGTCGCTCGCTCTCTTCCCCCCCAGTCGCTCTCTCTCTTCCCCCCCAGTCGCTCTCTCTCTTCCCCCCCAGTCGCTCTCTCTCTTCCCCCCAGTCGCTCCCTCTCTTCCCCCCCAGTCGCTCCCTCTCTTCCCCCCAGTCGCTCTCTCCCTTCCCCCCAGTCGCTCCCTCTCTTCCCCCCCAGTCGCTCCCTCTCTTCCCCCCAGTCGCTCCCGCTCTTCCCCCCCAGTCGCTCCCTCTCTTCCCCCCCAGTCGCTCTCTCTCTTCCCCCCCAGTCGCTCTCTCTCTTCCCCCCCAGTCGCTCTCTCTCTTCCCCCCAGTCGCTCTCTCTCTTCCCCCCAGTCGCTCTCTCTCTTCCCCCCCAGTCGCTCTCTCTCTTCCCCCCCAGTCGATCTCTCTCTTCCCCCCAGTCGATCTCTCTCTTCCCCCCAGTCGCTCTCTCTCTTCCCCCCCAGTCGCTCTCTCTCTTCCCCCCCAGTCGCTCTCTCTTCCCCCCCCAGTCGCTCTCTCTCTTCCCCCCCAGTCGCTCTCTCTCTTCCCCCCAGTCGCTCTCTCTCTTCCCCCCAGTCGCTCTCTCTCTTCCCCCCAGTCGCTCTCTCTCTTCCCCCCAGTCGCTCTCTCTCTTCCCCCCAGTCGCTCTCTCTCTTCCCCCCAGTCGCTCTCTCTCTTCCCCCCAGTCGCTCTCTCTCTTCCCCCCAGTCGCTCTCTCTCTTCCCCCCAGTCGCTCTCTCTCTTCCCCCCAGTCGCTCTCTCTCTTCCCCCCCAGTCGCTCTCTCTCTTCCCCCCAGTCGCTCTCTCTCTTCCCCCAGTCGCTCTCTCTCTTCCCCCCCAGTCGCTCTCTCTCTTACCCCCAGTCGCTCTCTCTCGTCCCCCCCAGTCGCTCTCTCTCTTCCCCCCCAGTCACGCTCTCTCTCTTCCCCCCCAGTCACGCTCTCTCTCTTCCCCCCCAGTCACTCTCTCTCTTCCCCCCCAGTCGCTCTCTCTCTTCCCCCCCAGTCGCTCTCTCTCTTCCCCCCCAGTCG
>NW_028225187.1:16453182-16468182 GCF_052327205.1 Somniosus microcephalus | reverse complement strand
CAAAGATGGGAGGGAAAGCAGTGAGTGAGGAGGACATAAAAAACCTGCAAAAGGACATAGACAGGCTAAGTGAGTGGGCAGAGATTTGGCAGATGCAATATAATTGCAGAAAAAATCAAAGAGCAAGTTATTATCGAAATGGAGAAAAACTGCAAAGTGCTACAGTACAAAGGGATCTGGGGGTCCTGGTGCATGAAACACAAAAAGTTAGTCTGCAGGTGCAGCAGGTGATCAAGAAGGCCAATGGAATCTTGGCTTTTATTGCAAGGGGGATGGAGTATAAAAACAGGGAAGTCTTGCTGCAGTTATACAGGGTATTGGTGAGGCCACACCTGGAATACTGCGTGCAGTTTTGGTTTCCATATTTAAGAAAAGATATACTTGCTCTCGAGGCGGTTCAGAGAAGGTTCACTCGGTTGATTCCGGAGATGAGGGGGTTGACGTATGAGGAAAGGTTGAGTAGGTTGGGACTCTACTCATTGGAGTTCAGAAGAATGAGAGGCGATCTTATCGAAACATATAAGATTGTGAGGGGGCTTGATCGGGTGGATGCGGTGAGGATGTTTCCACTGATGGGTGAGATTAGAACTAGAGGGCACAATCTTAGAATAAGGGGCTGCCCTTTCAAAACTGAGATGAGGAGAAACTTCTTCACTCAGAGGGTAGTAAATCTATGGAATTTACTACCCCAGAGAGCTGTGGAAGCTGCGACATTAAATACATTTAAAACGGAGATAGACATTTTCCTAGCAGATAAGGGAATTAGGGGTTACGGGGAGAGGGCAGGGAAGTGGAGGTGAGTCTAGATTCAGATCAGCCATGATCCTATTGAATGGCGGAGCAGGCCCGAGGGGCCGTATGGCCTACTCCTGCTCCTATTTCTTATGTTCTTAAATACCAAGGGGCAGAAAACGTTAGTGGGAGTGGTATATAGACCTCCAAACAGTAATGCGGAGGTTGGGGATGGCATTAAACGGGAAATTAGAGAAGCGTGCAATAAGGGCACAGCAGTCATCATGGGTGACTTTAATCTACATATAGATTGGGCAAACTGTTAGATCCGTGGTTCAGTGGATATGCTATTATTAAATAATCACACGGATGCTGTACATTAACAAACAACAGGTCTTTACTGGAGGAGGGTAATCTCTAGAGTGGGGGTACAGAGGCATGCGCAAAGCTTATATACCGGTGTGGTCACTGCCGGTACTACAGTATACAGGAGCTGTAAAAGTAGTTCTGATTAAAGGCACATACACTACACAAACCAAATTAGTAACAATACTGTGGAGGAGGAATTCCTGGAGTGTATACGGGATGGTTTCCTGGACCAATATGTCGAGGAACCAACCAGAGATCAGGCCATCTTAGACTGGGTATTATGTAATGAGAAAGGATTAATCAGCAATCTTGTGCGAGGCCCCTTGGGTCGGAGCGATCATAATATGATCGAATTCTTCATTAAGATGGAGAGTGAAATAGTTGACTCAGAGACTAGGGTCCTGAATTTAAATAAAGGAGACTACGATGGTATGAGGTGCGAGTTGGGTAGGATTGATTGGGGAATGTCACTCAAAGGGTTGATTGTGGATGGGCAATGGCAAACATTCAAAGACCGCACGGATGAACTACAGAATTTGTTCATCCTAGTTTGGCATAAAAATAAAACAAAAAAGGTGACTCAACCGTGGCTAACAAGCGAAATTAGGGATAGCATAAGGTCCAAGGAGAGGACATATAAATTAGCCAGAAAAAGCAGTAAACCTGAGGATTGGGAGCAGTTTAGGAGTCAACAAAGGAGGACAAAGGGATTAATTAAGAAAGGGAAAATAGAATATGAGAGTAAGCTTGCAGGGAACATAAAAACTGACTGTAAAAGCTTTTATAGATATGTGAAGAGAAAAAGATTGGTGAAGTCAAACGTAGGTCCCTTGCAGTCAGAATCAGGGGAATTTATAATGGGTAACAAAGAAATGGCTGACCAATTAAATACATATTTTGGTTCTGTCTTC
Source organism: Somniosus microcephalus (assembly GCF_052327205.1). NCBI lineage: Eukaryota > Metazoa > Chordata > Chondrichthyes > Squaliformes > Somniosidae > Somniosus > Somniosus microcephalus. The sequence continues at coordinate 16,466,170 of NW_028225187.1, read as the reverse complement.
ACAAAGGAGGACACAAATAACCTCCCAAAGATGTCGGGGAACATAGGGTCTAATGAAAGGAAGGAACTGATAGAGATCAGTATTTGTAGGGAAATGGTGTTAGGAAAATTGATGGGATTGAGGGCCGATAAATCCCCAGGGCCTGATAATCTACATCCTAGGGTACTTAAGGAAGTGGCCCTAGAAATAGTAGATGCATTGCTGGTCATCTTCCAAAATTCGATAGACTCTGGAACGGTACCCATGGATTGGAGGATAGCTAATGTTACCCCACTGTTCAAAAAGGGTGGTAGAGAAAAGGCAGGGAATTATAGACCGGTAAGTTTGACATCAGTAGTGGGGAAAATGCTAGAGTCCATTATAAAAGATGTAATAGCAGAGCACTTGGAAAGCAGTGACTGGATCGGACAAAGTCAACATGGATTTACAAAAGGTAAATCGGGCTTGACTAATCTACTGGAATTTTTTGAGGATGTAACTGGTAAAATAGATAAGGGAGAACCAGTGGATGTGGTGTATTTGGACTTTCAGAAGGCTTTCGATAAGGTCCCGCATAAGAGATTAGCGTGCAAAATTAAGGCACATGGGATTGGGGGCAAGGTATTGACTTGGATAGAGAACTGGTTGGCAGACAGAAAGCAAAGAGTTGGAATAAACGGGTCGTTTTCCGAGTGGCAGGCAGTGACTAGTGGGGTACCGCAGGGATCGGTCCTTGGACCCCAGCTATTCACAATATATATTAATGATCTGGACGAAGGAACTAGGGGGGAGAAATTGGGTATAGCCGCGTTTGGGGCGATAGTCCTGGCGAAGCGCAAAGCCTAGCGCCAGTTGCGATTTAGCACCACCTGGCGTGATATTGGGTTGCAGAGCCCCTAAAGGTGATTGCGGCGCTAAATCAGGCGCTGCACGCTACTCTTAAGGCGCTAACCCGGCGGCGCAACCCAATTTAGCGGCGGCGGGGTGCAGCGAGGTAGCTGTCAATAATCACTTTCCGTGAGACACACTGGCGCCGGCCAGCTCTTAAAGGGGCAGGTCAATTGGCATCACCAGACACACTCACTGCCTTGTAGGCCTTCAAAGCGGTGGGAGCCTACCTGTGGCGCACCAGCCTAGCAAGACATGGAAAGGGTGAGGCAGAGGGCGGAACGCCTCACTGATGGGGCATTGGATGCTTTGGTTGGTGCAGTGGAATCAAGGCCAAGGAAGATGGTCGGAATGTGATTTATGTTTTCGACAGTCTCCTGGGTGTGAGAGGCAGTTATGTGTCAGTGTATTAGTTTTGCTTTCTGTTGCCATAGCTTTCTCATGTTTGAAGGAACAACATTTTGTGTAATGAAACACTTTCTTCATTTACAATGGCCATGCCTGCTATTTACATGCATCTTGCCCTTCACAGGCTTGGGGGTATCAGACCGGTTCCATTCCTGTTCTTGGAATGGCAGCAAGCATTCCGTGAGAGGGGCCGAGAAGCTACTTCTGATCAGCCTCTGACGTGCAGCCTGAGAAGAGCCGCTCGCGTAGAAGTTCAGGCCAGCAGGCATCTTCTCAGCCACCGACAGAGATGTCCTGCACCTTATCTGAGGCTGCAGATCTGGCTGAAGCAGCTGGCACAGCTCAGTCACCACCTCCTTTCTAAATCGCAGCCTTCTGACACACTGCTCCTCCAGCATGTTCATGTAGGAAAACTGCTGTCGGAAAACCCTGCCAGTGTAAGGTCTGCTGTGGCGACGTCTGTTGGCCCTCCTCCGTCTGACCATGCCCGCCCCCCTCTCCCAGCGTCTCAGTGCCCTTCCCAGATGATTCAGCAGCAGGACGTTCCTCTCCAATGCAGCCCCCATAATAAGTGCCCACAGGAATGTTACCCGTTGTCAAGGCTCACCAACAGCAAGGTGATGGTCAGAAGGCTGAAGATCGTCTGCCTGCGCTGGCTCAGTGGTCAAATGGCTCTCAGTGTGCAGCTCAGCAACTCTTTGTAGCTCTCGAGCAAGTTGTGCTCCAACAATGGCTGCCGCTTTTAAACCACACCAGTCCCCTTTAAATAACGCTCCTCCAGCCCGAGAGTGACTTGGTAAGGTCCAGGTAAGCTGTCATTATTAGCGCCAGGCGCTACGGAGGGGGGCGCCACTGAATTTGCAGTCCGGGGCGCCCAAAAGGCGTTGCACACTCAAATGACGTCATAATCAGCCTGCGCCCATGAGCGGGCGCTAAGATTTAGCGCTGGCACTAAATGCATGCTCAATATGGGGCGAGGCCTTGCGCCCGCCCGGAAATTGGCTAGCGCCCCACTTCTTGGCCTCTTTAGGCGTTAATCGGTGGCGCTAACAACCGAATTTCTCCCCCTAGATGTAATATCTCCAAGTTTGCAGACGACACAAAGCTGGGTGGGCGTGTGTGCTGTGAGGAGGATGCCGAGAAACTCCAGTATGATTTGGACAGGTTGGGTGATTGGGCAGATGCAATATAACGTGGATAAATGTGAGGTTATCCACTTTGGTGTCAAAAACAGGAAGGTAGATTATTATCTGAACGGCAATAGATTGGGAAAAGGGGAAGTGCAACGAGACCTGGGTGTCCTTGTGCACCAGTCGCTGAAGGTAAGCATGCAGGTGCAGCAGGCGGTTAAGAAGGCAAATGGTATGTTGGCCTTCGTAGCGAGAGGGTTCGAGTACAGGAGCAAAGATGTCTTGCTGCAGTTGTACAGGGCCTTGGTGAGACCACACCTTGAGTATTGTGTGCAGTTTTGGTCGCCTTATCTGAGGAAGGATGTCCTTGCCATGGAGGGAGTGCAGCGAAGATTCACCAGACTGATACCTGGGATGGCAGGAATGACGTATGAGGAGAGATTGGGTCGATTGGGCTTATACTCGCTGGAGTTTAGAAGAATGAGAGGGGATCTCACTGAAACTTATAAAATTCTAACAGGACTGGACAGACTAGATGCAGGAAGGATGTTCCCGATGGCGGGGGAGTCCAGAACCAGGGGTCACAGTCTAAGGATAAGGGGTAAGCCATTTAGGACTGAGATGAGGAGGAATTTCTTCACCCAGAGAGTGGTGAACCTGTGGAATTCTCTACCACAGAAGGCGGTAGAGGCCAATTCATTAAATATATTCAAGAAGGAGTTGGATATATTTCTTGAGGCTAAAGGGATCAAAGGATATGGGGAGAAAGCAGGGACAGGGTACTGAATTTGGATGATCAGCCATGATCTCATTGAATGGCGGAGCAGGCTCGAGGGGCCGAATGGCCTACTCCTGCTCCTATCTTCTATGTTTCTATGTTTGTAACGCTCTCTGACTCTTTCTCTGTCTTTCTCTCTCTCTGTCTCTCTCTCTCTGTCTCTCTCTGTATCACTTTCTCTCTCTCTCTCTCTGTCTCTGTCTCTCTCTGTGTCTTTCTCTCTCTCTGTCTCTCTCTCTCCCTCTCTGTCTCTGTTTCTCTCTCTCTCTCTCTCTCTCTTTCTGTCTCTCTCTCTATCTCTCTCTCTCTCACGGTCTCTCTTTCTCTCTCTCTCTTGTAGTGTATGTGCCTTTAAGAGCCCCCTGTGTACTGTAATGCCGGTAATGGCCACTCGGGCTATATAAGCCTGTATATTGTGTTGTATCAGTTAGTTCCCCTCCAGACTTTGTTCAGTAAACACCTGTGAAACCAACTCTTGTCTTCAGTGTTTCTATTAACACACGGACACAACAGTGGCGACGAATTGGAAACGGACTTACCTGCAATTCGGGAGCACCTCAAGGGCATCGATTCCTCTGGCATCCAAAGTTGAAGAAAAATCAAGAAAAAGAAAAAGCTGTGGTTTCACCAGCTAGCCAAGCTGGTGGCAGGTACTGCAATAATCCTTCCTGGGCGTCGGGCTGGGGCTCCAGCGGCTGGCTCTACAGCTGGGCCAAGCAGCGAAGGCGAAGGCAAGCAGTAACAGACGGGGAGGGAGCACTCGGGAGACGGCCGGCGCTGCAAGCAGTTCGGCGTTCAGACCTAGAGAGAGAGTCCGGCGGGAACGAGTCTCCAACTGTAAATAAATAAATAAAAGGAACAGAAACCGCGGGAGACAGCGTTGTCATCGGCAGCAGCGGCGGGGAAGTGCGGGAAGCGCCATATCTTTTCTGCAGAAAAGAAAGAAAAGCGCGGGAAGCGCCATTTTTTTTTCTAGGATGCCTAAGTCTGGCAATATTGATGCTTTTGATAATGAAATAGAGGATTGGACCACATATGTGGAAAGAGTGGAGGTATATTGCACTGCAAATGGAATAGAAGATGAAAAAAAAGCTTCAGTACTGCTAAATCTAATGGGCGCAAAGACATACGGGCTGTTACGAAATTTAATCACTCCAGCCAAACCAAAGGACAAGAATTTTAAAGAGATTGTTGATACCCTACAGGAGCATTTAAACCCAACACCGCTGCTGATAGCGGAACGATTCAAATTCTTCAAGAGAAATCACCACAAGAATGAAAGTAACACTGATTACCTCACCGAATTAAGAAAGCTATCAAAACACTGCCAATTCGGGGCAGGACTAGCAGATTATCTTCGCGACAAATTCGTCTGCGGTCTCCTAAGTGAAGGAACACAGAAAAGGCTGCTTTCTGAGAAAGATTTAACACTGGACAAGGCTTTCAGTATGGCTGTATCATACGAAGCAGCAGCAACAGGAGCTGCAGAGATACAACAAAAGACACAGGACTTCGGCACCCATGAAATGACACAGGGTTTCGAGAGATGTTATCGCTGCAGCAGATCCACCCATGACCAGAGGGACTGCTGGTTCAAGGACAAAGCATGCAGGCAATGCGGAAAGATGGGACACATTGCACGTGTATGCCGATCTGGACAAAAAAAATCCACGGACAGGAAAACAAAAATCAATAAAGAAAAGTACAGAAAGGTACAAATGATGACGGACAGTAGCTCCGAAGACCAGAAGAGTGATAGCGACTCCGAAAACAAGAGACTAACCTGTCTCAAATTACATAATGTAATTGCCAAAGATGATTACCAGACCATTTGGGTTACCCTCACGATAGCAGGGTCCCCAGTTAAAATGGAGCTAGATACAGGATCAGCTCTGACCGTCATAAATCGACGGGATTACGAGCGGCTATTTCCACATGTACCTTTAAAAGACACATCCATTATCTTGAAAACATATACGGGGCAGAAAGTATACCCCAAAGGAAAAATAAGGGTGCCTGTTGTATACAACGGCAAGGAAATACAAAAGTTGTATTTATACATTCTACAAGATGGTGGTCCACCGCTGTTGGGACGTGAATGGATCAGGAAAATACGTTTAGACTGGCACTCCATTCAGGCACTGACGGTGACCAGTAAGGAAAAAAACAATGATGACATCATACCTGAACGATTAAAAGACATCTTGGCCAACGCCAAAGAAGTGTTTCAAGAGAAACTAGGAACCTTGAAAGGCATCACCGCCTCAATAAAAGTGGAAGATGCAGCAATTCCCAAGTTTTTTAAGGCAAGACCGGTGCCATACGCAATACGTCCGGCAGTCGAGGCAGAGCTGGAGAATTTGGAAAAGGCAGGCGTATTATCCAAAATAGATTGGAGCGAGTGGGCAACACCCATCGTCCCAGTCATGAAGAAAGCGTTGAATAATGATAAATCTGAAGAACAGAGAAAAATTCGCATCTGTGGAGACTTCAAGGTGACTGTAAACCCGGTCCTTCACATGGTACAGTATCCTCTTCCGAGGATAGAAGATATTTTCGCCTCACTATCCGGAGGGAAACGTTTCACCAAAATTGACTTGGCACAGGCATATCTACAGATGGAGGTTGAAGAGGCCTCTAAAAAGTATCTCACGATAAATACACACAAAGGTCTGTACCAGTACAATCGACTGGTTTTTGGAGTAGCATCCGCTCCAGCTATCTGGCAAAGAGCTATGGAGCAAGTCCTCCAAGGGATTCCGGGGACTCAATGCTACCTAGACGACATCCTTGTAACAGGAGAAAACGACAACGAGCACCTTGCCAATTTGGAGCAGGTGCTCACTAGGCTGAGAGAACGGGGTCTACGAGCAAATCGCCCCAAGTGCAAATTTTTCCAAAATCAAATATCATATTGTGGCCACATAATTAATAAGGAAGGGTTGCATAAGTCACCTGAAAAAATTGAAGCGGTCATAAAAGCCCCAGCACCTGAAAATGTTTCACAATTAAGGTCATTCCTGGGATTAATAAATTACTATCATAAATTTTTACCAAACTTATCAACTCTTCTACACCCTCTTAATGAACTGCTACAAACAGGAGTAATTTGGAAATGGAGCGAAGACTGTAAACATGCCTTCCATAAATGCAAAGACTTAATCACGTCCAAAGAAGTTTTGGCTCATTACAACCCATCACTGCCAATCAGACTGGCGTGCGATGCATCCCCTTACGGCGTAGGAGCGGTATTATCGCATAGATTCCCTGATGGCTCGGAGCGGCCGATAGCTTTTGTGTCACGCTCATTGAACTCAGCTGAGCGTAACTATGCCCAGATCGACAGGGAAGCACTCAGCCTGGTATGGGGAGTGAAGAAATTCAACCATTACCTACACGGACAAAAATTTACCTTGTTGACTGACCATCAACCCCTCATCTCCATATTCAACCCTAAAAAGGGCGTTCCCATTATGACAGCGCAAAGGCTACAGAGGTGGTCCCTTTTTCTAGGGGCACACCAATACAACATAGAATACAAAGGATCAAAACAGCATGGGAATGCTGACGGGTTATCGCGCCTACCGTTGCCAACGGTAGAAGAAGCACCTACCGTAGACCCAGTGGAGATTTTCCACTCTACCATAGTCGAATGTCTACCAGGAACAAATTCTGCCATTGAAAGGGAAACTAGAAATGACCCGACTCTCTCACGTGTCTACGATTTAATAGTGAAGGGATGGCCAGCACATGGTGAACCACTGTTGCCAGCATTCTCGCAAAGAAGAGAACAGCTGTCAGTGTGCCGAGGAACCTTGATGTGTGGATCCAGTGTGGTGATTCCACCCAAACTCCAGGATAAAGTTCTAAAGGAGCTTCACGAGGGGCATCTGGGTGGAGTGAAAATGAAGAACCTAGCCAGGGCGTTTGTATAGTGGCCAGGTATCGATGGAGACATCGAAGAAATGACCAAGAGCTGCCTAGGATGCCAGAAGGTCCAAAACGCTCCACCACAAGCCCCTCTACATCCATGGGAGTGGCCCTCATCTCCATGGCAAAGGGTACACATCGACTTTGCTGGTCCATTTATGGACTCAATGTTCTTAATCGCGGTTGATGCACACTCCAAGTGGCCGGAGGTAATAAAGATGTCCTCCACCACCACGGAAAAAACCATCACAGTATTAAGGACCATATTTGCCAGGAATGGGCTGCCGGAACAGATCTGTTCTGATAATGGACCGCAATTTGTGTCCAAAGAATTCAGGAAGTTCTTAAAAAACAATGGGGTTAAGCACTACACGTCTGCCCCATACCATCCCGCCACCAATGGATTGGCTGAAAGGTTTGTCCAGACCTTCAAGAAGGCCATAAAGGCCATGGGTAATGAAGACATAAAACTTCAGCACAAGGTGGATAACTTCTTGTTCGCATACAGGAATGCAACACATATGGTTACAAACCAAACTCCCGCCATGATGTTCTTCAATAGAAGCCTAAGATGCCGGCTGGATTTGATCAAGCCAAACATCAGAAGGGACGTGGAGAACTGGCAATTTCAAGGCATGAATGAAAGGCCAACTAGAACCTTCCAGATAGGTCAACAAGTTTTGGCCCGGGACTACCGTACCGAGAAATGGCAGCCTGGAACTATCTGCACACGACTAGGACCGCTGATGTATACCGTGGACATCGGAGAAAGCATAGTAAGGCGCCATGCTGACCAAATCATAGAGTCATCTGAAAAGGGACAACCTACACCACAACTCTATATGCCTAATGATGAAGTAGAGATACCCATATCTACCTCCGATCCGGTGATACTGGAACCCGATGAACCCGACACTGGCATTCAAGCCGAATCAGCCTTGCCAAAAGAACCTACTACACCACCAGAAACTACTACACCACCGAGGTGTTATCCGGACTGAGTCAGGAAGCCTCCAGAGAGACTGACTTATAATTAATTAACTGCAGCAATGTGTAGATTATGTTTCTTGTAACATGTAATTAATGATTACTTAAAATATTATGTTGTGGTGACACGCCACCACTGGACATAATCCGCTCACGGCGGCACGGACAGTTTAAGCAGACGCCCCCAGCTGGGGGCCCTTTCCTCCAGCAACTTGTTTCCCGCAGGGACAGGCTGCCGGGAGCACTTCCTGTCTGGGGAGTATATAAGTGGATGCGCGGGCTTTTCCAGTTCCTCTTTGCCATGAGGTTGAATAAAGCAGTTGTGTTTTACTAACTCTGGTCTCGACTCCCACGTTTGCCGCGGTTTCTCAACACTGGTGACCCCGATGCTCAGGACGAATCCTAAGCTAGCATGGCGGATACAAACGCAGTCACGGTTAAACTACCGGACTTTTGGGAGAACTTGGCCGAAGCCTGGTTTGTTCAAGCCGAGTCCAGATTCCGGCTGAAACACATTACAGTCGACGCCACAAAGTACAACTACCTCGTCTCCTCTCTCACCTATGCCACAGTCCCCAAGGTTTGGGCAGCGCTGCAGGATCCACCAGTGGAAGGCAAGTACGAACATCTGAAGGCTGCGCTCCTTAAAAAATTTCAAACGTCCTCTTACCAGCGCCACTGCCAACTCCTGGACCTCCCCGGCCTTGGTGACGCTTCACCATCAGACCTGCTTTCCCACATGCTGTCCCTCTCGGACGACAAAAACACCGGCGCCCTCTTTCGCACGCTTTTCATTCGGCAGCTCCCCGCCAGCATCCGCCCGCTCATTGTGGAGTCTGACTCCACGGACCTGAATGAGATAGCCGAAAAGGCCGACCGGCTGCTCTCTGCGCAGTCCGCTCGCGACGTCGCGCCCGACCTCACGGCAACGACCACGCGGTCTTCCCGGCCCACTAGGCCCGACCGCCCTACCACTCCGGGTCACTGCTACTACCACACCCGTTTTGGCACTAGGGCCCAACACTGCACGCCACCGTGCACTTTCAAACCCCCACCCGCACCGGCCCCCGCGATGGCCGCGGGGCAAAAGGGGCCTCTACTGTACGTCACCGACGACAGAACCAACCGCCGATTTCTGTGCGACACAGGGGCCCAGCACAGCATCACCCCCGCCTCCGCCCTCGAAATCCAACGCGGCGCACGGGGTATCACGCTGGCTGCAGCCAATGGCTCTGACATCCGCACATATGGCACCCGCATGGTCACGCTCGACCTCGCGGGCCGCCGCTACCGCTGGGAGTTCCTCACAGCCAAGGTCCTCTGCCCACTCATCGGCGCCGACTTCCTACGCGCCCACGGCCTCCTTGTCGACATTCCGAGGCACCGCCTCGTCGACATCAACACTATGGCCCCCAGCCCCGGCGCATTCACCCCGGCCCGTTCGGCCGGCCTGACGACCTACTGCCTCGCCAGAGCCACGGATGACTACTCGGCACTGCTAGCCGAGTTTCCCGCCCTCACTAACCCGACCTTTTCGGCCAAAGCCGCCAACACAGTGTGGCGCACTATATCCCCACCACCGGCCCCCCAGTTTCTGCCCACGCCCGCAGACTCAACCCGGCCAAGCTGGAAATCGCGCGGGCCGAGTTCACCACCATGGAACAACTCGGCATCATCCGCCGCTCCAGCAGCCCTTGGACCTCGCCCCTCCACATCGCCCCCAAGCCCGGCGGAGGCTGGCGCCCTTGCGGGGACTACCGCCGCCTCAACGACGCCACCACCCCCGATCGATACCCGGTGCCACACACCCAGGACTTCTCGGCCCGACTGGCTGGACGAACCGTCTTTTCCAAGGTCGACCTGGTGCGCGGTTACCACCAAGTCCCCGTACACCCCGCGGACATCCCCAAAACGGCCGTCATCACCCCATTCGGCCTGTTCGAGTTCCTGAGGATGCCCTTCGGCCTCAAGAATGCAGCCCAGGCTTTCCAGCGCCTTATGGACTCAGTCCTCCGGGACCTGAACTTCCTATTCGTCTATCTAGACGACATTCTCGTGGCCAGCTCCTCCAAACAGGAACACCTCGAAAACCTTCGCATCCTGTTCGGGCGCCTAGCCCAACACGGGCTCATCCTCAGCCCGGCGAAGTGCCAATTCGGCCTAACCGAGATCGATTTTCTCGGTCACCACATCACCCCTGCTGGGGCCGTCCCCCTGCCCAACAAGGTGCAGGCCGTCCAGCAATTCCCCCGCCCCACAACCATCAAGGGCCTCCAGGAGTTCCTCGGGATGGTGAACTTCTACAACAGGTTCATCCCCAGAGCCGCAGCCCTCATGAAGCCCCTATACGACTCCCTCCGAGGTAAATCCGGCAAGATGGACGTAGCCTGGACCACTGACACGTCAGCCGCCTTCGACGCCACCAAAAACGCGCGCACCGACGCCACCCTGCTCGCGCACCCGAGGGCCGATGCCCGGGTCGCGCTCACTACCGACGCCTCCGACCACGCGGTCGGAGCCGTGTTTGAGCAGTGGGTCAATGGCGCGTGGCAGCCACTTGCCTTCTACAGCCGCCAACTGCGCCCCCCGGAGGTCAAATACTCTACTTTCGACCACGAGCTTCTCGCGCTCCACCTGTCGGTCCGCCATTTCAGGTTCCTCCTGGAAGGCCGCCCCTTCACCGCGTACGTGGACCACAAGCCGCTCACATACGCGATGGCCAAGCACACCGAACCCTGGTCTGCTAGGCAGCAACGCCAGCTCGCGGCCGTGTCCGAGTTTACTACGGACATCCAGCACGTCTCCGGTAGAGACAACATTGTCGCCGACTGCCTTTCCCGTCCCGCCATCTGTGCGAATCACCTCGCGGTCGACTACGCGCAACTAGCACCCAGCTCATGGACCCAGACCTCCTCTCGGCGGCTACCAGCCTGCCAGGGCTACGCCTAGCCAAGGTCGCGCACGGGCCCGAAGCCACGGCAGTCACTTGCGACGTCTCACTCGGCCAACCCAGGCCGGTCGTCCCTGCAACCTGGCGCCGCCGCATCCTCGACGCGCTACACGCGCTCTCCCATCCGGGTTCCCGCGCATCCGTCAAACTCCTCTCCCAGCGTTTCGTCTGGCGCGCCCTCAGCAAAGATGTTCGGACTTGGGCCACCTCCTGCCTCACCTGCCAACGGGCTAAGGTACAGCTACACACAAAAGCACCCCTGGGAGACTTCGAGGTACCCAGCCACCGCTTCGACCACGTACACGTCGACATCGTCGGTCCTCTGCCGCCATCGCAAGGCCAAACTTATCTCCTCATGATGGTCGACCGCTACACACGCTGGCCTGAGGCAGTGCCGCTGACCTCCACCACCACAGCCGACATCGCCAGGGCGTTCGTTAACACCTGGGTAGCGAGGTTCGGCATATCGGCCGACATAACCTCCGACAGAGGCGCCCAGTTCACCTCCGAACTCTGGACGGCCACAGCACGCAACCTCGGGGTGACGCTCCACCGAACCACGGCATACCACCCGCAGACCAATGGGCTGTGTGAACGCTTCCACAGGTCACTCAAGGCCTCACTCCGCGCTGGCCTGCAGGACAGTACCTGGACTGACCGCCTACCGTGGGTGCTACTAGGCCTACGCACCGCAGTCAAGGAAGACCTCCAGTCCTCGGCAGCGGAGTTAGTCTACGGACAACCGCTGCGCGTCCCAGACGAATTCCTTCCGGAGGCTACCACGCCTTGGTCGGCTGAACAGCAGCGGCTCGACTCTTTCTCTTCCGCTCAGCAGTTCGCCCCACTTCCGGTCAACCGACACGGCGAACTCGCACCTCACGTCCCGCCAAACTTATAGCAGGCGCGCTTCATCTTCGTGCGACACGACGCGCACCACGGGCCCCTGCGACCCCCGTACGACGGTCCGTACGAGGTACTACAAACCGGGGACAAGGTCTTCAAGCTGCGACTCGGCGACAGGGTCGACACAGTCTCCATCGACCGGCTCAAACCAGCACACACAGAACCAGGGGAACAGGTCCCTGTGGCCCGGCCTCCAACTAGAGGCCGTCCCGCCAGCACGCCAGCACAGCTGGCGGCGAACTGCCCGGCCCCACCAACTAGATCGGCGACCACTTAGAGCCGCTCCGGCAGAACCATCAGACCATCGTCACGACTCGTCCACTCCTCCTAAGCGGATTCTGGGGGGGAGCTCTGTGGCGACACGCCACCACTGGACACAATCCGCTCACGGCGGTACGGACAGTTTAAGCAGATGCCCTCAGCCGGGGGCCCTTTCCTCCAGCAACTTGTTCCGCTAGTGTTACACAATTTCTCTCTTCCCCTAGTAGGTATGGGAGTTTTTGGTCGTCATTCAAATTTCTGAATTCCGGGCATATTTGTGAGAATTTTTGGTAGAAATTCTCCCTGATGCCCTGATATTTTCTACAAGCTGTGAGGAAGTGCATCTCTGTCTCCACCACTCCCTGACTGCAGTGAGAGCATATCCTGTCCTCTCTTGGTAGCCGGGTCTGCCTGCGTCTACCTTTTTCGATCGCCAGGTTATGTTCACTAAGTCTGTACATTGTCAAAGTTTTTCTCAGTTTGCTATCCTTTACCATGGTCAGGTAATCAGCCATGTTGTATTGTCTGTTTAGGGCCAAGTAGCAATTGAGTTTGTTTTGGGTTTTTGTTGTTTCTGCCCAATATGACAGATATTTTTCCTTTTGCTTAGCGACGATTGTGTTGGGTCGAATTCTTTGTGTTACGCTGTCACTGTCCTGGGGCTGGTTATTGTTAGTAGTGTTAGTAGTTACTTCACTGAGTCCCAGGACTAGTTGACTGAGGGTATTCTTCTTTAAGGTCCTCTCTTGGCATTTCAGGGCTTCGTAATGATAG
>NW_028225187.1:16443182-16448182 GCF_052327205.1 Somniosus microcephalus | reverse complement strand
GGAGAGCGTGAGGGGTGGGGCCGTGCTCTGCGGAAGGTTCAGCCTCTGCATCTGTGATTGGAGGAGAGAGAGGTCAGTTTCAGCGCTACAACAAATGGCGAAGGGGGGGGCAATGTTTCTTTAAACGTGGAATGGTGGACTGTCCCTTTAAATGTGGGATGTCGGACTGTCCCTTTAAAAGCCGAATACTGGACTGTCTCTGTAAATACGGAATGGTGGACTGTCTCTTTAAAAAAAAGAATGGTGGCCTATCTCTTTAACTGTGGAATGATGGCCTGTCTCTTTAAAAAAGGAATGGTGGACTGTCTCTTTAAATACGGAATGGTGGACTGTCTCTTCAAACACGGAATGGTGGACTGTCTCTTTAAACGCGGAATGATGGACGACCTCTTCAAACGCACGACGGTGGACCGCCTCTTTAAAGGTGGGATGGTGGGCTGTCCCTTTAAACGCACAACGGTGGCCTGTCTCTTTAAAAGCCGAATCACGGACTGCTCCCTAAATAGGGACTGGCGGACTGTCCCTTTAAATGCGGAATGATGGACTGTCTCTTTAAATGTGGGGGGGCGGGGCTTTAACAATCCGGCGCAGGGGAGGTCCCATTGGGTGAATCTTGTGCTGGGAACAGTGAGAGTGCGAAGACGGCCTAATTCACTCCCTGAACCTCTCCGCCCCTCTCTCAACCTCCTTTAAGAGCCTCCTTAAAACCGACCTCGTTGACGGAGATCTCGGTCGCCGCTCCCTAACATCTCCTTCTTGGATGTACTGAGAGGGCGAGATAGGGAATTCATAGGGCTGGAGGTTATGCTACACAGACCCCATGTGGTGCACTGTGTTCAGTTCCGGGCCCCCGCACCACAAGGAAGGATATACTGGCCTTGGAAGGGGGCGGTGCAAGGGTAGGTTTACCAGAATGATACCAGGGGCAAAAAGGGTTAAATTATGTGGACAGGTTGCACAGACCAGGCCTGTACTCCCTCGAGTGTAGAGGATTGAGGGGTGATCTGACCAAGATGATTAAAGGATTCGACAGGGTAGAGAGAGAATGGGCCTCCTCCTGGTCCTATGTAATAGGCTCGAGGGGCCGAATGGGCCTCCTCCTGTTCCTGTGTAACAGGCTCGAGGGGCTGAATGGGCCTCCTCCTGTTCCTGTGTAACAGACTCAAGGGGCTGAATGGGCCTCCTCCTGTTCCTGTGTAACAGGCTCGAGGGGCTGAATGGGCCTCCTCCTGTTCCTGTGTAACAGGCTCGAGGGGCTGAATGGGCCTCCTCCTGTTCCTGTGTAACAGGCTCGAGGGGGCTGAATGGGCCTCCTCCTGTTCCTGTGTAACAGGCTCGAGGGGCTGAATGGGCCTCCTCCTGTTCCTGTGTAACAGGCTCGAGGGGCTGAATGGACCTCCTCCTGTTTCTGTGTAACAGGCTCGAGGGGCTGAATGGACCTCCTCCTGTTCCTGTGTAACAGGCTCGAGGGGCTGAATGGGCCTCCTCCTGTTCCTGTGTAACAGACTCAAGGGGCTGAATGGGCCTCCTCCTGTTCCTGTGTAACAGGCTCGAGGGGCTGAATGGGCCTCCTCCTGTTCCTGTGTAACAGGCTCGAGGGGCTGAATGGACCTCCTCCTGTTCCTGTGTAACAGACTCAAGGGGCTGAATGGGCCTCCTCCTGTTCCTGTGTAACAGGCTCGAGGGGCTGAATGGGCCTGCTCCATTTACTATGTAATAGGCCAGGACACCGGGGAGAACTCCCCCCTGCTCTTCTTCCAATAGTGGCCGTGGGATCTTTTACGTCCACCTGAGAGAGCAGATGGGGCCTCGGTTTAACATCTCATCTGAAAGACGGCACCTCCGACAGTGCAGCGCTCCCTCAGTACTGGCACCGGGGAGTGTGGGCCTGGATTATGGGGCTCGAGTCTCTGGAGTATATACATCTACCTCCGACAGTGCAGCGCTCCCTCAGTACTGGCACCGGGGAGTGTGGGCCTGGATTATGGAGCTCGAGTCCTAGAGTATATACATCTACCTCCGACAGTGCAGCTCTCCCTCAGTACTGGCACCGGGGAGTGTGGGCCTGGATTATGGGGCTCGAGTCCTAGAGTATATACATCTACCTCCGACAGTGCAGCACTCCCTCAGTACTGGCACCGGGGAGTGTGGGCCTGGATTATGGGGCTCGAGTCCTAGAGTATATACATCTACCTCCGACAGTGCAGCACTCCCTCAGTACTGGCACCGGGGAGTGTGGGCCTGGATTATGGGGCTCGAGCCCTAGAGTATATACATCTACCTCCGACAGTGCAGCGCTCCCTCAGTACTGGCACCGGGGAGTGTGGGCCTGGATTATGGGGCTCGAGTCCTAGAGTATGCACATCTACCTCCGACAGTGCAGCGCTCCCTCAGTACTGGCACCGGGGAGTGTGGGCCTGGATTATGGAGCTCGAGTCCTAGAGTATGTACATCTACCTCCGACAGTGCAGCGCTCCCTCAGTACTGGCACCGGGGAGTGTGGGCCTGGATTATGGAGCTCGAGTCCGAGAGTATATACATCTGCCTCCGACAGTGCAGCGCTCCCTCAGTACTGGCACCGGGGAGTGTGGGCCTGGATTATGGGGCTCAAGTCCTAGAGTATATACATCTACCTCCGACAGTGCAGCACTCCCTCAGTACTGGCACCGGGGAGTGTGGGCCTGGATTATGGGGCTCAAGTCCTAGAGTATATACATCTACCTCCGACAGTGCAGCGCTCCCTCAGTATTGGCACCGGGGAGTGTGGGCCTGGATTATGGGGCTTGAGTCTCTGGAGTGGGGTGGCTGGAACACAGGACCTTCTGACTCCGAGGCGAGAGAGAGAGAATGCGCTGCACACTGAGAGACGGTTGACATCTTTGTTAATGGTGCTCTCAGGATGCACCTTGTTATTGAGCAGTGGGAGTGTGGCAGTGGAGAGACCCTTACCTCCATATGAACTCTGTTGGCGAGGTTCTGCAGGTGTGTCAGGACCTCCGTGATTTTGCGATCCAGGGAGGTCTTGGCGATGGGCTTGGTGCCTCTCAGCCACACTAGATGTCTCTCGTACGCGTGGAGGTGCCGGTCCATGGCCGGAAGACTGTCTTCTGCCTGGGGAAAGACAAAATGGAAGGTCACGTCCTCTGTTCCTGAATCTCTGAAATCTGATCGGGCGGGGGGGACTTCAGATGAGCCGGATGTTGTCTGCCGCTTTCTACAACAGCAAATTGCATTTATATAGCGCCTCTAACGTAGTAAAACGTCCCAAGGTGCTTCACAGGAGCGATTATCAAACACAATTTGACACCGAGCCACATAAGGAGATATTAGGGCAGGTGACCAAACGCTTGGTCAAAGAGGTCGGTTTTAAGGAGCGTCTTAAAGGAGGAGAGAGAGGCGGAGAGGTTTAGGGAGGGAATTCCAGAGCTCAGGGCCCCAGGCAGCTGAAGGCACGGCCGCCAATGGTGGAGCGATGGAAATCGGGGATGCTCAAGAGGGCAGAATTGGAGGAGCGCAGAGATCTCTGAGGGTTGTAGGGGCTGGAGGAGGTTACAGAGATAGGGAGGGGGCGAGGGGCCATGGAGGGATTTGAACAGGAGGATGAGAATTGTAGGGGCTGGAGGAGGTTAGAGAGATAGGGAGGGGGCGAGGACCATGTTGGGATTTGAACAGGAGGATGAGAATTGTAGGGGCTGGGGGAGGTTACAGAGATAGGGAGGGGGCGAGGGCCATGGAGGGATTTGAACAGGAGGATGAGAATTGTAGGGGCTGGAGGAGGTTACAGAGATAGGGAGGGGGCGAGGGGCCATGGAGGGATTTGAACAGGAGGATGAGAATTGTAGGGGCTGGAGGAGGTTACAGAGATAGGGAGGGGGCGAGGGCCATGGAGAGATTTGAACAGGAGGATGAGAATTGTAGGGCTGGAGGAGGTTACAGAGATAGGGAGGGGGCGAGGGCCATGGAGGGATTTGAACAGGAGGATGAGAATTGTAGGGGCTGGAGGAGGTTACAGAGATAGGGAGGGGGGGCGAGGGGCCATGGAGGGATTTGAACAGGAGGATGAGAATTGTAGGGGCTGGAGGAGGTTACAGAGATAGGGAGGGGGGCGAGGGCCATGGAGGGATTTGAACAGGAGGATGAGAATTGTAGGGGCTGGAGAAGGTTACAGAGATAGGGAGGGGGCGAGGGCCATGGAGGGATTTGAACAGGAGGATGAGAATTGTAGGGCTGGAGGAGGTTAGAGAGATAGGGAGGGGGTGAGGGGCCATGGAGGGATTTGAACAGGAGGATGAGAATTGTAGGGCTGGAGGAGGTTAGAGAGATAGGGAGGGGCGAGGACCATGTTGGGATTTGAACAGGAGGATGAGAATTGTAGGGGCTGGGGGAGGTTACAGAGATAGGGAGGGGGCGAGGGCCATGGAGGGATTTGAACAGGAGGATGAAAATTGTAGGGGCTGGAGGAGGTTACAGAGATAGGGAGGGGGCGAGGGGCCATGGAGGGATTTGAACAGGAGGATGAGAATTGTAGGGGCTGGGGGAGGTTACAGAGATAGGGAGGGGGCGAGGGCCATGGAGGGATTTGAACAGGAGGATGAGAATTGTAGGGGCTGGAGGAGGTTACAGAGATAGGGAGGGGGCGAGGCCATGGAGGGATTTGAACAGGAGGATGAGAATTGTAGGGCTGTAGGAGGTTACAGAGATAGGGAGGGGGCGAGGGCCATGGAGGGATTTGAACAGGAGGATGAGAATTGTAGGGGCTGGAGTAGGTTACAGAGATAGGGAGGGGGCGAGGGCCATGGAGGGATTTGAACAGGAGGATGAGAATTGTAGGGGCTGGAGTAGGTTACAGAGATAGGGAGGGGGCGAGGACCATGTTGGGATTTGAACAGGAGGATGAGAATTGTAGGGGCTGGGGGAGGTTACAGAGATAGGGAGGGGGCGAGGGCCATGGAGGGATTTGAACAGGAGGATGAGAATTGTAGGGGCTGGAGGAGGTTACA
>NW_028225187.1:16421333-16438833 GCF_052327205.1 Somniosus microcephalus | reverse complement strand
CAGGGGGAGGGATTCAAGTTCCTGGGACATTGGAACCGGTTCTGGGGGAGGTGGGACCAGTTCAAACTGGACGGTTTGCACCTGGGCAGGGCTGGGACCGATGTCCTAGGGGGAGTGTTTGCTAGTGCTCTGGGGGAGAGTTTAAACTAAAATGGCAGGGGGTTGGGAACCTGTGCAAGGAGACAGAGGAAAGGGAAACCAGGATAAAAGCAAAAGATAGGAAGGAGAAAAACAAAAGTGACAGGCAGAGAAATCAAGGGTTTAAATCAAACATGGCCACATTAAATAATAATTCTAAAAGATCTAAGAGCGTTAAAAAAACAAGCCTGAAAGCTTTGTGTCTTAATGCGAGGAGCATTCATATTTAGGTGGATGAATTAGCTGCGCAAACAGAGGTAAACGAATATGATATGATTGGGATTATGGAAACATGGCTCCAGGGTGACCAAGGCTGGGAACTCAACATCCAGGGGTATTCAATATTCAGGAAAGATAGGCAAAAAGGAAAAGGAGGTGGGGTAGCATTGCTGGTTAACGAGGGGATTAACACAATTGAAAGGAAAGATATTAGCTCTGATGATGTGGAATCTGTATGGGTAGAACTGATATTGGGTCAAAGGATCAGGATAGTGAAACAGTTTGGGTGGAGATAAGGAATAATAAGGGGAAAAAGTCACTAGTGGGCGTAGCCTATAGGCCTCCGAACAGTTGCAACTCTGTTGGTCAGAGTATAAATCAGGAAATAGTTGGGGCTTGTAATAAGGGAACAGCTTAATCATGGGGGATTTTAACTTTCATATTGACTGGACTAATCAAATTGGGCATGGCAGCCTTGAGGAAGAGTTCATAGAGTGTATTAGGGACGGGTTCCTTGAGCAGTATGTAACTGAACCAACCAGGGGGCAGGCAATCTTAGATCTGGTCCTGTGTAATGAGACAGGATTAATAAAAAATGTCCTAGTAAAGGATCCCCTTGGAATGAGTGACCATAATATGGTTGAATTCCAAATTCAGTTTGAAGGTGAGAGAGTTGGACCTCAAACCAGCGTACTAAGCTTAAATAAAGGAGACTATGAAGGTATGAGAGTAGAATTGACTAAAGTGGACTGGGAAAACAGATTAAAGTGTAAGACGGTACAAGAGCAGTGGTGTACATTCAAGGAGATATTTCACATCTTTCAAGATAAATATATTCCACTGAGGAAAAAGGGGAGTAAAAGAAAAGACAGCCATCCATGGCTTAGTAAAGTAATAAAGGATAGTATTCGACTGAAAACAAGGGCATATAAATTAGCCAAATCTAGTGGGAGGATAGAAGATTGGGAAGCATTTAAAAGCCAGCAAACAATAACTAAAAGATTAATTAAGAAAGGGAAGATAGATTATGAAAGTAAACTAGCAAAAAATATAAAAACAGATAGCAAGAGTTTCTACAGCTATATAAAAAGAAAAAGGGTGGCTAAAGTGAACGTTGGTCCCTTAGAGGATGGGACTGGGAAACTAGTGGTGGGGAACATGGAGATGGCAAAGATGCTGAACAAATATTTTGTATCAGTCTTTACAGTAGAGGACACTAAAAATATCCCAACACTGGACAAACAGGGGGCAATGGGGGGGGGGGAGGAGCTAAAGACGATTAAAATCACTAAGGAGATGGTACTCAGTAAAATAATGGGACTTAAGGCGGATAAATCCCCCGGACCTGATGGCCTACATCCTAGGGTCTTGACAGAAGTGGCGGTAGGGATTGTGGATGCATTGGTGATCATTTTCCAGAACTCCCTGGACTCAGGAAAGGTCCCGGCAGATTGGAAAACTGCTAATGTAACACCCTTATTTAAGAAGGGAAGTAGACAAAAAGCTGGAAACTATAGACCAGTTAGCCTAACATCTGTGGTTGGCAAAATGTTGGAGTCCATTATTAAGGAAACAATAACAGAGCATTTGGATAAACATAATTTAATAGGACAGAGTCAGCATGGTTTTACGAAGGGGAAGTCATGGTTGACAAATTTGCTCGAATTCTTTGAGGATGTAACATATAGGGTGGATAAAGGGGAACCAGTGGATGTAGTGTATTTGGACTTCCAAAAGGCATTTGACAAGGTTCCACACAAAAGATTACTGATCAAGTTAAAAAATCACGGGATTGGGGGTAATATCCTGGCATGGGTGGAAGATTGGCTATCTAACAGAAAACAAAGAGTTGGGATAAATGGTTCATTCTCGGGCTAGCAATCAGTAACTAGTGGTGTTCCACAGAGGTCAGTGCTGGGACCCCAACTCTTTACAATCGATATTAACGATTTGGAGGAAGGGACCAAGTGCAACATATCCAAGTTTGCCGACGATACAAAGATGGGAGGGAAAGCAGTGAGTGAGGAGGACATAAAAAACCTGCAAAAGGACATAGACAGGCTAAGTGAGTGGGCAGAGATTTGGCAGATGCAATATAATTGCAGAAAAAATCAAAGAGCAAGTTATTATCGAAATGGAGAAAAACTGCAAAGTGCTACAGTACAAAGGGATCTGGGGGTCCTGGTGCATGAAACACAAAAAGTTAGTCTGCAGGTGCAGCAGGTGATCAAGAAGGCCAATGGAATCTTGGCTTTTATTGCAAGGGGGATGGAGTATAAAAACAGGGAAGTCTTGCTGCAGTTATACAGGGTATTGGTGAGGCCACACCTGGAATACTGCGTGCAGTTTTGGTTTCCATATTTAAGAAAAGATATACTTGCTCTCGAGGCGGTTCAGAGAAGGTTCACTCGGTTGATTCCGGAGATGAGGGGGGTTGACGTATGAGGAAAGGTTGAGTAGGTTGGGACTCTACTCATTGGAGTTCAGAAGAATGAGAGGCGATCTTATCGAAACATATAAGATTGTGAGGGGGCTTGATCGGGTGGATGCGGGGAGGATGTTTCCACTGATGGGTGAGATTAGAACTAGGGGGCACAATCTTAGAATAAGGGGCTGCCCTTTCAAAACTGAGATGAGGAGAAACTTCTTCACTCAGAGGGTAGTAAATCTATGGAATTTACTACCCCAGAGAGCTGTGGAAGCTGCGACATTAAATACATTTAAAACGGAGATAGACATTTTCCTAGCAGATAAGGGAATTAGGGGTTACGGGGAGAGGGCAGGGAAGTGGAGGTGAGTCTAGATTCAGATCAGCCATGATCCTATTGAATGGCGGAGCAGGCCCGAGGGGCCGTATGGCCTACTCCTGCTCCTATTTCTTATGTTCTTAAATACCAAGGGGCAGAAAACGTTAGTGGGAGTGGTATATAGACCTCCAAACAGTAATGCGGAGGTTGGGGATGGCATTAAACGGGAAATTAGAGAAGCGTGCAATAAGGGCACAGCAGTCATCATGGGTGACTTTAATCTACATATAGATTGGGCAAACTGTTAGATCCGTGGTTCAGTGGATATGCTATTATTAAATAATCACACGGATGCTGTACATTAACAAACAACAGGTCTTTACTGGAGGAGGGTAATCTCTAGAGTGGGGGTACAGAGGCATGCGCAAAGCTTATATACCGGTGTGGTCACTGCCGGTACTACAGTATACAGGAGCTGTAAAAGTAGTTCTGATTAAAGGCACATACACTACACAAACCAAATTAGTAACAATACTGTGGAGGAGGAATTCCTGGAGTGTATACGGGATGGTTTCCTGGACCAATATGTCGAGGAACCAACCAGAGATCAGGCCATCTTAGACTGGGTATTATGTAATGAGAAAGGATTAATCAGCAATCTTGTGCGAGGCCCCTTGGGTCGGAGCGATCATAATATGATCGAATTCTTCATTAAGATGGAGAGTGAAATAGTTGACTCAGAGACTAGGGTCCTGAATTTAAATAAAGGAGACTACGATGGTATGAGGTGCGAGTTGGGTAGGATTGATTGGGGAATGTCACTCAAAGGGTTGATTGTGGATGGGCAATGGCAAACATTCAAAGACCGCACGGATGAACTACAGAATTTGTTCATCCTAGTTTGGCATAAAAATAAAACAAAAAAGGTGACTCAACCGTGGCTAACAAGCGAAATTAGGGATAGCATAAGGTCCAAGGAGAGGACATATAAATTAGCCAGAAAAAGCAGTAAACCTGAGGATTGGGAGCAGTTTAGGAGTCAACAAAGGAGGACAAAGGGATTAATTAAGAAAGGGAAAATAGAATATGAGAGTAAGCTTTCAGGGAACATAAAAACTGACTGTAAAAGCTTTTATAGATATGTGAAGAGAAAAAGATTGGTGAAGTCAAACGTAGGTCCCTTGCAGTCAGAATCAGGGGAATTTATAATGGGTAACAAAGAAATGGCTGACCAATTAAATACATATTTTGGTTCTGTCTTCACAAAGGAGGACACAAATAACCTCCCAAAGATGTCGGGGAACATAGGGTCTAATGAAAGGAAGGAACTGATAGAGATCAGTATTTGTAGGGAAATGGTGTTAGGAAAATTGATGGGATTGAGGGCCGATAAATCCCCAGGGCCTGATAATCTACATCCCAGGGTACTTAAGGAAGTGGCCCTAGAAATAGTAGATGCATTGCTGGTCATCTTCCAAAATTTGATAGACTCTGGAACGGTACCCATGGATAGGCGGGTAGATAATGTTACCCCACTATTCAAAAAAGGTGGTAGAGAAAAGGCAGGGAATTATAGACCGGTAAGTTTGACATCAGTAGTGGGGAAAATGCTAGAGTCCATTATAAAAGATGTAATAGCAGAGCACTTGGAAAGCAGTGACTGGATCGGACAAAGTCAACATGGATTTACAAAAGGTAAATCATGCTTGACTAATCTACTGGAATTTTTTGAGGATGTAACTGGTAAAATAGATAAGGGAGAACCAGTGGATGTGGTGTATTTGGACTTTCAGAAGGCTTTCGATAAGGTCCCGCATAAGAGATTAGCGTGCAAAATTAAGGCACATGGGATTGGGGGCAAGGTATTGACTTGGATAGAGAACTGGTTGGCAGACAGAAAGCAAAGAGTTGGAATAAACGGGTCGTTTTCCGAGTGGCAGGCAGTGACTAGTGGGGTACCGCAGGGATCGGTCCTTGGACCCCAGCTATTCACAATATATATTAATGATCTGGACGAAGGAACTAGGGGGGAGAAATTGGGTATAGCCGCGTTTGGGGCGATAGTCCTGGCGAAGCGCAAAGCCTAGCGCCAGTTGCGATTTAGCACCACCTGGCGTGATATTGGGTTGCAGAGCCCCTAAAGGTGATTGCGGCGCTAAATCAGGCGCTGCACGCTACTCTTAAGGCGCTAACCCGGCGGCGCAACCCAATTTAGCGGCGGCGGGGTGCAGCGAGGTAGCTGTCAATAATCACTTTCCGTGAGACACACTGGCGCCGGCCAGCTCTTAAAGGGGCAGGTCAATTGGCATCACCAGACACACTCACTGCCTTGTAGGCCTTCAAAGCGGTGGGAGCCTACCTGTGGCGCACCAGCCTAGCAAGACATGGAAAGGGTGAGGCAGAGGGCGGAACGCCTCACTGATGGGGCATTGGATGCTTTGGTTGGTGCAGTGGAATCAAGGCCAAGGAAGATGGTCGGAATGTGATTTATGTTTTCGACAGTCTCCTGGGTGTGAGAGGCAGTTATGTGTCAGTGTATTAGTTTTGCTTTCTGTTGCCATAGCTTTCTCATGTTTGAAGGAACCACATTTTGTGTAATGAAACACTTTCTTCATTTACAATGGCCATGCCTGCTATTTACATGCATCTTGCCCTTCACAGGCTTGGGGGTATCAGACCGGTTCCATTCCTGTTCTTGGAATGGCAGCAAGCATTCCGTGAGAGGGGCCTAGAAGCTACTTCTGATCAGCCTCTGACGCGCAGCCTGAGAAGAGCCGCTCGTGTGGAAGTTCAGGCCAGCAGGCATCTTCTCAGCCACCGACAGAGATGTCCTGCACCTTATCTGAGGCTGCAGATCTGGCTGAAGCAGCTGGCACAGCTCAGTCACCACCTCCTTTCTAAATCGCAGCCTTCTGACACACTGCTCCTCCGGCATGTTCATGTAGGAAAACTGCTGTCGGAAAACCCTGCCAGTGTAAGGTCTGCTGTGGCGACGTCTGTTGGCCCTCCTCCGTCTGACCATGCCCGCCCCCCTCTCCCAGCGTCTCAGTGCCCTTCCCAGATGATTCAGCAGCAGGACGTTCCCCTCCAATGCAGCCCCCATAATAAGTGCCCACAGGAATGTTACCCGTTGTCAAGGCTCACCAACAGCAAGGTGATGGTCAGAAGGCTGAAGATCGTCTGCCTGCGCTGGCTCAGTGGTCAAATGGCTCTCAGTGTGCAGCTCAGCAACTCTTTGTAGCTCTCGAGCAAGTTGTGCTCCAACAATGGCTGCCGCTTTTAAACCACACCAGTCCCCTTTAAATAACGCTCCTCCAGCCCGAGAGTGACTTGGTAAGGTCCAGGTAAGCTGTCATTATTAGCGCCAGGCGCTACGGAGGGGGGCGCCACTGAATTTGCAGTCCGGGGCGCCCAAAAGGCGTTGCACACTCAAATGACGTCATAATCAGCCTGCGCCCATGAGCGGGCGCTAAGATTTAGCGCTGGCACTAAATGCATGCTCAATATGGGGCGAGGCCTTGCGCCCGCCCGGAAATTGGCTAGCGCCCCACTTCTTGGCCTCTTTAGGCGTTAATCGGTGGCGCTAACAACCGAATTTCTCCCCCTAGATGTAATATCTCCAAGTTTGCAGACGACACAAAGCTGGGTGGGCGTGTGTGCTGTGAGGAGGATGCCGAGAAACTCCAGTATGATTTGGACAGGTTGGGTGATTGGGCAGATGCAATATAACGTGGATAAATGTGAGGTTATCCACTTTGGTGTCAAAAACAGGAAGGTAGATTATTATCTGAACGGCAATAGATTGGGAAAAGGGGAAGTGCAACGAGACCTGGGTGTCCTTGTGCACCAGTCGCTGAAGGTAAGCATGCAGGTGCAGCAGGCGGTTAAGAAGGCAAATGGTATGTTGGCCTTCGTAGCGAGAGGATTCGAGTACAGGAGCAAAGATGTCTTGCTGCAGTTGTACAGGGCCTTGGTGAGACCACACCTTGAGTATTGTGTGCAGTTTTGGTCGCCTTATCTGAGGAAGGATGTCCTTGCCATGGAGGGAGTGCAGCGAAGATTCACCAGACTGATACCTGGGATGGCAGGAATGACGTATGAGGAGAGATTGGGTCGATTGGGCTTATACTCGCTGGAGTTTAGAAGAATGAGAGGGGATCTCACTGAAACTTATAAAATTCTAACAGGACTGGACAGACTAGATGCAGGAAGGATGTTCCCGATGGCGGGGGAGTCCAGAACCAGGGGTCACAGTCTAAGGATAAGGGGTAAGCCATTTAGGACTGAGATGAGGAGGAATTTCTTCACCCAGAGAGTGGTGAACCTGTGGAATTCTCTACCACAGAAGGCGGTGGAGGCCAATTCATTAAATATATTCAAGAAGGAGTTGGATATATTTCTTGAGGCTAAAGGGATCAAAGGATATGGGGAGAAAGCAGGGACAGGGTACTGAATTTGGATGATCAGCCATGATCTCATTGAATGGCGGAGCAGGCTCGAGGGGCCGAATGGCCTACTCCTGCTCCTATCTTCTATGTTTCTATGTTTGTAACGCTCTCTGACTCTTTCTCTGTCTTTCTCTCTCTCTGTCTCTCTCTCTCTGTCTCTCTCTGTATCACTTTCTCTCTCTCTCTCTCTGTCTCTGTCTCTCTCTGTGTCTTTCTCTCTCTCTGTCTCTCTCTCTCCCTCTCTGTCTCTGTTTCTCTCTCTCTCTCTCTCTCTCTTTCTGTCTCTCTCTCTATCTCTCTCTCTCTCACGGTCTCTCTTTCTCTCTCTCTCTTGTAGTGTATGTGCCTTTAAGAGCCCCCTGTGTACTGTAATGCCGGTAATGGCCACTCGGGCTATATAAGCCTGTATATTGTGTTGTATCAGTTAGTTCCCCTCCAGACTTTGTTCAGTAAACACCTGTGAAACCAACTCCTGTCTTCAGTGTTTCTATTAACACACGGACACAACAGTGGCGACGAATTGGAAACGGACTTACCTGCAATTCGGGAGCACCTCAAGGGCATCGATTCCTCTGGCATCCAAAGTTGAAGAAAAATCAAGAAAAAGAAAAAGCTGTGGTTTCACCAGCTAGCCAAGCTGGTGGCAGGTACTGCAATAATCCTTCCTGGGCGTCGGGCTGGGGCTCCAGCGGCTGGCTCTACAGCTGGGCCAAGCAGCGAAGGCGAAGGCAAGCAGTAACAGACGGGGAGGGAGCACTCGGGAGACGGCCGGCGCTGCAAGCAGTTCGGCGTTCAGACCTAGCAGAGAGAGTCCGGTGGGAACGAGTCTCCAACTGTAAATAAATAAATAAAAGGAACAGAAACCGCGGGAGACAGCGTTGTCATCGGCAGCAGCGGCGGGGAAGTGCGGGAAGCGCCATATCTTTTCTGCAGAAAAGAAAGAAAAGCGCGGGAAGCGCCATTTTTTTTTCTAGGATGCCTAAGTCTGGCAATATTGATGCTTTTGATAATGAAATAGAGGATTGGACCACATATGTGGAAAGAGTGGAGGTATATTGCACTGCAAATGGAATAGAAGATGAAAAAAAAGCTTCAGTACTGCTAAATCTAATGGGCGCAAAGACATACGGGCTGTTACGAAATTTAATCACTCCAGCCAAACCAAAGGACAAGAATTTTAAAGAGATTGTTGATACCCTACAGGAGCACTTAAACCCAACACCGCTGCTGATAGCGGAACGATTCAAATT
Source organism: Somniosus microcephalus (assembly GCF_052327205.1). Taxonomy (NCBI): domain Eukaryota; kingdom Metazoa; phylum Chordata; class Chondrichthyes; order Squaliformes; family Somniosidae; genus Somniosus; species Somniosus microcephalus. The sequence continues at coordinate 16,430,031 of NW_028225187.1, read as the reverse complement.
CTTCAAGAGAAATCAACACAAGAATGAAAGTAACACTGATTACCTCACCGAATTAAGAAAGCTATCAAAGTACTGCCAATTCGGGGCAGGACTAGCAGATTATCTTCGCGACAAATTCGTCTGCGGTCTCCTAAGTGAAGGAACACAGAAAAGGCTGCTTTCTGAGAAAGATTTAACACTGGACAAGGCTTTCAGTATGGCTGTATCATACGAAGCAGCCGCAAGAGGAGCTGCAGAGATACAACAAAAGACACAGGACTTCAGCACCCATGAAATGACACAGGGTTTCGAGAGATGTTATCGCTGCAGCAGATCCACCCATGACCAGAGGGGCTGCTGGTTCAAGGACAAAGCATGCAGGCAATGCGGAAAGATTGGACACATTGCACGGGTATGCCGATCTGGACAAAAAAAATCCACGGACAGGAAAACAAAAATCAATAAAGAAAAGTACAGAAAGGTACAAATGATGACGGACAGTAGCTCCGAAGACCAGAAGAGCGGTAGCGACTCCGAAAACAAGAGACTAACCTGTCTCAAATTACATAATGTAATTGCCAAAGATGATTACCAGACCATTTGGGTTACCCTCACGATAGCAGGGTCCCCAGTTAAAATGGAGCTAGATACAGGATCAGCTCTGACCGTCATAAATCGACGGGATTACGAGCGGCTATTTCCACATGTACCTTTAAAAGACACATCCATTATCTTGAAAACATATACGGGGCAGAAAGTATACCCCAAAGGAAAAATAAGGGTGCCTGTTGTATACAACGGCAAGGAAATACAAAAGTTGTATTTATACATTCTACAAGATGGTGGTCCACCGCTGTTGGGACGTGAATGGATCAGGAAAATACGTTTAGACTGGCACTCCATTCAGGCACTGACGGTGACCAGTAAGGAAAAAAACAATGATGACATCATACCTGAACGATTAAAAGACATCTTGGCCAACGCCAAAGAAGTGTTTCAAGAGAAACTAGGAACCTTGAAAGGCATCACCGCCTCAATAAAAGTGGAAGATGCAGCAATTCCCAAGTTTTTTAAGGCAAGACCGGTGCCATACGCAATACGTCCGGCAGTCGAGGCAGAGCTGGAGAATTTGGAAAAGGCAGGCGTATTATCCAAAATAGATTGGAGCGAGTGGGCAACACCCATCGTCCCAGTCATGAAGAAAGCGTTGAATAATGATAAATCTGAAGAACAGAGAAAAATTCGCATCTGTGGGGACTTCAAGGTGACTGTAAACCCGGTCCTTCACATGGTACAGTATCCTCTTCCGAGGATAGAAGATATTTTCGCCTCACTATCCGGAGGGAAACGTTTCACCAAAATTGACTTGGCACAAGCATATCTACAGATGGAGGTTGAAGAGGCCTCTAAAAAGTATCTCACGATAAATACACACAAAGGTCTGTACCAGTACAATCGACTGGTTTTCGGAGTAGCATCAGCTCCAGCTATCTGGCAAAGAGCTATGGAGCAAGTCCTCCAAGGGATTCCGGGGACTCAATGCTACCTAGACGACATCCTTGTAACAGGAGAAAACGACAACGAGCACCTTGTCAATTTGGAGCAGGTGCTCACTAGGCTGAGAGAACGGGGTCTACGAGCAAATCGCCCCAAGTGCAAATTTTTCCAAAATCAAATATCATATTGTGGCCACATAATTAATAAGGAAGGGTTGCATAAGTCACCTGAAAAAATTGAAGCGGTCATAAAAGCCCCAGCACCTGAAAATGTTTCACAATTAAGGTCATTCCTGGGATTAATAAATTACTATCATAAATTTTTACCAAACTTATCAACTCTTCTACACCCTCTTAATGAACTGCTACAAACAGGAGTAATTTGGAAATGGAGCGAAGACTGTAAACATGCCTTCCATAAATGCAAAGACTTAATCACGTCCAAAGAAGTTTTGGCTCATTACAACCCATCACTGCCAATCAGACTGGCGTGCGATGCATCCCCTTACGGCGTAGGAGCGGTATTATCGCATAGATTCCCTGATGGCTCAGAACGGCCGATAGCTTTTGTGTCACGCTCATTGAACTCAGCTGAGCGTAACTTTGCCCAGATCAACAGGGAAGCACTCAGCCTGGTATGGGGAGTGAAGAAATTCAACCATTACCTGCACGGACAAAAATTTACCTTGTTGACTGACCATCAACCCCTCATCTCCATATTCAACCCTAAAAAGGGTGTTCCCATTATGACAGCGCAAAGGCTACAGAGGTGGTCCCTTTTTCTAGGGGCACACCAATACAACATAGAATACAAAGGATCAAAACAGCATGGGAATGCTGACGGGTTATCGCGCCTACCGTTGCCAACGGTAGAAGAAGCACCTACCGTAGACCCAGTGGAGATTTTCCACTCTACCATAGTCGAATGTCTACCAGTAACAAATTCTGCCATTGAAAGGGAAACTAGAAATGACCCGACTCTCTCACGTGTCTACGATTTAATAGTGAAGGGATGGCCAGCACATGGCGAACCACTGTTGCCAGCATTCTCGCAAAGAAGAGAACAGCTGTCAGTGTGCCGAGGAACCTTGATGTGTGGATCCAGAGTGGTGATTCCACCCAAACTCCAGGATAAAGTTCTAAAGGAGCTTCACGAGGGGCATCTGGGTGGAGTGAAAATGAAGAACCTAGCCAGGGCGTTTGTATAGTGGCCAGGTATCGATGGAGACATCGAAGAAATGACCAAGAGCTGCCTAGGATGCCAGAAGGTCCAAAACGCTCCACCACAAGCCCCTCTACATCCATGGGAGTGGCCCTCATCTCCATGGCAAAGGGTACACATCGACTTTGCTGGTCCATTTATGGACTCAATGTTCTTAATCGCGGTTGATGCACACTCCAAGTGGCCGGAGGTAATAAAGATGTCCTCCACCACCACGGAAAAAACCATCACAGTATTAAGGACCATATTTGCCAGGAATGGGCTGCCGGAACAGATCTGTTCTGATAATGGACCGCAATTTGTGTCCAAAGAATTCAGGAAGTTCTTAAAAAACAATGGGGTTAAGCACTACACGTCCGCCCCATACCATCCCGCCACCAATGGATTGGCTGAAAGGTTTGTCCAGACCTTCAAGAAGGCCATAAAGGCCATGGGTAATGAAGACATAAATCTACAACATAAGGTAGATAACTTCTTGTTCGCATACAGGAATGCAACACATATGGTTACAAACCAAACTCCCGCCATGATGTTCTTCAATAGAAGCCTAAGATGCCGGCTGGATTTGATCAAGCCCAACATCAGAAGGGACGTAGAGAACCGGCAATTTCAAGGCATGAATGAAAGGCCAACTAGAACCTTCCAGATAGGTCAACAAGTTTTGGCCCGGGACTACCGTACCGAGAAATGGCAGCCTGGAACTATCTGCACACGACTAGGACCGCTGATGTATACCGTGGACATCGGAGAAAGCATAATAAGGCGCCATGCTGACCAAATCATAGAGTCATCTGAAAAGGGACAACCTACACCACAACTCTATACGCCTAATGATGAAGTAGAGATACCCATATCTACCTCCGATCCGGTGATACTGGAACCCGATGAACCCGACACTGGCATTCAAGCCGAATCAGCCTTGCCAAAAGAACCTACTACACCACCAGAAACTACTACACCACCGAGGTGTTATCCGGACCGAGTCAGGAAGCCTCCAGAGAGACTGACTTATAATTAATTAACTGCAGCAATGTGTAGATTATGTTTCTTGTAACATGTAATTAATGATTACTTAAAATATTATGTTGTGGCGACACGCCACCACTGGACATAATCCGCTCACGGCGGCACGGACAGTTTAAGCAGACGCCCCCAGCCGGGGGCCCTTTCCTCCAGCAACTTGTTTCCCGCAGGGACAGGCTGCCGGGAGCACTTCCTGTCTGGGGAGTATTTAAGTGGATGCGCGGGCTTTTCCAGTTCCTCTTTGCCATGAGGTTGAATAAAGCAGTTGTGTTTTACTAACTCTGGTCTCGACTCCCACGTTTGCCGCGGTTTCTCAACACTGGTGACCCCGATGCTCAGGACGAATCCTAAGCTAGCATGGCGGATACAAACGCAGTCACGGTTAAACTACCGGACTTTTGGGAGAACTTGGCCGAAGCCTGGTTTGTTCAAGCCGAGTCCAGATTCCGGCTGAAACACATTACAGTCGACGCCACAAAGTACAACTACCTCGTCTCCTCTCTCACCTACGCCACAGTCCCCAAGGTTTGGGCAGCGCTGCAGAATCCACCAGTGGAAGGCAAGTACGAGCATCTGAAGGCTGCGCTCCTTAAAAAATTTCAAACGTCCTCTTACCAGCGCCACTGCCAACTCCTGGACCTCCCCGGCCTTGGTGACGCTTCACCATCAGACCTGCTTTCCCACATGCTGTCCCTCTCGGACGACAAAAACACCGGCGCCCTCTTTCGCACGCTTTTCATTCGGCAGCTCCCCGCCAGCATCCGCCCGCTCATTGTGGAGTCTGGCTCCACGGACCTGAATGAGATAGCCGAAAAGGCCGACCGGCTGCTCTCTGCGCAGTCCGCTCGCGACGTCGCGCCCGACCTCACGGCAACGACCACGCGGTCTTCCCGGCCCACTAGGCCCGACCGCCCTACCACTCCGGGTCACTGCTACTACCACACCCGTTTTGGCACTAGGGCCCAACGCTGCACGCCACCGTGCACTTTCAAACCCCCCCCGCACCGGCCCCCGCGATGGCCGCGGGGCAAAAGGGGCCTCTACTGTACGTCACCGACGACAGAACCAACCGCCGATTTCTGTGCGACACAGGGGCCCAGCACAGCATCACCCCCGCCTCCGCCCTCGAAATCCAACGCGGCGCACGGGGTATCACGCTGGCCGCAGCCAATGGCTCTGACATCCGCACATATGGCACCCGCATGGTCACGCTCGACCTCGCAGGCCGCCGCTACCGCTGGGAGTTCCTCACAGCCAGGGTCCTCTGCCCACTCATCGGCGCCGACTTCCTACGCGCCCACGGCCTCCTTGTCGACATTCCGAGGCACCGCCTCGTCGACATCAACACTATGGCCCCCAGCCCCGGCGCATTCACCCCGGCCCGTTCGGCCGGCCTGACGACCTACTGCCTCGCCAGAGCCACGGATGACTACTCGGCACTGCTAGCCGAGTTTCCCGCCCTCACTAACCCGACCTTTTCAGCCAAAGCCGCCAAACACAGTGTGGCGCACTATATCCCCACCACCGGCCCCCCGGTTTCTGCCCACGCCCGCAGACTCAACCCGGCCAAGCTGGAAATCGCGCGGGCCGAGTTCACCACCATGGAACAACTCGGCATCATCCGCCGCTCCAGCAGCCCTTGGGCCTCGCCCCTCCACATCGCCCCCAAGCCCGGCGGAGGCTGGCGCCCTTGCGGGGACTACCGCCACCTCAACGACGCCACCACCCCCGATCGATGCCCGGTGCCACACATCCAGGACTTCTCGGCCCGACTGGCCGGACGAACCGTCTTTTCCAAGGTCGACCTGGTGCGCGGTTACCACCAAGTCCCCGTACACCCCGCGGACATCCCCAAAACGGCCGTCATCACCCCATTCGGCCTGTTCGAGTTCCTGAGGATGCCCTTCGGCCTCAAGAATGCAGCCCAGGCTTTCCAGCGCCTTATGGACTCAGTCCTCCGGGACCTGAACTTCCTATTCGTCTATCTAGACGACATTCTCGTGGCCAGCTCCTCCAAACAGGAACACCTCGAACACCTTCGCATCCTGTTCGGGCGCCTAGCCCAACACGGGCTCATCCTCAGCCCGGCGAAGTGCCAATTCGGCCTAACCGAGATCGATTTTCTCGGTCACCACATCACCCCCGCTGGGGCCGTCCCCCTGCCCAACAAGGTGCAGGCCGTCCAGCAGTTCCCCCGCCCCACAACCATCAAGGGCCTCCAGGAGTTCCTCGGGATGGTGAACTTCTACAACAGGTTCATCCCCAGAGCTGCAGCCCTCATGAAGCCCCTATACGACTCCCTCCGAGGTAAATCCGGCAAGATGGACGTAGCCTGGACCACTGACACGTCAGCCGCCTTCGACGCCACCAAAAACGCGCGCACCGACGCCACCCTGCTCGCGCACCCGAGGGCCGATGCCCGGGTCGCGCTCACTACCGACGCCTCCGACCACGCGGTCGGAGCCGTGTTTGAGCAGTGGGTCAATGGCGCGTGGCAGCCACTTGCCTTCTACAGCCGCCAACTGCGCTCCCCGGAGGTCAAATACTCTACTTTCGACCGCGAGCTTCTCGCGCTCCACCTGTCGGTCCGCCATTTCAGGTTCCTCCTGGAAGGCCGCCCCTTCACCGCGTACGTGGACCACAAGCCGCTCACATACGCGATGGCCAAGCACACCGAACCCTGGTCTGCTAGGCAGCAACGCCAGCTCGCGGCCGTGTCCGAGTTTACTACGGACATCCAGCATGTCTCCGGTAGAGACAACATTGTCGCCGACTGCCTTTCCCGTCCCGCCATCTGTGCGAATCACCTCGCGGTCGACTACGCGCAACTAGCACCCAGCTCATGGACCCAGACCTCCTCTCGGCGGCTACCAGCCTGCCAGGGCTATGCCTAGCCAAGGTCGCGCACGGGCCCGAAGCCACGGCAGTCACTTGCGACGTCTCACTCGGCCAACCCAGGCCGGTCGTCCCTGCAGCCTGGCGCCGCCGCATCTTCGACGCGCTACACGCGCTCTCCCATCCGGGTTCCCACGCATCCGTCAAACTCCTCTCCCAGCGTTTCGTCTGGCGCGGCCTCAGCAAAGATGTTCGGACTTGGGCCACCTCCTGCCTCACCTGCCAACGGGCTAAGGTACAGCTACACACAAAAGCACCCCTGGGAGACTTCGAGGTACCCAGCCGCCGCTTCGACCACGTACACGTCGACATCGTTGGTCCTCTGCCGCCATCGCAAGGCCAAACTTATCTCCTCATGATGGTCGACCGCTATACATGCTGGCCTGAGGCAGTGCCGCTGACCTCCACCACCACAGCCGACATCGCCAGGGCGTTCGTTAACACCTGGGTAGCGAGGTTCGGCGTACCGGCCGACATAACTTCCGACAGAGGCGCCCAGTTCACCTCTGAACTCTGGACGGCCACAGCACGCAACCTCGGGGTGACGCTCCACCGAACCACGGCGTACCACCCGCAGGCCAATGGGCTGTGTGAACGCTTCCACAGGTCACTCAAGGCCTCACTCCGCGCCGGCCTGCATGACAGTACCTGGACTGACCGCCTACCGTGGGTGCTACTAGGCCTATGCACCGCGGTCAAGGAAGACCTCCAGTCCTCGGCAGCGGAGTTAGTCTACGGACAACTGCTGCGCGTCCCAGGCGAATTCCTTCCGGAGGCTACCACGCCTTGGTCGGCCGAACAGCAGCGGCTCGACTCTTTCTCTTCCGCTCAGCAGTTCGCCCCACTTCCGGTCAACCGACACGGCGAACTCGCACCTCACGTCCCGCCAAACTTATAGCAGGCGCGCTTCGTCTTCGTGCGACACGACGCGCACCACGGTCCCCTGCGACCCCCGTACGACGGACCGTACGAGGTACTACAAACCGGGGACAAGGTCTTCAAGCTGCGACTCGGCGACAGGGTCGACACAGTCTCCATCGACCGGCTCAAACCAGCACACACAGAACCAGGGGAACAGGTCCCTGTGGCCCGGCCTCCAACTAGAGGCCGTCCCGCCAGCACGCCAGCACAGCTGGCGGCGAACTGCCCGGCCCCACCAACTAGATCGGCGACCACTTAGAGCCGCTCCGGCAGAACCATCAGACCATCGTCACGACTCGTCCACTCCTCCTAAGCGGATTCTGGGGGGAGCTCTGTGGCGACACGCCACCACTGGACACAATCCACTCACGGTGGTACGGACAGTTTAAGCAGATGCCCTCAGCCGGGGGCCCTTTCCTCCAGCAACTTGTTCCGCTAGTGTTACACAATTTCTCTCTTCCCCTAGTAGGTATGGGAGTTTTTGGTCGTCATTCAAATTTCTGAATTCCGGGCATATTTGTGAGAATTTTTGGTAGAAATTCTCCCTGATGCCCTGATATTTTCTACAAGCTGTGAGGAAGTGCATCTCTGTCTCCACCACTCCCTGACTGCAGTGAGAGCATATCCTGTCCTCTCTTGGTAGCTGGGTCTGCCTGCGTCTACCTTTTTCGATCGCCAGGTTATGTTCACTAAGTCTGTACATTGTCAAAGTTTTTCTCAGTTTGCTATCCTTTACCATGGTCAGGTAATCAGCCATGTTGTATTGTCTGTTTAGGGCCAAGTAGCAATTGAGTTTGCTTTGGGTTTTTGTTGTTTCTGCCCAATATGACAGATATTTTTCCTTTTGCTTAGCGACGATTGTGTTGGGTCGAATTCTTTGTGTTACGCTGTCACTGTCCTGGGGCTGGTTATTGTTAGTAGTGTTAGTAGTTACTTCACTGAGTCCCAGGACTAGTTGACTGAGGGTATTCTTCTTTAAGGTCCTCTCTTGGCATTTCAGGGCTTCGTAATGATAGCATTGGGGGTTGCTCATTTCTAGGTGTTTCCAAAATTTGGTGGCTCTTTTTTGGATAGTGATTATTAATGGATATTGGCCTAGTTCTGCCCTGCATGCATTGTTTACGGTTTTCCTTTGAGTCCGGAGGATACTTTTACAGAATTC
>NW_028225187.1:16411333-16416333 GCF_052327205.1 Somniosus microcephalus | reverse complement strand
CTTTAAACGCGGAATGATGGACGACCTCTTCAAACGCACGACGGTGGACCGCCTCTTTAAAGGTGGGATGGTGGGCTGTCCCTTTAAACGCACAACGGTGGCCTGTCTCTTTAAAAGCCGAATCACGGACTGCTCCCTAAATAGGGACTGGCGGACTGTCCCTTTAAATGCGGAATGATGGACTGTCTCTTTAAATGTGGGGGGGGCGGGGCTTTAACAATCCGGCGCAGGGGAGGTCCCATTGGGTGAATCTTGTGCTGGGAACAGTGAGAGTGCGAAGACGGCCTAATTCACTCCCTGAACCTCTCCGCCCCTCTCTCAACCTCCTTTAAGAGCCTCCTTAAAACCGACCTCGTTGACGGAGATCTCGGTCGCCGCTCCCTAACATCTCCTTCTTGGATGTACTGAGAGGGCGAGATAGGGAATTCATAGGGCTGGAGGTTATGCTACACAGACCCCATGTGGTGCACTGTGTTCAGTTCCGGGCCCCCGCACCACAAGGAAGGATATACTGGCCTTGGAAGGGGGCGGTGCAAGGGTAGGTTTACCAGAATGATACCAGGGGCAAAAAGGGTTAAATTATGTGGACAGGTTGCACAGACCAGGCCTGTACTCCCTCGAGTGTAGAGGATTGAGGGGTGATCTGACCAAGATGATTAAAGGATTCGACAGGGTAGAGAGAGAATGGGCCTCCTCCTGGTCCTATGTAATAGGCTCGAGGGGCCGAATGGGCCTCCTCCTGTTCCTGTGTAACAGGCTCGAGGGGCTGAATGGGCCTCCTCCTGTTCCTGTGTAACAGACTCAAGGGGCTGAATGGGCCTCCTCCTGTTCCTGTGTAACAGGCTCGAGGGGCTGAATGGGCCTCCTCCTGTTCCTGTGTAACAGGCTCGAGGGGCTGAATGGGCCTCCTCCTGTTCCTGTGTAACAGGCTCGAGGGGGCTGAATGGGCCTCCTCCTGTTCCTGTGTAACAGGCTCGAGGGGCTGAATGGGCCTCCTCCTGTTCCTGTGTAACAGGCTCGAGGGGCTGAATGGACCTCCTCCTGTTTCTGTGTAACAGGCTCGAGGGGCTGAATGGACCTCCTCCTGTTCCTGTGTAACAGGCTCGAGGGGCTGAATGGGCCTCCTCCTGTTCCTGTGTAACAGACTCAAGGGGCTGAATGGGCCTCCTCCTGTTCCTGTGTAACAGGCTCGAGGGGCTGAATGGGCCTCCTCCTGTTCCTGTGTAACAGGCTCGAGGGGCTGAATGGACCTCCTCCTGTTCCTGTGTAACAGACTCAAGGGGCTGAATGGGCCTCCTCCTGTTCCTGTGTAACAGGCTCGAGGGGCTGAATGGGCCTGCTCCATTTACTATGTAATAGGCCAGGACACCGGGGAGAACTCCCCCCTGCTCTTCTTCCAATAGTGGCCGTGGGATCTTTTACGTCCACCTGAGAGAGCAGATGGGGCCTCGGTTTAACATCTCATCTGAAAGACGGCACCTCCGACAGTGCAGCGCTCCCTCAGTACTGGCACCGGGGAGTGTGGGCCTGGATTATGGGGCTCGAGTCTCTGGAGTATATACATCTACCTCCGACAGTGCAGCGCTCCCTCAGTACTGGCACCGGGGAGTGTGGGCCTGGATTATGGAGCTCGAGTCCTAGAGTATATACATCTACCTCCGACAGTGCAGCTCTCCCTCAGTACTGGCACCGGGGAGTGTGGGCCTGGATTATGGGGCTCGAGTCCTAGAGTATATACATCTACCTCCGACAGTGCAGCACTCCCTCAGTACTGGCACCGGGGAGTGTGGGCCTGGATTATGGGGCTCGAGTCCTAGAGTATATACATCTACCTCCGACAGTGCAGCACTCCCTCAGTACTGGCACCGGGGAGTGTGGGCCTGGATTATGGGGCTCGAGCCCTAGAGTATATACATCTACCTCCGACAGTGCAGCGCTCCCTCAGTACTGGCACCGGGGAGTGTGGGCCTGGATTATGGGGCTCGAGTCCTAGAGTATGCACATCTACCTCCGACAGTGCAGCGCTCCCTCAGTACTGGCACCGGGGAGTGTGGGCCTGGATTATGGAGCTCGAGTCCTAGAGTATGTACATCTACCTCCGACAGTGCAGCGCTCCCTCAGTACTGGCACCGGGGAGTGTGGGCCTGGATTATGGAGCTCGAGTCCGAGAGTATATACATCTGCCTCCGACAGTGCAGCGCTCCCTCAGTACTGGCACCGGGGAGTGTGGGCCTGGATTATGGGGCTCAAGTCCTAGAGTATATACATCTACCTCCGACAGTGCAGCACTCCCTCAGTACTGGCACCGGGGAGTGTGGGCCTGGATTATGGGGCTCAAGTCCTAGAGTATATACATCTACCTCCGACAGTGCAGCGCTCCCTCAGTATTGGCACCGGGGAGTGTGGGCCTGGATTATGGGGCTTGAGTCTCTGGAGTGGGGTGGCTGGAACACAGGACCTTCTGACTCCGAGGCGAGAGAGAGAGAATGCGCTGCACACTGAGAGACGGTTGACATCTTTGTTAATGGTGCTCTCAGGATGCACCTTGTTATTGAGCAGTGGGAGTGTGGCAGTGGAGAGACCCTTACCTCCATATGAACTCTGTTGGCGAGGTTCTGCAGGTGTGTCAGGACCTCCGTGATTTTGCGATCCAGGGAGGTCTTGGCGATGGGCTTGGTGCCTCTCAGCCACACTAGATGTCTCTCGTACGCGTGGAGGTGCCGGTCCATGGCCGGAAGACTGTCTTCTGCCTGGGGAAAGACAAAATGGAAGGTCACGTCCTCTGTTCCTGAATCTCTGAAATCTGATCGGGCGGGGGGGACTTCAGATGAGCCGGATGTTGTCTGCCGCTTTCTACAACAGCAAATTGCATTTATATAGCGCCTCTAACGTAGTAAAACGTCCCAAGGTGCTTCACAGGAGCGATTATCAAACACAATTTGACACCGAGCCACATAAGGAGATATTAGGGCAGGTGACCAAACGCTTGGTCAAAGAGGTCGGTTTTAAGGAGCGTCTTAAAGGAGGAGAGAGAGGCGGAGAGGTTTAGGGAGGGAATTCCAGAGCTCAGGGCCCCAGGCAGCTGAAGGCACGGCCGCCAATGGTGGAGCGATGGAAATCGGGGATGCTCAAGAGGGCAGAATTGGAGGAGCGCAGAGATCTCTGAGGGTTGTAGGGGCTGGAGGAGGTTACAGAGATAGGGAGGGGGCGAGGGGCCATGGAGGGATTTGAACAGGAGGATGAGAATTGTAGGGGCTGGAGGAGGTTAGAGAGATAGGGAGGGGGCGAGGACCATGTTGGGATTTGAACAGGAGGATGAGAATTGTAGGGGCTGGGGGAGGTTACAGAGATAGGGAGGGGGCGAGGGCCATGGAGGGATTTGAACAGGAGGATGAGAATTGTAGGGGCTGGAGGAGGTTACAGAGATAGGGAGGGGGCGAGGGGCCATGGAGGGATTTGAACAGGAGGATGAGAATTGTAGGGGCTGGAGGAGGTTACAGAGATAGGGAGGGGGCGAGGGCCATGGAGAGATTTGAACAGGAGGATGAGAATTGTAGGGCTGGAGGAGGTTACAGAGATAGGGAGGGGGCGAGGGCCATGGAGGGATTTGAACAGGAGGATGAGAATTGTAGGGGCTGGAGGAGGTTACAGAGATAGGGAGGGGGGGCGAGGGGCCATGGAGGGATTTGAACAGGAGGATGAGAATTGTAGGGGCTGGAGGAGGTTACAGAGATAGGGAGGGGGGCGAGGGCCATGGAGGGATTTGAACAGGAGGATGAGAATTGTAGGGGCTGGAGAAGGTTACAGAGATAGGGAGGGGGCGAGGGCCATGGAGGGATTTGAACAGGAGGATGAGAATTGTAGGGCTGGAGGAGGTTAGAGAGATAGGGAGGGGGTGAGGGGCCATGGAGGGATTTGAACAGGAGGATGAGAATTGTAGGGCTGGAGGAGGTTAGAGAGATAGGGAGGGGCGAGGACCATGTTGGGATTTGAACAGGAGGATGAGAATTGTAGGGGCTGGGGGAGGTTACAGAGATAGGGAGGGGGCGAGGGCCATGGAGGGATTTGAACAGGAGGATGAAAATTGTAGGGGCTGGAGGAGGTTACAGAGATAGGGAGGGGGCGAGGGGCCATGGAGGGATTTGAACAGGAGGATGAGAATTGTAGGGGCTGGGGGAGGTTACAGAGATAGGGAGGGGGCGAGGGCCATGGAGGGATTTGAACAGGAGGATGAGAATTGTAGGGGCTGGAGGAGGTTACAGAGATAGGGAGGGGGCGAGGCCATGGAGGGATTTGAACAGGAGGATGAGAATTGTAGGGCTGTAGGAGGTTACAGAGATAGGGAGGGGGCGAGGGCCATGGAGGGATTTGAACAGGAGGATGAGAATTGTAGGGGCTGGAGTAGGTTACAGAGATAGGGAGGGGGCGAGGGCCATGGAGGGATTTGAACAGGAGGATGAGAATTGTAGGGGCTGGAGTAGGTTACAGAGATAGGGAGGGGGCGAGGACCATGTTGGGATTTGAACAGGAGGATGAGAATTGTAGGGGCTGGGGGAGGTTACAGAGATAGGGAGGGGGCGAGGGCCATGGAGGGATTTGAACAGGAGGATGAGAATTGTAGGGGCTGGAGGAGGTTACAGAGATAGGGAGGGGGCGAGGGGCCATGGAGGGATTTGAACAGGAGGATGAGAATTGTAGGGTCTGGGGGAGGTTACAGAGATAGGGAGGGGGCGAGGGCCATGGAGGGATTTGAACAGGAGGATGAGAATTGTAGGGGCTGGAGAAGGTTACAGAGATAGGGTGGGGGCGAGGGGCCATGGAGGGGTTTGAACAGGAGGATGAGAATTGTAGGGTGGAGGAGGTTACAGAGATAGGGAGGGGGCGAGGGCCATGGAGGGATTTGAACAGGAGGATGAGAATTGTAGGGGCTGGAGAAGGTTACAGAGATAGGGAGGGGGCGAGGGCCATGGAGGGATTTGAACAGGAGGATGAGAATTGTA
>NW_028225187.1:16366333-16406333 GCF_052327205.1 Somniosus microcephalus | reverse complement strand
AGGATATCGAAGGATATGGGGCCAAGGCGGTTAGATGGGGTCGAGGTAGAGATCGGCCATGATCTGATTGAATGTTGGAAGAGGCTCAAGGGGGCTGAATGGGCCTCCTGCGTTCCATCAGGGCCCCTTCTCAAGAGGGATTCTGTGCGGACTATGCAAGGACTACTGGACTGTACAAGGCCCACATGCCCTCCCCAGCACAGACCCAGCCTCTCCAATCTTACTTGAACCTGTGTCTCAGTCAGACCGAACCCCAGACCCTGAAAAGCAACTGCAGGCTCGCTCTGCAACCTCAGAAGTGGCCCCCCCCGTCTGGGGACGGAGGTCAAATCTGCGACCTCAGGTCAAGGGTCGTGAGCCCTGCTTGGGACTGAGGCCAAACTGAGGCCTGAGGTCAAAGGTTGTGAGGTCCACCTGGGATTGCTGCAAAACTGAGGCCTGAGGTCAAAGGTTGTGAGGCCCACCTGGGATTGAGGCTAAGCTACAGCCTGAGGTCAAGGGTTGTGAAGCCCACCTGGGATTGAGGCAAAACTGCAGCCGCAGGTCAAAGGTTGTGAGGCCCACCTGGGATTGAGGCAAAACTGCGGCCGCAGGTCAAAGGTTGTGAGGCCCACCTGGGATTGAGGCTAAGCTACAGCCTGAGGTCAAAGGTTGTGAGGCCCACCTGGGATTGAGGCAAAACTGCGGCCTGAGGTCAAAGGCTGTGAGGCCCACCTGGGATTGAGGCTAAACTACAGCCTCAGTAGAGGGCCTCAGGCCTTAGTAACAGGCCTTGCGGCCTACCCCAAGGTACAGCCGGAGGGAACTGCTGTTCCACTGCAGTGCGATGGGCCCTTGTGGCCACGACGATATCATTCAGGGTCCATCGGTGGCATTAACAAGGGTTAATCTTCGAACCTCCCTCCAGGCCTTACTCCCACATCGCTGTGACTCCCAAGGTATAAACCCGGCAATGACAGGCCAGCCAGCCCCACGTGGGTAACTTTTAGTGTCAATAACCCGGTCACAAAATTAACAGTCACTCGGAAAAACAGGGGTTAATAAATGAAAGCCAGCACAGATGTGCTGAAGGCAAATCGTGCCTGACGAAACCTGGCTGAGTTCTTTGATGAAGTAACAGAGAGGGTAGATGAGGGCAATGCGGTTGATGTCATGTACACGGACTTCCAAAAGACGTTGGACAAAGTACCACATAAAAGACTTGTAGGCAAAATGAAAGCCCGTGGGATTAACGGGAGAGGGGCAGAGAGAATATGAAACTGGCTAAGGGACAGAAAGCTGAGAGTAGAGAGGGAAGTATACAGTGGTGTTCCCCAGGGGTCGGTGTTGGGACCACTGCTCTTTTTGATATATATATTACCGACCTGGCCTTGGGGGTACCGGGCATCATTGCAAACTTTGCAGATGACACGGACCTCGGAGATGTAGTAAACAGTGAGGAGGATAGTAACAGACTGGCTGAATGGGCGGACAAGCGGCAGACGAAGTTTAATGCAGAGAAGCGTGACATGATACATTTCGGTAGGAAGAATGAAGAGAGGCAATATAATCTAAATGGTACAATGCTAAAGGGGGTGCGGGAACAGAGAGACCTGGGGGTATACGTACACAAGTCTTTGAAGGTGGCGGGGACAGATTGAGAAAGCGGTTAAAAAAGCTTACAGGATCCTGGGCTTCATAGAGTATAAAAGTAAGGAAGTTATGATGAACCTTTATAAAACACTGGTTCGGCCTCAACTGGAGTATTGTGTCCAATTCTGGGCACCGCACTTTAGGAAGGATGTGAAGGCCTTAGAGAGGGTGCAGAGGAGATTTACTGGAATGGTAGCAGGGGTGAGGGACTTCAGTGATGTGGAGAGACTGGAGAAGCTGGGGTTGTTCTCCTTAGAGCAGAGAAGGTTAAGAGGAGATGGACCAGAATGGTACCAGGGATGAAGGACTTCAGTGATGTGGAGTGACTGGAGAAGCTGGGGTTGTTCTCCTTAGAGCAGAGAAGGTTAATGGGAGATTGACCAGAATGGTACCAGGGATGAGGGACTTCAGTGATGTGGAGAGACTGGAGAAGCTGGCATTGTTCTCCTTAGAGCAGAGAAGGTTAAGGGGAGATTGACCAGAATGGGACCAGGGATGAGGGACTTCAGTGATGTGGAGAGACTGGAGAAGCTGGGGTTGTTCTCCTTAGAGCAGAGAAGGTTGGGGGAACATTGACCAGAATGGTACCAGGGATGAGGGACTTCAGTGATGTGGAGAGACTGGAGAAGCTGGGATTGTTCTCCTTGGAGCAGAGAAGGTTAAGGGGAGATTGACCAGAATGGGACCAGGGATGAGGGACTTCAGTGATGTGGAGAGACTGGAGAAGCTGGCATTGTTCTCCTTAGAGCAGAGAAGGTTAAGGGGAGATTGACCAGAATGGGACCAGGGATGAGGGACTTCAGTGATGTGGAGAGACTGGAGAAGCTGGGGTTGTTCTCCTTAGAGCAGAGAAGGTTAAGGGGGAGATTGACCAGAATGGGACCAGGGATGAGGGACTTCAGTGATGTGGAGAGACTGGAGAAGCTGGGATTGTTCTCCTTAGAGCAGAGAAGGTTAAGAGGAGACATAATCGAGGTTGAGGAGGATTGATAGGGTAAATAAGGAGAAACTGTTTCCTTTGGCAAGTGGGTCAGTAACCAGAGGACACAGATTGAAGATAATTGGCGAGAAAACTAGAGAGACAGATGAGGAGAAATTTCTTCACACAGAGGGTTGCAAAGATCAGGAACGTGCGGCCTGACAGGGCGGAGGAATCAGATTCAGTGGGAACTTACAAAAGGCAATTGGACATTCGCTTGAAGGGATAAAATTTTGCAGGGCTGTGGGGAACGAGCGAGGGGGAGTGGGACTAATTGGAGAGCTCGACCTAAGAGCCGGCGCAGGCACGATGGGCCGAATGGCCTCCTCCCGCGCTCTCCTTCTACGATTATTCCCAACGCCTCATTCGTTTCTGCCCATCACTCTCAAACAGTCAACTCCCAGATACCAATCATAGAAACATAGAAACATAGAAGATAGGAGCAGGAGTCGGCCATTCGGCCCCTCGAGCCTGCTCCGCCATTCACCGAGATCATGGCTGATCATCCAAACTCAGTACCCTGTACCTGCCTTCTCCCCATATCCCTTGACCCCTTCAGCCTCAAGAAATATATCTAACTCCTCCTTGAATATATTTAATGAATTGGCCTCCACTGCCAGAATTCCACAGGTTCACCACTCTCTGGGTGAAGAAATTCCTCCTCATCTCAGTCCTAAATGGCTTACCCTTTATCCTTAGACTGTGACCCCTGGTTCTGGACTCCCCCGCCATCGGGAACATCCTTCCTGCATCTAGCCTGTCTAGTCCTGTTAGAATTTTATAAGTTTCAATGAGATCCCCTCTCATTCTTCTAAACTCCAGCGAGTATAAACCCAATCGACCCAATATCTCCTCATACGTCATTCCTGCCATCCCAGGTATCAGCCTGGTGAATCTTCGCTGAACTCCCTCCATGGCAAGAACATCCTTCCTCAGATAAGGCGACCAAAACTGCACACAATACTCAAGGTGTGGTCTCACCAAGGCCCTGTACAACTGCAGCAAGACATCCTTGTTCCTGTACTCGAATCCTCTCACTACGAAGGCCAACATACCATTTGCCTTCTTAACCGCCTGCTGCACCTGCATGCTTACCTTCAGCGACTGGTGCACAAGGACACCCAGGTCTCGTTGCACTTCCCCTTTTCCCAATCTATTGCTGTTCAGATAATAATCTGCCTTCTTGTTTTTGCCACCACAGTGGATAACCTCACATTTATCGACGTTATATTGCATCTGCCATGCTTCTGCCCAATCACCCAACCTGTCCAAATCATCCTGGAGTTTCTCGGCATCCTCCTCACAGCACACACGCCCACCCAGCTTTGTGTTGTCTGCAAATTTGGAGATATTACATCTAGTTCCCTTGTCTAGATCATTAATATATATTGTGAACAGCTGGGGTCCTAGCACCGATCCTTGCGGTACCCCACTAGTCACTGCCTGCCACTCAGAAAACGACCCGTTTATTCCAACTCTTTGCTTTCTGTCTGCCAACCAGTTCTCTATCCAAGTCAATACCTTGCCCCCAATCCGATGTGCCTTAACTTTACACGCTAATCTCTTATGCGGGACCTTATCGAAAGCCTTCTGAAAGTCCAAATACACCACATCCACTGGTCCTCCCTTCTCTATTCTACCAGTTACATCCTCAAAAAATTCCAGTAGATTAGTCAAGCATGATTTACCTTTTGTAAATCCATGTTGAATTTGTCCGATCCTGTCACTGTTTTCCAAGTGCTCTGCTATTACATCTTTTATAATGGACTCTAGCATTTTCCCCACTACCGATGTCAGGCTTACTGGTCTGTAATTCCCCGTTTTCTCTCTACCACCTTTTTTGAGGGGGCGGAGGAGGTTCAAAAGTCAAAGGTCTCCCGCTGGTCCAGCACAGATCCGCCCAGAAGATCTGGGGCTGGCGGGTAGGTGGGGATGGGGGAGATGGAGAGCTACTTTGGGCACACTGGGGAACGCCTCCTGTTCCCCACCCCCCGTCCCCCCCAACCACCGCTAGTGTCTCGTCCCGCCCTGACAGTGAGTAACAAACAAGAGCCAGGGGTTAAAAAAACCAATAAATTACACGTGGGATGGGACACATCCCAAGGCAAAGAACTTACTGTGCATGGTCTTCCGGGTTTGGGAGATGGGGGCTCGATGGCAACTCCGCGAATCGGCAAGAACTTCCTTTGGTGTCCTCCTGGCCCCTGTGTCTACCGGTGATCGGGGTGTGTGATGTGTGTGTCTATGGTTTGCCCAGGCTCTTCACTTTATAAAGTGATTGTGAAGGGGCGGGAGGATAGTAGAGGGATGACACATCCTTTAGTCATCGAACCTTGCTTGTTAAGTCATTGCATCGGTGTGCTGTTCCTCTCTCTCTCTCTCTCCCCAGCTTTCGCTTTCCGTGTCACACACTGGGAAGAGAAGGCCTGAGTCGCCGTGACCCGTGGAGATGTCACAACAACTCTCCCATGGGGGACGGGGAAGGGGAAGCTGCTAATAGCTCCCCCCACCACCACCCCACATTGCCCCGCCTGTCCCATCACTGGTATTCTCCAAAATTGCGTCACGATGTGGAGTGATGCAATGACTCTCTCTCTCTCGCACTCTCTCTCTGTCTCTCTCTCTCATACTCTCTCTCTCTATCTCTCTCTATCTCTCTCTGTCTCTCTCTCTCCATCTCTCTCTGTCTCTCTCTCTCTCTCTCTCTCTGTCTCTCTCTCCACCTCTCTCTCTCTATCTCTCTCTCTGTCTTTCTCTCTGTCTCTGTCTTTCTCTCTGTCTCTCTCTCTCTCTCTGTCTCTCTCTCTCTCTCTCTGTCTCTCTCTCTCTGTCTGTCTCTCTGTCTCACTGTCTCTCTATCTGTCTCTCTGTCTCTCTCGCTCTCTGTCTCTCTCTCTCTGTGTCTCTCTCGGCCTCTCTCTCTCTGTGTCTCTCCCTCTCTCTGTCTCCTCTCACACTCTGTCTCTCTCACTCTCAGTCTCCCTCTCTCTCCTCTCCAAGGTATTCGGCAGTGTCGGTCACGAGTCACTGCAGGTACCTCTCAGTGTACAGGAGCTGGCACTGAGACACACACACACACACACACACACACACACACACACACACACACACGGGCCACACAATACCGGACGGGCGTGAATCGTTCCCTTATCCCCGCTGTGCGTGGTGTAAAACTACAGGAGCTGACACCGAGACACGCACGGTGTATAAAGTTCTGCTTGAGCGGTTTAAAGTCACTGTTAATGTGTTCGAGAAAAAAATTACATTAACAGCCCGAACTCACGAGTTGTTGTGACCTGGAATGCGCTGCCTGAAAGGGCGGTGGAAGCAGATTCAATAGTAACTTTCACAGGGGAAATTGGAGAAATATTTGAAGGGAAGAAATATGCAGGGCTGTGGGGGAATGAGCGAGGGGGAGTGGGACTAATTCGAGAGCTCGAGCAAAGAGCCGGCACAGGAACGATGGGCCGAATGGCCTCCTCCTGTGCAGGATCACTCTGTGATTCTCTCCAGGCCAGGTATTGGCATCATGTTCCAACCCGGCCAGCAGAGGGGAACAGTGAGCTTTGGACTGAGATCAGGAAGTTAAAGGGGACGGGGTGGAGTGTGAATGACCGGTTAAACAGGATGGGTGATGGACGGTAAGTAGCCCCTTTATGGGGAAGGGAGGCGCGTGACCTCGCTCCCTTTACCCAGTGACATAGTTACCTGTGCAGGTGTCCCATCAAACACTCCCAGGGCAGGTACAGCACAGGGTTAGATACAGAGTAAAGCTCCCTCTACACTGTCCCATCAAACACTCCCAGGGCAGGTACAGCACGGGGTTAGATACAGAGTAAAGCTCCCTCTACACTGTCCCATCAAACACTCCCAGGGCAGACACAGCATGGGTTAGATACAGAGTAAAGCTCCCTCTACACTGTCCCATCAAACACTCCCAGGGCAGGTACAACACGGGTTAGATACAGAGTAAAGCTCCCTCTACACTGTCCCATCAAACACTCCCAGGGCAGGTACAGCACGGGGTTAGATACAGAGTAAAGCTCCCTCTACACTGTCCCATCAAACACTCCCAGGGCAGGTACAGCACGGGGTTAGATACAGAGTAAAGCTCCCTCTACACTGTCCCATCAAACACTCCCAGGGCAGGTACAACACGGGTTAGATACAGAGTAAAGCTCCCTCTACACTGCCCCTTCTAACGCTCCCAGGGCAGGTACAGCACGGGTTAGATACAGAGTAAAGCTCCCTCTACACTGTCCCATCAAACACTCCCAGGGCAGGTACAGCACGGGTTAGATACAGAGTAAAGCTCCCTCTACACTGTCACATCAAACACTCCTAGGGCAGGTACAGCACGGGTTAGATACAGAGTAAAGCTCCCTCTACACTGTCCCATCAAACACTCCCCGGGCAGGTACAGCACGGGGTTAGATACAGAGTAAAGCTCCCTCTACACCGTAGAGGGAGGGGGCGAGGGCCATGGAGGGATTTGAACAGGAGGATGAGAATTGTAGGGGCTGGTGGAGGTTACAGAGATAGGGAGGGGGCGAGGGCCATGGAGGGATTTGAACAGGAGGATGAGAATTGTAGGGCTGGAGGAGGTTACAGAGATAGGGAGGGGGGCGAGGGGCCATGGAGGGATTTGAACAGGAGAATGAGAATTGTAGGGGCTGGAGGAGGTTACAGAGATAGGGAGGGGGGCGAGGGGCCATGGAGGGATTTGAACAGGAGGATGAGAATTGTAGGGGCTGGAGGTGGTTACAGAGATAAGGAGGGGGTGAGGGACATGGAGGGATTTGAACAGGAGGATGAAAATTGTAGGGGCTGGAGGAGGTTACAGAGATAGGGAGGGGGGCGAGGGGCCATGGAGGGATTTGAACAGGAGAATGAGAATTGTAGGGGCTGGAGGAGGTTACAGAGATAGGGAGGGGGGCGAGGGGCCATGGAGGGATTTGAACAGGAGGATGAGAATTGTAGGGGCTGGAGGAGGTTACAGGAGGTGGATTTTTGGACCTCAGAGATAGTAAAAGGCTTGACGGGCCGAATGGCCTCCTTCTGTGTTGCCTCATTCTACGACTCTATGGAAGACGATCTCTACGATGCCTATCACGACCTCAGGACGTCCCAAGGCGCTTCACAGCCAAATACGTCCTTTACGAAGTGCGGTGGCTGTTGTAATGTAGGAAACGCGGCAGCCCATCTGCGCACAGCAAGACCTCATAAGCAGCACTGACCAGATAATCTGTTTTTAGTGATGTTGGTTGAGGGATAAATATTGGCCCCAGGACACCGGGGAGAACTCCCCCCTGCTCTTCTTCCAATAGTGGCCGTGGGATCTTTTACGTCCATCTGAGGGAGCAGACGGGGCCTCGGTTTAATGTCTCATCCCGAAAGACGGCACCTCCGACAGTGCAGCACTCCCTCAGGACTGGCACCGGGGAGTGTGGGCCTGGATTATGGGGCTCGAGTCCTAGAGTATATACATCTACCTCCGACAGTGCAGCGCTCCCTCAGTACTGGCACCGGGGAGTGTGGGCCTGGATTATGGGGCTCGAGCCCTAGAGTATATACATCTACCTCCGACAGTGCAGCGCTCCCTCAGTACTGGCACCGGGGAGTGTGGGCCTGGATTATGGGGCTCGAGTCCTAGAGTATATACATCTACCTCCGACAGTGCAGCGCTCCATCAGTACTGGCACTGGGGAGTGTGGGCCTGGATTATGGGGCTCGAGTCCTAGAGTATATACATCTACCTCCGACAGTGCAGCGCTCCCTCAGTACTGGCACCGGGGAGTGTGGGCCTGGATTATGGGGCTCGAGTCCTAGAGTATATACATCTACCTCCGACAGTGCAGCGCTCCCTCAGCACTGGCACCGGGGAGTGTGGGCCTGGATTATGGGGCTCGAGTCCCAGAGTATATACATCTACCTCCGACAGTGCAGCGCTCCCTCAGCACTGGCACCGGGGAGTGTGGGCCTGGATTATGGGGCTCGAGTCCTCGAGTATATACATCTACCTCCGACAGTGCAACGCTCCCTCAGTACTGGCACCGGGGAGTGTGGGCCTGGATTATGGGGCTCGAGTCCTAGAGTATATACATCTACCTCCGGCAGTGCAGTGCTCCCTCAGTACTGGCACCGGGGAGTGTGGGCCTGGATTATGGAGCTCGAGTCCTAGAGTATATACATCTACCTCCGACAGTGCAGCGCTCCCTCAGTACTGGCAGCGGGGAGTGTGGGCCTGGATTATGGAGCTCGAGTCCTAGAGTATATACATCTATCTCCGACAGTGCAGCGCTCCCTCAGTACTGGCACCGGGGAGTGTGGGCCTGGATTATGGGGCTCGAGTCCTAGAGTATATACATCTATCTCCGACAGTGCA
This sequence comes from Somniosus microcephalus, assembly GCF_052327205.1. Lineage (NCBI taxonomy): Eukaryota > Metazoa > Chordata > Chondrichthyes > Squaliformes > Somniosidae > Somniosus > Somniosus microcephalus. The sequence continues at coordinate 16,397,337 of NW_028225187.1, read as the reverse complement.
GCGCTCCCTCAGTACTGGCACCGGGGAGTGTGGGCCTGGATTATGGGGCTCAAGTTTCCGGAGTGGGGCTGGAGCCCACACCCGTGTATGATGGGATCTTTTATGTCCACTTTTGTCGTACTCGGCTTGACGTCTCACGGTAAGGCCACGTATTCTCGACGGGCGGCGTGCTGGTCGGAAGCGGAGGGCACCCTATTCTCGTGCAGGAGCCGTTAGAGTTCTTGGAAAATCTTATCTCACTCCCCTCCTTTTCCGTTCTCGGTTCCTCTTTGCTTCGTTGAGTGGGGGAGGTCGGGGTGGGTGCTCGCGGCTTGAAGCAGGGTGATGGCGGAATGGGCTTGGAGGGGCGGGGTGTGGGAGGGGGAGGGGGAGAGCGAGGGCATGGTGCAACCTCTAACAAGCGAGTGACGCTGTCAAACGTGCAACTGCGAGGGCGGAGTTGGGAAAACGAAAGCGTGAGAGAGAGCGAGATCGCCGCAACCACTTCCTCTGGGACCTGATAAGGCTCAACTGCTGAGCTCACTTCCAGGAAGGCTCTTGTTTGCAGCGTTGATAGAAATAGCAATCGACGGTTAAAAAAAGAAGGCCCCCCCCCGCCCCACCCTCGGAGTAAGCCCCTGCCTCTCTCGGTGGACGCTGAAATCTAAATCCGTCCCTGTTCCGAGAAAGGCCCCCTCTGAGCTAGGCCCCGGGCCTAGCCAGCAGCGTTGCCACGGCAACCCTCAGGCTGCCATTAGGAGGGAAGTGGTGTGCCACAGGGATTGGTGCTCGGACATAGAAACATAGAAACCTTGAAAAATAGGAGCAGGAGTCGGCCATTCGGCCCCTCGAGCCTGCTCCGCCATTCAATATGATCATGGCTGATCCTCTATCTCAATACCATATCCCCGCTCTCTCCCCATACCCCTTGATGCCTTTTGTGTCCAGAAATCTATCTATCTCCTTCTCAAATATATTCAACGACTTGGCCTCCACAGCCTTCTGTGGTAGAGAATTCCACAGGTTCACCACCCTCTGAGTGAAGAAATTTCTCCTTATCTCAGTCCTAAATGTCCTACCCTGTATCCTGAGGCAAATGGTATGTTGGCCTTCGTAGCGAGAGGGATCGAGTACAGGAACAAGGATGTCTTGCTGCAGTTGTACAGGGCCTTGGTGAGACCACACCTTGAGTATTGTGTGCAGTTTTGGTCGCCTTATCTGAGGAAGGATGTTCTTGCCATGGAGGGAGTGCAGCGAAGATTCACCAGACTGATACCTGGGATGGCAGGAATGACATATGAGGAGAGATTGGGTCGATTGGGCTTATACCCGCTGGAGTTTAGAAGAATGAGAGGGGATCTCATCGAAACTTATAAAATTCTAACAGGACTGGACAGACTAGAAGCAGGAAGGATGTTCCCGATGGCGGGGGAGTCCAGAACCAGGGGCCACAGTCTAAGGATAAGGGGTAAGCCATTTAGGACTGAGATGAGGAGGAATTTCTTCACCCAGAGAGTGGTGAACCTGTGGAATTCTCTACCACAGAAGGCAGTGGAGGCCAATTCATTAAATATATTCAAGAAGGAGTTGGATATATTTCTTAAGGCTAAAGGGATCAAGGGATATGGGGAGAAGGCAGGGACAGGGTACTGAATTTGGATGATCAGCCATGATCTCATTGAATGGCAGAGCAGGCTCGAGGGGCCGAATGGCCTACTCCTGCTCCTATCTTCTATGTTTCTATGAGACTGTGTGACCCCTCGTTCTAGACCCCCCCAGCCGGGGGAAACATCCTCCCCGCATCCAGTCTGTCTAGTCCTGTCAGAATTTTATACGTTTCCAAGAGATCCCCCTCTCATTCTTCTAAACTCTAGTGAATACAGGCCTAGTCGACCCAATCTCTCCTCATACGACAGTCCTGCCATCCCAGGAATCAGTCTGGTGAACCTTCGCTGCACTCCCTCTATGGCCAGTATATCCTTTCTTAGGTAAGGAGACCAGAACTGCACACAGTACTCCAGGTGTGGTCTCACCAAGGCCCTGTATAACTGGAGTAAGACACCCTTGCTCCTGTACTCAAATCCTCTTGCAATGAAGGCCAACACACCATTTGCCTTCCTAACTGTTTGCTGCACCTGCATGTTTGCTTTCAGTGACTGGTGTACAAGGACACCCAGGTCCCTTTGTACATCAACATTTCCCAATCTAGCACCATTTAAATAATACTCTACCTTTCTGTTTTTCCCACCGAAGTGGATAACTTCACATTTATCCACATTATACTGCATCTGCCGTGTACTTGCCCACTCGTTCAACTTGTCTAAATCGCCTTGAAGCCTCTTTGCATCCTCCTCACAACTTTTTTTAGGGGGTGACTAGGTGTGTGGATGAGGGTAGTGCAGTTGATGTCGTCTACATGGACTTCAGTAAGGCTTTTGACAAAGTCCCGCATGGTGGCATAGTGGTTAGCACTGTTGCCTCACAGCGCTAGGGACCCGGGTTCGAATCTGGCCTCGGGTGACTGTCTGTGTGGAGTTTGCACATTCTCCCCGTGTTTGCGTTGGTTTCCTCCGGGAGCTTCGGTTTCCTCCCACAGTCCAAAGATGTGTGGGTTAGGATGATTGGCTGTGAGAAATTGACCCTTAGTGGTAGGGGGATTAAATACGTGGGGTTACGGGGATAGGGTGGGATATGTGTTGGTGTAGGGGTTACGGGGATCGGGTGGGATATGTGTCGGTGCAGGCTCGATGGGCCAAAATGGCCTCTATCTGCACTGTGGGGTTTCTGTGTGTGATTTCTGTGAGACTGGTCAAGAAGGTAAGAGCCCCTGGGATCCAAGGCAATTTGGCACATTGGATCCAAAATTGGCTTAGTGGCAGGAGGCAGAGGGTGATGGTCGAAGGCTGTTTTTGTGACTGGAAGCCTGTGTCCAGTGGTGTACTACAGGGATCAGTGCTGGGTCCCTTGCTGTTTGTAGTGTACATTAATGATTTAGATATGAATGTAGGAGTTATGATCAGTAAGTTCGCAGATGACACGAAAATTGGTGGAGTGGTAAATAGCGAGGAGGGAAGCCTCAGGCTACAGGACGATATAGACGGGTTGGCCAGATGGGCAGAACAGTGGCAAATGGAATTTAACCCTGAAAAGTGTGAGGTGATGCATTTTGAGAGGACTAACAAGGCAAGGGAATACACAATGAATGGTAGGACCCTGGGAAGGACAGAGGATCAGAGGGACCTTGGTGTGCAGGTACATAGATCCCTGAAGGCAGCAGGACAGGTAGATAAGGTGGTTAAAAAGGCATATGGGATACTTGCCTTCATTAGCCGAGGCATAGAATATAAGAGCAGGGAGGTTATGATGGAGCTGTACAAAACGCTAGTTAGGCCACAGCTGGAATACTGTGTGCAGTTCTGGTCGCCTCACTATAGGAAGGATGTGATTGCATTGGAGAGGGTGCAGAGGAGATTCACCAGGATGTTACCTGGGCTGGAGCGCTTCAGCTATGGAGAGAGACTGGACAGGCTGGGGTTGTTTTCCTTAGAGCAGAGAAGGCTGAGGGGGGACCTGATTGAGGTGTACAAAATTATGAGGGGCATAGATAGGGTAGATAGAAAGATACTTATCTGAGGAAGGATGTTCTTGCCATGGAGGGAGTGCAGCGAAGATTCACCAGGCTGATACCTGGGATGGCAGGAATGACGTATGAGGAGAGATTGGGTCGATTGGGCTTATACTCGCTGGAGTTTAGAAGAATGAGAGGGGATCTCATTGAAACTTATAAAATTCTGACAGGACTGGACAGACTAGATGCAGGAAGGATGTTCCCGATGGTCGGGGAGTCCAGAACCAGGGGTCACAGTCTAAGGATAAGGGGTAAGCCATTTAGGACTGAGATGAGGAGGAATTTCTTCACCCAGAGAGTGGTGAACCTGTGGAATTCTCTACCACAGAAGGCAGTTGAGGCCAATTCATTAAATATATTCAAGAAGGAGTTAGATATATTTCTTAGGGCTAAAGGGATCAAGGGATATGGGGAGAAAGCAGGGACAGGGTACTGAGTTTGGATGATCAGCCATGATCTCATTGAATGGCGGAGCAGCCTCGAGGGGCCGAATGGCCTACTCCTGCTCCTATCTTCTATGTTTCTATGTTTTTCCCCTTAGTAGAGGGGTCAATGACCAGGGGGCATAGTTTCAAGGTAAGGGGCAGGAGGTTTAGAGGGGATTTGAGGAGAATCTTTTTCACCCAGAGGGTGGTTGGAATGTGGAACTCACTGCCTGAAAGGGTGGTAGAGGCAGGAACCCTCACAACATTCAAGGAGCATTTAGATGAGAACTTGAAACGCCATAGCATACAAGGCTACGGACCAAGTGCTGGAAAATGGGATTAGAATAGACAGGGCTTGATGGCCGGTGCGGACACGATGGGCCGAAGGGCCTCTTTCTGTGCGGTATAACTCTATGAATCTATAGAGGGGCACTCACTGTACCTTAATACTCGTTTGGGGCGCTAGTCCTGGCGAAGCGAAAAGCCTAGCGCCAGTTGCGATTTAGCACCACCTGGCGCGATATTGGGTCGTTGCGCCCCTGAGGGTGATTGCGGCGCTAAATCAGGCGCTGCACGAGGCTCTTAAGGCGCTAACCCGGGGGCGGCGGGGCGCAGTGCAGGTGCTGTCAATAATCACTTTCCCTGAGACACACTGGCGCCGGCCAGCTCTTAAAGGGGCAGGTCAATTGGCATCACCAGACACACTCACTGCCTTGTAGGCCTTCAAAGCGGTGGGAGCCTACCTGTGGCGCACCAGCCTAGCAAGACATGGAAAGGGTGAGGCAGAGGGCGGAACGCCTCACTGATGGGGCATTGGATGCTTTGGTTGGTGCAGTGGAATCAAGGCCAAGGAAGATGGTCGGAATGTGATTTATGTTTTCGACAGTCTCCCGGGTGTGAGAGGCAGTTATGTGTCAGTGTATTAGTTTTGCTTTCTGTTGCCATAGCTTTCTCATGTTTGAAGGAACCACATTTTGTGTAATGAAACACTCTCTTCATTTACAGTGGCCATGCCTTCTATTTCCATGCATCTTGCCCTTCACAGGCTTGGGGGTATCAGACCGGTTCCATTCCTGTTCTTGGAATGGCAGCAAGCATTCCGTGAGAGGGGCCTAGAAGCTACTTCTGATCAGCCTCTGACGTGCAGCCTGAGAAGAGCCGCTCGCGTAGAAGTTCAGGCCAGCAGGCATCTTCTCAGCCACCGACAGAGATGTCCTGCACCTTATCTGAGGCTGCAGATCTGGCTGAAGCAGCTGGCACAGCTCAGTCACCACCTCCTTTCTAAATCGCAGCCTTCTGACACACTGCTCCTCCGGCATGTTCATGTAGGAAAACTGCTGTCGGAAAACCCTGCCAGCGTAAGGTCTGCTGTGGCGACGTCTGTTGGCCCTCCTCCGTCTGGCCATGCCCGCCCCCCTCTCCCAGCGTCTCAGTGCCCTTTCCAGATGATTCAGCAGCAGGACGTTCCCCTCCAATGCAACCCCCATAATAAGTGCCCACAGGAAGGTTCCCCGTTGTCAAGGCTCACCAACAGCAAGGTGATGGTCAGAAGGCTGAAGATTGTCTGCCTGCGCTGGCACAGTGGTCAAATGGCTCTCAGTGTGCAGCTCAGCAACTCTTTGTAGCTCTCGAGCAAGTTGTGCTCCAAAAATGGCTGCCGCTTTTAAACCACACCAGTCCCCTTTAAATAACGCTCCTCCAGCCCGAGAGTGTCTTGGTAAGGTCCAGGTAAGCTGTCACTATTAGCGCCAGGCGCTACGGAGGGGGGCGCCACTGAATTTGCAGTCCGGGGCGCCAAAAAGGCGATGCACACTCAAATGACATCATAATCAGCCTGCGCCCATGAGCGGGCGCTAAGATTTAGCGCCGGCGCTAAATGCATGCTCAATATGAGGCGAGGCGCTAGGCGCCTTGCGCACGCCCGGAAATTAGCTAACGCCCCACTTCTCGGCCTCTTTAGGCGTTAATCGGGGGCGCTAGCAACCGAATTTCCAGGCCATTATGAATCTAACTCACAATCGCACCGCAGTTCGCCATTTAGCATTGGCAGTCGGTCGTCGAATGCACAATTTCAAACGTTGCGGAAGACACTGAATTGTGGCGGGGGGAGATTACGATTACAATTACAATTACGAGAAGAGGTTAATAAACTGGCCGGATGAAGTTTCCAGTGTCTACAGGGTTGGTAAGCAGAGGGCACAGATTTAAGGTGATTGGCAAATTCGTTTGTGGGATGTGTCCCTGGCCCAGCCTTCTTCAGCTGCTTCATCAATGACCTTCCCCCCAACATAAGGTCAGAAGTGGGGATGTTCGCTGATGACTGCACAGTGTTCAGTGCCATTCGCAACTCCTCAGATAATGAAGCAGTCCATGCCCGTATGCAACAAGACCTGGACGACGTTCAGACTCGGGCTGATAAGTGGCAGGTAACATTCGCGCCACGCAAGTGCCAGGCAATGACTATCTCCAACAAGCGAGAGTCTAACCACCGTCCCTTGACATTACCATTGCCGAATCCCCCACCATCAACATCCTGGGGGGTCACCAGTGACCAGAAACTTAACTGGACCAGCCACGTAAATACTGTGGCAACAAGAGCAGGTCAGAGGCTGGGTATTCAGCGGAGATTGTCTCACCTCCTGACTCCCCAAAGCCTTTCCACCATCTACAAGGCACAAGTCAGGCGTGTGATAGAAACATAGAAGATAGGAGCAGGAGTAGGCCATTCGGCCCTTCGAGCCTGCTCCGCCATTCAATGAGATCATGGCTGATCATCCAAATTCAGTACCCTGTCCCTGCTTTCTCCCCATATCCCTTGATCCCTTTAGCCTTAAGAAATATATCCAACTCCTTCTTGAATATATTTAATGAACTGGCCTCCACCGCCCTCTGTGGCAGAGAATTCCACAGGTTCACCACTCTCTGGGTGAAGAAATTCCTCCTCATTTCAGTCCTAAATGGCTTACCCCTTATCCTTAGACTGTGACCCCTGGTTCTGGACTCCCTGGCCATCAGAAACATCCTTCCTGCATCTAGTCTGTCCAGACCTGACAGAATTTTATAGGTTTTGATGAGATCCCCTCTCAATCTTCTAAACTCCAGTGAGTATAAGCCCAATCGACCCAATCTCTCCTCATACGTCATTCCTGCCATCCCAGGTATCAGCCTGGTGAATCTTCGCTGCACTCCCTCCATGGCAAGAACATCCTTCCTCAGATAAGGCGACCAAAACTGCACACAATACTCAAGGTGTGGTCTCACCAAGGCCCTGTACAACTGCAGCAAGACATCCTTGTTCCTGTACTCGAATCCTCTCGCTACGAAGGCCAACATACCATTTGCCTTCTTAACCGCCTGCTGCACCTGCATGCTTACCTTCAGCAACTGGTGCACAATAACACCCAGGTCTCGTTACACTTCCCCTTCTCTCAATCTATGCTCTCCTCTTGCCTGGATGAGTGCAGCTCCAACAACACTCAAGAAGCTCGACACCATCCAGGACAAAGCAGCCCCGCTTGATCGGCACCCCATCCCACCACCTTAAACATTCACTCCCTCCACCACCGGCGTACCGTGGCTGCAGTGTGTACCATCTACAAGATGCACTGCAGCAACTCGCCAAGGCTTCTTCGGCAGCACCTCCCAAACCCGCGACCTCTTCCACCTAGAAGGACGAGGGCAGCAGGCGCATGGGAACACCACCACTTCCAAGTTCCCCTCCGAGTCACACACCATCCCGACTTGGAAGTATATCGGCCATTCCTTCATCGTCGCTGGGAGGAATAAGGAGGCTGCATAAATAAGAGACTAAATGAGGAAGTGGAACAGCGGGAGCTGGGGGTACAAATACACAAATCACTAAAAGTCACGACGCAGGTTAATAAGGTCATTAAAAAAAGCAAACCAAAAACTAAGATTTATTTCTAGAGAGATAGAACTGAAAAGCAGTAAGTTATGTTAAACTTATATCGAACCTTGGTCAGAACACACTGTGCACAGTCCTGGTCTCCATATACCTTGGTTAGACCACACTTGGAGCACTGTGCACAGTCCTGGTCTCCATATACCTCGGTTAGACCACACTTGGAGCACTGTGCACAGTTCTGGTCTCCATATACCTTGGTTAGACCACACTTGGAGCACTGTGCCCAGTCCTGGTCTCCATATACCTTGGTTAGACCACACTTGGAGCACTGTGCACAGTTCTGGTCTCCATATACCTTGGTTAGACCACACCTGGAGCACTGTGCACAGTCCTGGTCTCCATATACCTCGGTTAGACCACACTTGGAGCACTGTGCACAGTCCTGGTCTCCATATACCTCGGTTAGACCACACTTGGAGCACTGTGCACAGTTCTGGTCTCCATATACCTTGGTTAGACCACACTTGGAGCACTGTGCCCAGTTCTGGTCTCCATATACCTTGGTTAGACCACTCTTGGAGAACTGTGCCCAGTTCTGGTCTCCATATACCTTGGTTACACCACACTTGGAGCACTGTGCACAGTCCTGGTCTCCATATACCTTGGTTAGACCACACTTGGAGCACTGTGCACAGTTCTGGTCTCCATATACCTTGGTTAGACCACACTTGGAGCACAGTGACCAGTTCTGGTCTCCGTATACCTTGGTTAGACCTCACTTGGAGCACTGTGCACAGTTCTGGTCTCCATATACCTTGGTTAGACCACACTTGGAGCACTGTGCACAGTTCTGGTCTCCATATACATTGTTTAGACCACACCTGGAGCACTGTGCACAGTTCCGGTCTCCATATCCCTTGGTGAGACCACTCTTGGAGCACTGTGCACAGTTCTGGTCTCCATATACCTTGGTTAGCCCACACTTGGAGCACAGTGCACAGTTCCGATCTCCATATCCCTTGGTTAGACCACACTTGGAGCACTGTGCACAGTTCTGGTCTCCGTATACCTTGGTTAGACCGCACTTGGAGCACTGTGCACAGTTCTGGTCTCCGTATACCTTGGTTAGACCACACTTGGAGCACTGTGCACAGTTCTGGTCTCCGTATACCTTGGTTAGACCACACTTGGAGCACTGTGCACAGTTCTGGTCTCCATATACCTTGGTTAGACCGCACTTGGAGCACTGTGCACAGTTCTGATCTCCATATACCTTGGTTAGCCCACACTTGGAGCACTGTGCACAGTTCTGGTCTCCATATACCTTGGTTAGACCACACTTGGAGCACTGGGCACAGTTCTGGTCTCCATATACCTTGGTTAGACCGCACTTGGAGCACCGTGCACAGTTCTGGTCTCCATATAACTTGGTTAGACCACACTTGGAGCACTGTGCACAGTTCTGGTCTCCATATCCCTTGGTTAGATCACACTTGGAGCACTGTGCACAGTTCTGGTCTCCATATACCTTGGTTAGCCCACACTTGGAGCACTGTGCACTGTTCTGGTCTCCATATACCTTGGTGAGACCACTCTTGGAGCACTGTGCACTGTTCTGGTCTCCATATTATTAAAATGATATACAGGCCCTGGAGAAGGTGCAGAAAAGATTTACGAGAATGATTACCAGAACTGAGAGATTATGGCCTAGAAATTAGGTTTGCCTCCGCCAGGGCTTTTGCGCCCGAAATTTTGCGCCCGCGATAATTGCCGCTGCGCCCGCCAAAAATTCAGCTGCCCCGCGTCCAGATGGCTGCGGGCGCTAATGGAGGGTTTCAGCGCCTCGCTATGGGCGCTGAATGCAGGTTTGCGGCGCTAATCCCCCGCTGCGGCACCCGATGCGGTGCGGCAGGCTGGGGTACTGCAGGCCTCCTCCTTCTGTTAAGGAGGAGCTGCCTGCAGCCGACCGCTGACCGGTCGATTCGCCCGACAAATGAGCCCGGCACCTCGGAGAAGTGCCGGGCTCGCGGGCCACACACATCAGTGCCGCGGGGGGGTGGTGGAGGAGTCCGGGGAGGGAGGTGCGGGCAGGCGGCCGCCGGGAAAGCGGCCGGCCGCCGCTCCACCTTAATGCGCCGGCGCTACGTGCTGCAACATCCCGTTGAACAATCGTTGGTTGCGGCTGCCACGGGCGAGGCGGCCGCAACTGAATTTGGGCGTCCGGCCGCGTTACCACGGCAACCGGGACGCTGCGCACACCGATGACGTCATCGGTGCCGGCGCAGCGCTACCGGCTAACGCCGATGGTAGGGCCCAACGCAATTTCGATCGCGGCTATAATTCCGGCGCAAGGCCCTCTAACGCCTCTAATTGGGCGCTAACCCCACCGAATTTCTAGGCCTATATCTCTCTGTCTCTCTGTCTCTGTCTCTCTGCCCCTCTCTCTCTCCACCACTAAGATGTATAGAATCATAGAAATTTGCGGCACAGAAGGAGGCCATTCGGCCCATCTTGTCCGCGCCGGCCAACAAAGAGCTCTCCGGCCTAATCCCACTTCCCAGCTCTCGGTCCGTAGCCCTGTAGGTTACGGCACTTCAAGCACATATGCGAGTACTTTTTAAATGTGATGAGGGTTTCTGCCTCTCCCACCCTTTCAGGCAGTGAGTTCCAGACCCCCACCGCCCTCTGGGTGAAGAACGTTCTCCTCAAATCCCCTCTAATCCTTCTCCCAATTGCTTTAAATCTCTGCTCCCCTGGTTATTGAAAATAGGTCCTTCCTGTCCACTCTATCTCGCAAATGGTATGTTGGCCTTCATAGCGAGAGGATTCGAGTACAGGAACAAGGATGTCTTGCTGCAGTTGTACAGGGCCTTGGTGAGACCACACCTTGAGTATTGTGTGCAGTTTTGGTCGCCTTATCTGAGGAAGGATGTTCTTGCCATGGAGGGAGTTCAGCGAAGATTCACCAGACTGATACCTGGGATGGCAGGCATGACGTATGAGGAGAGATTGGGTCGATTGGGCTTATACTCGCTGGAGTTTAGAAGAATGAGAGGGGATTTCATTGAAACTTATAAAATTCTAACAGGACTGGACAGACTAGATGCAGGAAGGATGTTCCCGGTGGCCGGGGTGTCCAGAACCAGGGGTCATAGTCTAAGGATAAGGGGTAGGCCATTTAGGACCGAGATGAGGAGGAATTTCTTTACCCAGAGAGTGGTGAACCTGTGGAATTCTACAGAAGGCAGTGGAGGCCAGTTCATTAATGTAGTGTATGTGCCTTTAAGTCAGAACTACTTTTTACAGCTCCTGTATACTGTAGTACCGGCAGTGACCACACCGGTATATAAGCTGTGCGCATGCCTCTGTACCCCAGTCTAGAGATTACCCTCCTCCAGTAAAGACCTGTGTGATGAAATATGCCTTCATCAACTGCCCAACGCATTACCGGCACCCGGCTACCGACCATAGAACATATATATCAGAAACGCTGCCTACGGAGGGCACGGACCATCATCAAAGACCTTACCCACCCCAGCCACAGTCTGTTCGCCCTCCTACCATCTGGAAGACGCTACAGATGCATTCGCACCCGTACGACCAGATTTAGGAACAGCTTCTTTCCCAGGGCTGTCATCCTACTGAACTCCACAAATAAACACTAAAGCCTGCACATCTGCCGATGCACTTTATTCACTTTATTATGGTCATATTTATGCTAATATATATGTACAAATGTATGTTGAAATGTTTAAGTGTCCTAATCCAAACTGTACACCCTCGGGAGCCGCAAGCCTACATTTCGTTGTACTGCACTTGTGCACTAACAGTGACAATAAAAGTTGATTTGATTTGATTTGATTTTTGATTTGATGTGTTTTACCTGCTTGTATTTTACCTGCTTGTATTTTACCTGCTTGTATGCTACCTGCTTGTATTGTGAACCACCCCCTTTTGTTCCTATTGTGTGTATTGGCTACGCCCCTGTCTTTTGCCATATAAAGGTCTCAGGAGCTGTATGAGTCATTCACTACCAGACGAACCCGATGTGGGAAGACCTGCTATGCTGCTGTGTTCTTAGTGATTAAAAGCCTTCAGTTGAATCCTTGTCTTTGAGTCATTGATCAATTTTAATCACTAAAACACCAAGATGGATCGACTCTTGAAACCAGAGCGCTTGGATCTGGACCCCCATGCCTCAGACGCAGCCACACAGTTCGGACACTGGTTCCAATGCTTCGAATTTTTCATTGCAAACTCATCCACTGCCATAGCCGCAGCCGAAACCGCTACCGGAGGCATGAAACTGGGAATCCTGCGAAACTGGGTGAGCCATCGGGTCTCCCCTCTCATCCAAGATGCCACCAGCTACGAGGAGGCCTGCACCATCCTGAAGGCCCACTACGCGCGGCCAATAAACGTGGTGTACGCCAGGCATCTTCTGACTACTCGCACGCAGCGGCATGGTGAGTCACTAGAGGACTTTATACTAAACCTAAAAGTACTGAGCCGAGACTGTAACTGTAAGGCCGTGTCTGCCATCGTGTACACGGAGGAGCTGATTCGAGACTCCCTTATTGCGGGCCTCAGTTCAAATTATATTCAGCAGAAACTGAGAATCCTTGTCTTTGAGTCATTGATGGCATATCAACCTGTTATTTGTTAATGTACAGCGTCCGTGTGATTATTTATCCATTGAACCACGGATCTAACAGTGGCGACGAGTGTCGATTCGAATCTACCTGCAACATAAAAAAAAAAAAATAGTCGAGTCCAGGAACACGGGCGTGGACCACGAGCAACCGCCCAGCAGTCAGGCAGAGATCCAACTTCGCTGGGGAGGCTGTGGAGAGCCGGGCTTGGTTCCCCAGCCACAACGAGCAGTAAGAGACCGACGACAGGTCCAGAGCAGACCCTTCCCGAGCAGCGGCGGCTGGAGCCGACCGACGGCAGAGAGAGAGAGCCGAGCAGCGTCGACGGGGTAAGACAGAGGGTGAAGAGAGCAGGGCGCAGCCGGGGGTTGATCACCGCGCGGCGTCGAGGAAAAATACTGCAAACCGGAGAGAGAGACGGTAAGAAACAGCCGGGTTCTAGACTGAGCGGCGTCGACAAATATCAAGAGAAGAACGCGCAGAGCACAGCCAGGGATCACGGGGCGAAGCAAGGGGAGACGCCATTGAGCCGCGGAGAAGCAGGGCGGGCGCGGGAAGGAAGGAAAGCGCGGGAGACGCCATTTTGTGCCAGCGGAGAAGAAGGGGAAGCGCGGGAGGCGCCATTGGTGATAGTTAACGCACAACCAAGGATGCCGAAGAGTGGCAGTATCTCTACATTCGACAATGAAGTCGAAGATTGGGCGACATATGTGGAACGTATTGAGGTGTACTGCAGGGCGAATGAAGTGCCAGATGCTAATAAAGCACTGGTTCTGTTAAATTCCATGTGTGCAAAAACTTATGGATTACTGCGAAATCTAATAACCCCAGAGAAGCCGGTAAACAAGAATTTTGAAAACATAGTAGAAATCCTACAGGACCACTTAAACCCCACACCGCTGCTGATAGCAGAACGATTTAAGTTCCATAAAAGGAACCAACACAAAGACGAAAGCAATGCTGAATACCTAACGGAACTGCGCAAGCTATCGAAATACTGCCAGTTTGGAGCGGGACTAGCAGACACGTTAAGGGACAAGTTTGTGTGTGGGCTACAAAGTGAAGGAACCCAGAAACGGCTTCTATCAGAAAAGGACCTTACGCTGGACAAAGCTTTCAGTATGGCAGTACCCCCCTGCACTTTCTATACTCCTCTAGGGCTTCCACTGGTTTTAGTCCTTTGTATCTGCCAAAAGCCTCCCTTTTTTTCTTAATCCATTCTTGTATATCCCTTGACATCCAGGGTTCCCTGGACTTGTTGGTCCCACCCTTGACCTTTACGGGAACATGTTGGCGTTGTACTCTCTCTATTTCCTTTCTGAAAGGCTCCCACTGCTCTGGAGTGGATTTTCCTACAAGCAGCTGATCCCAGTCCACTTTGGCCAGATCTTGCCTTATCATATTAAAATCGGCCTTCCCCCAATTTAGAACCTTAATTTCCGGTCCATCTTTGTCCTTTTCCACGACTACCTTACATCTCACCGAATTATGGTCACTGTCACCAAAATGCTCTCCTACTGACAATTCTACCACTTGCCCGGCTACATTCCCTAGAATTAGGTCCAGCACCGCCCCCTCTCTGGTAGGACTTCCTAGAGAGCAAATAATAAAAATGACAACAGAGAAGGTCATAGACTTAGGTAGCAGTGGGGAAATTAAAAACCAGAGCATGTCAGGAAGTGGCAGAAGGTATGGAGTAAAAGGTAAAGTAATAAAAAGGGCAAAAGCAGGAACTAAGTGTCACAAAACATATTTGAAAGTTCTCTCTCTGAATGCACGTAGCATTCGTAACAAAATAGACGAGTTAATGGCACAAATAACTACATATGGGTATGATCTTGTGGCCATTACAGAAACATGGCTGCAGGGTGACAATGCCTGGGAATTAAACATACCAGGTTATTTAACGATCAGGAAGGACAGGCAGGAAGGAAGGGGAGGTGGGGTGGCTATGTTAATAAAGGAAGGAATCACTGTAATACAGAGAAATGATATTGGATCAAAAGATCAGGATAATGAAACAGTTTGGGTGGAGGTAAGGAATAATAAGGGGAAAAAAACACTAGTTGGCATAGTCTATAGGCCTCCGAATAGTTGCAACTCTGTTGGACGGAGTATCAATCAGGAAATAGTTGAGACTTGTAATAAGGGAGCATCTATAATAATGGGGGATTTTAACTACCATATTAATTGGACAAATCAAATTGGGCAGGGCTGCCTTGAGGATGAGTTCATTGAGTGTATTAGGGATGGGTTTCTTGAGCAGTATGTAACTGAACCGACCAGGGGGCAAGCAACCTTAGATCTGGTCCTGTGTAACAAGACAGGATTAATTAAAAATGTCCTAGTAAAGGATCCCCTTGGAATGAGTGACCATAACATGGTTGAATTCCATATTCAATTAGAGGGTGAGAAGGTTGGATCTCAAACAAGTGTGCTAAGCTTGAATAAAGGAGACTATGAAGGTATGAGAGCGGAATTGAGTAGAGTGGATTGGGAAAATAGATTAAAGGGTAAGACGATACATGATCAGTGGTGTACATTTAAGGAGTTATTTTACAACTTCCAAAAAAAAATATTCCACTGAGAAGAAAAGGGTGTAAAAGAAAAGACAGCCATCCGTGGCTAAGTAAAGAAATTAAGGATAGTATTCGACTAAAAACAAGGGCATATAAGGTAGCCAAATCTAGTGGGAGGATAGAGGATTGGGAAAACTTTAAAAGACAGCAAAAAATAACAAAAAGATTGATTAAGAAAGGGGAGATAGATTATGAAAGTAAATTAGCAAAAAATATGAAAACAGATAGTAAGAGTTTTTATAGTTATATAAAAAGAAAAAGGGTGGCTAAAGTAAATGTTGGTCCCTTAGAGGATGAGACTGGGAAATTAATGGTGGGAAATATGGAGATGGCAAAAACACTGAATGAATATTTTGTATCAGTCTTTACAGTAGAAGACACTAAGAATATCCCAACACTGGACAAACAGGGGGTATAGGGGGGGAGGAGCTAAACATGATCCAAATCACTAAGGAAGTGGTACTCGGTAAAATAATGGGACTCAAGGCGGATAAATCACCTGGGCCTGATGGCTTACATCCTAGGGTCTTGAGGGAAGTGGCGGTAGGGATTGTGGATGCATTGGTAATAATTTTCCAAAACTCCCTGGACTCAGCAAAGGTCCCGGCAGACTGGAAAACTGCTAATGTAACGCCCTTATTTAAAAAGGGCAGTAGACAGAAGGCTGGAAACTATAGACCTGTTAGCCTAACATCTGTGGTAGGTAAAATATTGGAGTCCATTATTAAGGAGACAGTAACAGGACATTTGGATAATCATAATTTTATAGGACAAAGTCAGCATGGTTTTATGAAGGGGAAGTCATGTTTGACAAATTTGTTGGAGTTCTTTGAGGAAGTAACATATAGGGTGGATAAAGGGGAACCAGTGGACGTAGTGTATTTAGACTTCCAAAAGGCATTTGACAAGGTGCCACACAAAAGATTATTGCTTAAGATAAAAAATCACGGGATTGCGGGTAATATTCTGGCATGGATAGAGGATTGGCTATCTAACAGAAGGCAGAGAGTTGGGATAAATGGTTCATTCTCGGACTGGCAATCAGTAACTAGTGGTGTTCCACAGGGGTCAGTGCTAGGTCCCCAACTCTTTACAATCTATATTAACGATTTGGAGGAGGGGACCGAGTGTAACATATCAAAGTTTGCAGATGATACTAAGATGGGGGGGAAAGTAGTGAGTGAGGAGGACATAAAAAACCTGCAAGGGGACATAGACAGGCTAAGTAAGTGGGCAGAGATTTGGCAGATGGAATACAATACTGGAAAGTGTGAGGTTATGCACTTTGGCAGGAAAAATCGTAGAGCAAGTTATTATCTTAATGGCAAGAAACTGGAAAGCACTGAAGTACACAGGGATCTGGGGGTCCTGGTGCACGAAACTCAAAAGGTTAGTATGCAGGTGCAGCAAGTGATTAAGAAGGCCAATGGAATGTTGGCTTTCATTGCTAGGGGAATAGAATATAAAAATAGGGAGGTATTGCTTCAGTTGTACAAGGTATTGGTGAGACCGCACCTGGAATACTGCATACAGTTTTGGTGTCCATACTTAAGAAAAGACATACTTGCTCTCGAGTCAGTGCAAAGAAGGTTCACTCGGTTAATCCCGGGGATGAGGGGATGGACATATGAGGAGAGGTTGAGTAGATTGGGACTCTACTCATTGGAGTTCAGAAGAATGAGAGGCGATCTTATTGAAACATATAAGATTGTGAAGGGGTTGGATCGGGTGGATGCGGGGAGGATGTTCCCGATGATGGGTGAAACTAGAACTAGGGGGCATAGTCTTAGAATAAGGGGCTGCTCTTTCAAAACTGAGATGAGGAGGAACTACTTCACTCAGAGGGTGGTAGGTCCATGGAATATGCTGCCCCAAAAAGCTGTAGAAGCTACATCATTACATAAATTTAAAAGAGAAACAGACAGTTTCCTAGAAGTAAAGGGAATTAAGGGTTACGGGGAGCGGGCAGGAATTTGGACATGAGTCTAGGTTCGGATCGGTCATGGCCCTGTGGGTAGCGGAGCGGGCCCAGGGGCCGTGTAGCCTGATCCTGCTCCTATTTCGTGTGTCTAATTCTGTTAGATTCAGGAGATGGTTCTGTGATAGTAGATTGGCGGTTAGGATCAGATCAGCCATGATCTTATTGAATGGCGGAGCAGGCTCGAGGGGCCGATTGGCCTACTCCTGCTCCTATTTCTTATGTTCTTATGTTCCTATGTTCTTATAAAGGTCAGGAAATACCTAAAATGGACTTATATGTATTGCCAAATGGAGTACCACCACTGCTAGGACGTGAATGGATCCGAAAGATACAATTAGATTGGCATTCCATACAGGCACTGAAGGTTGAGGCCAAAAAGGATGACGACGTCACACCTGGACGACTGTCAAAAATGCTAACTGATGCAAAAGAAGTGTTCCAGGAGGGACTAGGAACACTAAAAAGGAATAACAGCAACAATTAAAATAGAGGAAAATGCAAGCCCAAAGTTTCTGAAGGCCAGACCAGTGCCTTATGCGATCAGACCAGCGGTTGAAGCAGAGCTGGAAGGGTTGGAACGTTCAGGAGCACTGTCCAAAGTGGACTGGAGCGAGTGGGCTACACCCATCGTTCCTGTAATGAAGAGGTCATTGAGTAATACGCCTGGGGAACCAAAGAAGGTCCGCATCTGTGGGGATTTTAAGGTGACAGTGA
This sequence comes from Somniosus microcephalus, assembly GCF_052327205.1. Lineage (NCBI taxonomy): Eukaryota > Metazoa > Chordata > Chondrichthyes > Squaliformes > Somniosidae > Somniosus > Somniosus microcephalus. The sequence goes on along the minus strand of NW_028225187.1, from coordinate 16,379,514 downwards.
ACCCAGTCCTTCACACGGTGCAATATCCGCTTCCACGAATTGAGGATATTTTCGCCTCGCTATCTGGTGGTAAACGCTTCACCAAAATTGATCTAGCCCAGGCGTACTTGCAAATGGAGGTAGAAGAAGCTTCGAAACATTACCTTACGATCAACACCCATAAAGGTCTCTATCAATACAACCGGCAGGTGTTTGGAGTAGCCTCGGCTCCGGCTATCTGGCAAAGGGCGATGGATCAGGCCCTACAAGGGATTCCAGGGACCCAGTGTTATTTGGACGACATCTTGGTCACGGGCGAAAATGACGGTGATCACCTCGCTAACTTGGAGAAGGTGCTCGCCAGATTAAAGGAACATGGGCTACGAGCTAATTGCCACAAGTGCGAGTTTTTCCAGAAACAGATCTCGTATTGCGGCCACGTCATTGATGAAGAGGGGTTACATAAGTCCCCTGACAAGATTGAGGCAGTAGTCAAGGCCCCAGCATCGGGAAATGTGTCACAACTGAGGTCGTTTCTCGGGCTGGTAAACTATTACCACAAGTTCTTACCAAATTTGTCTACGGTATTACACCCACTGAACACCCTACTGCAAACAGGGGTACCATGGAAGTGGGATGACAAACGTAGACGAGCTTTCCAGAAGTGTAAAGAATTGATCACATCAAAAGAGGTGTTGGCCCATTTCAACCCAGCACTACCAATTCGTTTGGCATGTGATGCATCACCCTACGGCATTGGAGCGGTGCTGTCGAACAAATTCCCAGACGGGTTGGAGAGGCCAGTAGCCTTTGCGTCTTGGTCACTAACCTCAGCCGAGCGCAACTACGCCCAGATTGACAGGGAGGCCCTCAGCCTAGTATGGGGAGTAAAAAAATTCAACCACTATCTGCATGGGCAGAAGTTCACCTTGCTGACTGACCACCAACCACTTGTCTCCATCTTTAATCCTAAGAAGGGCGTGCCAGTGATGACTGCACAGCGGTTACAAAGATGGTCCCTGTTTCTAGGGGCGAATCAATATGAAATAGAATATAAAGGCACGAAACAGCATGGGAACGCTGATGGGCTATCGCGCCTGCCACTGCCTACGGTGGAGGAAGCACCAGCAGTGGACCCTATCGAGATATTTTATTCGTCGATAATTGAACGATTGCCAGTAACAAACGCGGATATAGAGAAGGAGACCCGCAATGATCCGACGCTGTCACGGGTATATGAATTGACGGTGAGGGGATGGCCAACTCATGGCGACTCACTGTTGCCAGCATTCTCATCCAGAAGTGAACAGCTGTCAGTATGCCAGGGGACAGTGATGTGTGGATCCAGAGTGGTGATTCCACCCAAGTTAAGGGAGAGAGTGCTAAAGGAGCTACATGAAGGTCATCTGGGGGGAGTGAAAATGAAAAGCCTTGCTAGGGCTTATGTGTGGTGGCCGGGAATCGATCAACAAATCGAAGACCTAACTAAGAGCTGCTTAGGATGCCAGAAGGTCCAAAATGCACCACCACATGCCCCTCTACACCCATGGGAGTGGCCCTCCTCTCCATGGCAACGGGTGCACATTGATTTCGCTGGTCATTCATGGACTCAATGTTCTTAATAGCAGTGGATGCTCATTCAAAGTGGCCTGAGGTGATAAAGATGTCTTCAACCACTACAGAGAAAATGATTGCAGTCCTATGGACCATATTTGCCAGAAACGGTTTGCCAGAGCAGATCTGTTCTGATAATGGACCACAGTTTGTGTCCGACGAGTTCCAAAAATTCATGAAAAGGAACGGGGTAGGCATTACACATCTGCCCCGTATCATCCAGCCACCAATGGATTGGCTGAGAGGTTCGTACAAACCTTTAAGAAGGCGATAAAGGTCATGTGTGACGAGGAAATTCCACGACAGCATAAGCTGGACAATTTCTTATTAGCCTACCGAAACGCGACACATGCAGTCACCAACCAGACCCCGGCCATGATGTTCTTTAACCGAAGGTTGAGATCTTGTCTGGACTTGCTCAGACCAAATGTGTGAAGAAATGTTGAGGACAAACAATTCCAGCACATCAACGAGAAGCCGACAAGGAGCTTCAATGTAGGGCAACCAGTCTTGGCCCGGGACTATTGAACAGAGAAGTGGCAACCCGGAACGATATGTACAAGGCAGGGGCCATTAATGTACACAGTGGATGTCGGGGAGAACATTGTGAGACGCCACGTCGATCAGATCTTAGCATCACAGGAATGCGTCAACCCCATGTCTCGAGTACCTGGGGATGAACCCGACATACCGGTAGCATCTACTTCAGGCCCAGTAGCAGTGGAACCCGATGAACTACCCGATGAAAGGGGGTCAGAATCGCCTCTGCACCAAGAACAAGAACCTCTGGAAAGGCGCTATCCCGAAAGGGTCAGGAAGCCGCCCCAAAGACTGAATCTAGAAATGGACTTTTGTTATTGAATGTACATGTAAAAATGTAATTGTTATTTGAATATTAAGGGGGTATTATTAATCTAAAAAGGGAGGAATTGTAGTGTATGTGCCTTTAAGTCAGAACTACTTTTTACAGCTCCTGTATACTGTAGTACCGGCAGTGACCACACCGGTATATAAGCTGTGTGCATGCCTCTGTACCCGAGTCTAGAGATTACCCTCCTCCAGTAAAGACCTGTTATTTGTTAATGTACAGCATCCGTGTGATTATTTATCCATTGAACCACGGATCTAACAATTAATATATTCAAGAAGGAGTTGGATATATTTCTTAAGGCTAAAGGGATGAAGGGATATGGGGAGAAGGCAGGGACAGGGTACTGAATTTGGATGATCAGCCATGATCTCATTGAATGGCGGAGCAGGCTCGAGGGGCCGAATGGCCTACTCCGCCATTCTATGTTTCTATGGCCCCTCGTAATTTTATATACACCTCAATTAAATCTCCCCTCAGTGTCCTCTGTTCCAAAGCAAACAAACCCCAGGCTATCCAATTCTTTCCGCATTGCTAAAATTCTCCAGGCCTGCCAGCCTCCTGGTTAAGCTCCTGAAAGCTCCGTTTGAAGTCTTGATGTTTGCTCACCTCTGACACAGATTTTCCCCGGTGTCAGTCTCCTCTCTCCCTTTGAAGCTCCTTCCCAAGTTGACGAGATTGACTCAGGTTAAAATCTCGTCACCCTCTCAGTCTAAACAGGAAACAGCCAGGAGCACACGTACGCTTGGTCGCTCTGCCACTTCACATTTCCAAAACAGGACTCAGCTGTTCCAGAACTTACATGGGAAACAGCAGCAAGTCCAGTTTCAATCCTCGGGGAGCCTTCTAAACTAACAAGGACAACTGGCAAATATCCAGCGCCTTTAAAGCAGTAAAATGCCCCAAGGCGCTTCACAGGAGCGATTATCAAACACAATCTGACACCGCGCCACATAAGGAGATATTAGGACAGGTGACCAAACGCTGGGTCAAAGAGGTCGGTTTTAAGGAGCGCCTTAAAGGAGGAGAGAGAGGCGGAGAGGTTTAGGGAGGGAATTCCAGAGCTCAGGGCCCCAGGCAGCTGAAGGCACGGCCGCCAATGGTGGAGCGATGGAAATCGGGGAGGCTCAAGAGGGCAGAATTGGAGGAGTGCAGAGATCCCGGAGGGTTGTAGGAGCTGGAGGAGGTTACAGAGATAGGGTTGGGGGCGAGGGGCCATGGAGGGATTTGAACAGGAGGATAAGAATTGTAGGGGCTGGAGGAGATTACAGAGATAGGGAGTGGGCGAGGGCCATGGAGGGATTTGAACAGGAGGATGAGAATTGTAGGGGCTGGAGGAGGTTACAGAGATAGGGAGGGGGGCGAGGGCCATGGAGGGATTTGAACAGGAGGATGAGAATTGTAGGGGCTGGAGGAGGTTACAGAGATAGGGAGGGGGCGAGGGGCCATGGAGGGATTTGAACAGGAGGATGAGAATTGTAGGTACTTCAGTCACATAAAGACCCAGATCGGAGCAACGTTTAATTTTTAGACAGGAACAGGAGGAGGCCCATTCAGCCCCTCGAGCCTGTTACACAGGAACAGGAGGAGGCCCATTCAGCCCCTTGAGCCTGTTACACAGGAACAGAAGGAGGCCCATTCAGCCCCTCGAGCCTGTTACACAGGAACAGGAGGAGGCCCATTCAGCCCCTCGAGCCTGTTACACAGGAGCAGGAGGAGGCCCATTCAGTCCCCTCGAGCCTGTTACACAGGAACAGGAGGAGGCCCATTCAGCCCCTTGAGCCTGTTACACAGGTACAGAAGGAGGCCCATTCAGCCCCTCGAGCCTGTTACACAGGAACAGGAGGAGGTCCATTCAGCCCCTCGAGCCTGTTACACAGGCGCAGGAGGAGGCCCATTCAGTCCCCTCGAGCCTGTTACACAGGAACAGGAGGAGGCCCATTCAGCCCCTTGAGCCTGTTACACAGGTACAGAAGGAGGCCCATTCAGCCCCTCGAGCCTGTTACACAGGAACAGGAGGAGGCCCATTCAGCCCCTCGAGCCTGTTACACAGGAACAGGAGGAGGCCCCTTCAGCCCCTCGAGCCTGTTACACAGGAACAGGAGGAGGCCCATTCAGCCCCTCGAGCCTGTTACACAGGAACAGGAGGAGGCCCATTCAGCCCCTCGAGCCTGTTACACAGGAACAGGAGGAGGCCCATTCAGCCCCTCTAGCCTGTTACACAGGAAGAGGAGGAGGCCCATTCAGCCCCTCGAGCCTGTTACACAGGAAGAGGAGGAGGCCCATTCAGCCCCCTCGAGCCTGTTACACAAGAAGAGGAGGAGGCCCATTCAGCCCCTCGAGCCTGTTACACAGGAACAGGAGGAGGCCCATTCAGCCCCCTCGAGCCTGTTACACAGGAACAGGAGGATGTCCAAAAATCTCTCGATCTCAGCCTTGAATATACTCAACGACTCAGCCTCCACAGCCCTCTGGGGCAGAGAATTCCAAAGATTCACTGCCCTCTGAGTGAAGAAATTCCTCCTCATCTCAGTCCTCAATGGCCGACCCCTTATCCTGAGACTGTGACCCCTGGTTCGAGACTCTCCAGCCCAGGGGGGAAACAGCCTCTCAGCATCTACCCTGTCAATCCCCCTCAGAATCTTGTATGTTTCAATGAGATCACCTCACATTCTTCTAAACTCCAGAGAGTATCGGCCCAATCTACTCAATCTCTCCTCATAGGACAACCCTCTCATCCCAGGAATCAATCTAGTGAACCTTCGTTGCACCGCCTCCAAGGCAAGTATCTCCTTCCTTAGATAAGGAGACCAGAACTGTGCCCAATACTCCAGGTGTGGTCTCACCAAGGCCCTGTACAGTTGTAGCAAGTCTTCCTTACTCTTATACTCCAACCCCCTTGTAATAAAGGCCAACATGCCATTTGTTCTCTACCACAGAAGGCAGTGGAGGCCAATTCATTAAATATATTCAAGAAGGATTTGGATAAATTTCTTAAGGCTAAAAGAGATCAAGGGATATGGGGAGAAAGCAGGGACAGGGTACTGAATTTGGATGATCAGCCATGATCGCATTGAATGGCGGAGCAGGCTCGAGGGGCCGAATGGCCTACTCCTGCTCCTAACTTGTATGTTGCTGTTTGCTTTCCTAATCGCTTGCTGTAGCTGCATGCAACCTTTCAGTGATTCGTGTACAAGGACCCCCAGGTCCCTCTGAACACCGACATTCCCCCAATCTCTCACCGTTAGTGAGGGGGCAAAGGGTGAGGTGGGGGACAGCCTCACTGCGAGCAGGGACGTCCGGAGGGGGGGGGGGGGAAGAGAAGGAGGCAGCTGGCGTGACGTGGGGGGACTGCATTGCGTTATTCTTGGTAGTCCGTACTGAGCACACTGGTGTCAGGAAGGGTGAGAGGGGGAGGGAGGGAGTGGAGGATAGGGGGAACAAGGGGACAGGGCACAGGCTGTTGCAGCGCAATGTCACATCATTGCCACACATCAAACAGCCCTATGACATCAACGGGATATCCTCCACCCTTTGCCCAGCTCACTGTCGGCAGCCAAACATTGCTTCCTGCCCTTCTCCACACACCGATTCTGTCTCCCTCTCTCTCTCTCTCTCTGTCTCTCTCCCTCTCTCTCTCTGTCTCTCTCTCTCTCTCTCTCTCTGTCTCTCTCTCTGTCTCTCTCACCTCGGAGTTGCGGGTTCGAAAGACCTGAGCCCCATAATTGACACTCCCCTGTGCCAGTACTGAGGGAGTGCTGCACTGTCGGAGGTAGATGTATATACTCTAGGACTTGAGCTCCATAATCCAGGCCCACACTCCCCGGTGCCAGTACTGAGGGAGTGCTGCACTGTCGGAGGTGGATGTATATACTCTAGGACTCCAGCCCCATAATCCAGGCCCACACTCCCCGGTGCCAGTACTGAGGGAGCGCTGCACTGTTGGAGGTAGATGTATATACTCTAGGACTCGAGCCGTATTATCCAGGCCCACACTCCCCGGTGCCAGTACTGAGGGAGCGCTGCACTGTCGGAGGTAGATGTATATACTCTCGGACTGGAGCTCCATAATCCAGGCCCACACTCCCCGGTGCCAGTACTGAGGGAGCGCTGCACTGTCGGAGGTAGATGTATATACTCTAGGACTCGAGCTCCATAATCCAGGCCCACACTCCCCGGTGCCAATACTGAGGGAGCGCTGCACTGTCGGAGGTAGATGTGTATACTCTAGGACTGGAGCCCCATAATCCAGGCCCACACTCCCCATTGCCAGTACTAAGGGAGCGCTGCACTGTCGGAGGTAGATGTATATACTCTAGGACTCGAGCTCCATAATCCAGGCCCACACTCCCCCGGTGCCAGTACTGAGGGAGCGCTGCACTGTCGGAGGTAGATGTATATACTCTAGGACTCGAGCCCCATAATCCAGGCCCACACTCCCCGGTGCCAGTACTGAGGGAGCGCTGCACTGTCGGAGGTAGATGTATATACTCTAGGACTCGAGCTCCATAATCCAGGCCCACACTCCCCCGGTGCCAGTACTGAGGGAGCGCTGCACTGTCGGAGGTAGATGTATATACTCTAGGACTCGAGCTCCATAATCCAGGCCCACACTCCCCGGTGCCAGCACTGAGGGAGCGCTGCACTGTCGGAGGTAGATCTATACACTCTAGGACTGGCTTGATGGCCAGCGCAGACACGATGGGCCGAAGGGCCTCTTTCTGTGCTGTATAACTCTTGGACCCTAGTGGCCAGTCGGAGTGGAAGGGGTTACTAAGGAATGCTTAAGCCCTGCTACCTGTGGACTCGTACGGAAGCCTGGCGACACGAGATCAGTACCTGCATGAGAAGCGAGCCGGGAGTTGAGCGGGGGGTGGCGGAGGGAGCTGGAAAGCCTGAAAGGAGTGTTGAGTCATTCTAACTTTCCGACCGCATATCAATATTCGATTCTGAGAAATTGTTTTCTCGTCTTAACTTCTTAGTAATATCTGCCTTCCTCTCTGAGTGAATTATTTCCCTTCCGCACCCCACCCCCCCCGCTCCAATGGCGCTCAATCTTACTTGGGTGTAGAGAAGATTTACAAGGATGATACCAGAAATGCGAGGGTCATGAGTTATACAGCACAGAGAAAGAGGCCCTTCGGCCCATCGTGTCCGCGCCGGCCATCAAGCCCTGTCGATTCTAATCCCATTTTCCAGCACTTGGTCCGTAGCCTTGTATGCTGTGGCGTTTCAAGTGCTCATCCAAATGCTTCTTGAATGTTGTGAGGGTTCCTGCCTCTACCACCCTTTCAGGCAGTGAGTTCCACATTCCAACCACTCTCTGGGTGAAAAAGTTTTTCCTCAAATCCCCTCCAAACCTCCTGCCCCTTACCTTGAAACTATGCCCCCTTGTTATTGACCCCTCTACTAAGGGGAAAAGTCCCTTTCTATCTACCCTATCTATGCCCCTCATCATTCTGTACACCTCAATCAGGCCCCCCCTCAGCCTTCTCTGCTCTAAGGAAAACAACCCCAGCCTGTCCAGTCTCTCTCCATAGCTGAAGCGCTCCAGCCCAGGTAACATCCTGGTGAATCTCCTCTGCATCCTCTCCAATGCAATCACATCCTTCCTATAGTGAGGCGACCAGAACTGCACACAGTACTCCAGCTGTGGCCTAACTAGTGTTTTGTACAGCTCCATCATAACCTCCCTGCTCTTATATTCTATGCCTCGGCTAATGAAGGCAAGTATCCCATATGCCTGTTTAACCACCTTATCTACCTGCCCTGCTGCCTTCAGGGATCTATGTACATGCACACCAAGGTCCCTCTGATCCTCTGTCCTTCCTAGGGTCCTACCATTCATTGTGTACTCCCTTGCCTTGTTTGTCCTCCCAAAATGCATCACCTCACACTTTTGAGGGTTAAATTCCATTTGCCACTGTTCTGCCCATCTGGCCAACCCGTCTATATCGTCCTGTAGCCTGAGGCTTCCCTCCTCGCTATTTACCACTCCACCAATGTTCCTGTCATCTGCGAACTTACTGATCATACCTCCTACATTCATATCTAAATCATTGATGTACACTACAAACAGCAAAGGTACCCAGCACTGATCCCTGCGGTACCCCACTGGACACAGGCTTCCATTCACAAAAACAACCTTCGACCATCACCCTCTGCCTCCTGCCACTAAGCCAATTTTGGATCCAATGTGCCAAATTGCCCTGGATCCCATGGGCTCTTACCTTCTTGACCAGTCTCCCATGTGGGACTTTGTCAAAAGCCTTACTGAAGTCCATGTAGACTACATCATGTATACCTAGCAGGGACAGTATAGAGGGAGCTTTACTCTGTATCTAACCCCGTGCTGTACCTGCCCTGGGAGTGTTTGATGGGACAGTGTAGAGAGAGCTTTACTCTGTATCTAACCCTGTGTTGTACCTGCCCTGGGAGTGTTTGATGGGACAGTGTAGAGGGAGTTTACTCTGTATCTAACCCGATAGTCACTAATAAATCCAATAGGGAATTCAGGAGAAACTTCTTTACCCAGAGAGTGGTGAGAATGTGGAACTCGCCACCACAGGGAGTGGTTGAGGAGAATAGTATCGATGCATTTAAGGGGAAACGAGACAAGCGTATGAGGGAGAAGGGAATAGAGGTTACACTGATAGAGTTAGATGAGGAAAGATGGGAGGAGGATCGAGTGGAGCATAAACGCCGGCACGGCCTGATTCTGGGCCGTAGAACCGATGCAATTGTCTCCCCCCCGCTCCGCCTTTCCTGGGTGGCGATTTGACCCCCCCCCCGGGGTCGCCAGAAGGGTGAGAGGTCACCGGTGCCCGGCGCTGACCCCAGGTCTCAGTGGGGCCAGAGGTCACCAGGTCTTGCGGCAGCCCATTACCTGACCGCCAAGCTCCAGACACAGACTGAGGGCAAGAGGCAGGATGTGTTCAGGAGCTGGGGGCTGCGTGTGACTCACTGCTGCTGGTATGTGAGTGACTGATGTGGTTAGACCACCTCAGGGATTCAAAGGAAGAGAGAAACACGGAGATTCACTGTCCCTCCCCCTCACTGTTTCTCACTCTCACTGTCTCTCTGTCTCTCTCTCTGTCTCTCTCTCTGTCTCTCTCTCTCTCTCTCTCACTCTCTCTCTCTCTCTCTCTCTCTCCCTGTCTCTCTCTGTCTCTCTGTCTCTCTCTCTCACTCAGTTCAGTTCAGTTCAGTTCAAATGCTTTATTGGCATGAAAGTTTACAGAGAACCATATTGCCAAAGCTTACATAGCAAAAAGGTACAGTTTTCCAACATTCTGTAGGTGTCAATCGATTTGACATTTGTTGGGTACATACAATATTACTTTTAAACAATATTAATTTTAAACAGTCTTTCTACTTCATTTGGTACGTTCAATATTAATTTTAAACAGTCTTACTTTTAAACAGTCCTCAGGTTGTGACATGTTGTTACATATTTGGCCCCAAGGTATGGTCTGTCTCCTTCTCCTAGGACTAATCTCAATTTTGACAGATCATCCAATTCCTTGAAATCTGGGGTTGTTTGGCTTAGCTTGTTGAATAATATGTTTCTTGATGTGTTGAATTTTTCGCATTTTAGGAGGAAATGCATTTCTGTTTCAACCTCGCCAGCCAGACATTGATCGCATATTCTATTCTCTCTAGGCTGCCAGGATTTCTTGTATCTGCCTTTTTCAATTTCCAGTTGGTGGTCGCTTAGTCTGTACCTGGTGAGGGTCTGTCTCTGTTTTGTGTCTCTGATGGTCATGAGGTAGTCTGCCAGTTTATATTCTCTTTTTAGGGCCCGGTAACATTCTAATCTGCTTTGGCTTTCGGTTATTTTGTTCCAATGTTCCAGGTAGGTTTCTTTGCATTTTTTAATGATTTGGTTCACTCGGATTGGTGTTTGGACGGCTGTGTTGGTCTGGGGCTGGTCAGGGTCCGGCTGAGTACTTAGTTTCAGTAGCAGCTGACTCAGGGGACTCTTTTCTGGGTTTAGCTCTTGGGTCTGAAAGGCTTTGAAATGAAGGGTGTCTGGGGAGCTAGATTTGAGGTGATTTAGGAAGTTTAGTGCTCGTTTTTGGATGTTTATTATCAGTGGGTATCTGCCTAGTTCGGCTCTGCATGCATTTGTTGGCGTTTTTCTTTGGGTGCGAAGGATGCTTCGGCAGAATTCTGCATGTAGGGCTTCTATTGTGTGTTTTTCCCATTTAGTGTAGCTTTGGTGATTTAGCGGGCCCCATACTTCACTACCGTACAGTGCAATGGGCAGGATTATGCTGTCAAATATTTTGAGCCAGATTTTGATTGGGATTTGGATGTTGTAGAATTTTCTTTTTATTGCATATAGGGCTCTTCGGGCTTTTTCTTTTAGTGCATTCACTGCTATGCTGAAGCTCCCTGATGCTGTAATAGTTAGACCAAGGTAGGTGTAGCTCATAGTGTGTCCTATAGTGGTATCACTGAGGGTAAACTGGTATTTGTTTTCCTGACATCTGGGTCTCTTCTGAAAAATCATGATGTTGGTTTTCTTTAGATTTACTGTTAGAGCCCAATTTTGGCAGTATTTGTCGAGTAGGTCTAGTTGTTGCTGTAATCCCTGTTCTGTGGGAGACAGCAGAACCAGGTCGTCCGCATAGAACAGGGACTTCACTTCTCCATCCAGGAGACGGAGACCTGGTGACTCGCTTTGCTCCAGCATATCTGCTAATTCATTTATGTATATGTTGAACAGGGTCGGGCTCAAATTGCAGCCCTGCCGGACGCCTCTTCTCTGGGTGAAGAAATCGGTGCGTTTGTCTCCAATTTTGACCCCGCATTTGTTTTTCAGATACATTGATTTAATAAGGTCATAGACTTTGCCCCCTATTCCACACTGAAGAAGTTTATAATAGAGCCCTTCGTGCCATATAGAGTCAAAGGCTTTCTTGAAGTCGATGAAACAGGCGAATATTTTCCCATTTTTTGTTTGGTGTATATGTTTTTCAATGAGGGTGTGAAGGGTATAGATATGGTCGGCGGTGCGGTGTTTTGGAAGAAAGCCTATTTGGTTTTTTCTGAGGATATTATGTTTGTTAAGAAAATCAAGTAATCTACTATTTAGAATACTGCAGAATAACTTCCCTAGACAACTGTTGACACAGATGCCGCGGGTAGTTATTTGGGTCTGATTTGTTTCCACTTTTATATATGGGGGAGATTAGTCCTTGGCACCAGATATCGGGAAAACAGCCTGAGCGTAATATGATGTTGAATAGTTTGAGTATCGCACCCTGCATCTCCATATTGCTGAACTTGAGCATTTCATTTTTGATGTTGTCTGGGCCACAGGCTTTCTTTAGGTGGAGAGATTTTGTTTTTGTGGCCAGTTCTTTCCATGTGATTGGGGAGTCTAGAGGGTTTTGGTTGTCTTTAATTGTTGCTTCTAATGTGTGGAGTTTTTCTGTGACCTGATGTTGACTTGGGTTTGTTTTGTTTATTGGGATGTCTTTGTAGAGGTTTTCAAAATGTGTTCTCCAGATGTCGCCATCTTGGATTGGTAATGCTTGCAATTGTGTTGTACTCAGGTTATTCCACATTTCCCAGAATTGTTTTGGATTGGTGGAGTTTTCAATTTCTTCGAGTATTTTGTGGGTATAGTTTTGTGTTTTGTTCCTAATGGTGTGTTTATATCTTTTGAGGGTTTCATTGTATCTAGTACGTAGATTGTTTGGTTGCCGATGCTTTTGGTTTGATATTTTTCTCAGGTCTTTTCTGGCATTTTTGCATTCGTGGTCAAACCATTTCATATTTTTATTTTGTCTTTTGTGACGTTTCCTCTTCTGTTTCACGAGGTCGGCTTTTACAGCTGCCTCATGGAAGATCATATTTATATCCTCTATGGCCGTGTTTACACCATCTCTGGTGATCTCATATAGATTTTCTTTAAATTTTGAAATTTTACTTGTGAGATCAGGTGAATTTAGTGCTGTGATGAATTTATCTCCACTGTCTGGGGCCCATCTGTATGTCTGGTTTATTTTATGTAGCTTACTGTGTTCCTTTTTGTGGCTGTAGTTTGGGCAGAAAGTTTAAGGTACACATTTATTTGGTTATGGTCTGAGAGGGGGGATTGCTGCCTGACAGTGAATGAGTTGATATCGCAGGGGTCCAGGTCAGTGATTGTATAGTCCACCACACTAGACCCAAGAGTTGAGGAGTATGTGAGTCTCTCTCTCTCTCTCTCTCCCTGTCTCTCTCTGTCTCTCTCTCTCTGTCTCTCTCTCTGTCTCTCTCTCTCTCTCTCTCTCTCTCTCTCCCTGTCTCTCTCTGTCTCTCTCTCTCTGTCTCTCTCTCTCTCACTCTCTCTGTCTCTCTCTCTCTCTGTCTCTCTCTGTCTCTCTCTGTCTGTCTCTCTCTCTCTGTCTCTCTCTCTCTGTCTCTCTCTCTGTCTCTCTCTCTCTGTCTCTCTCTCTCTGTCTCTCTGTCTGTCTCTCTCTGTCTGTCTCTCTCTGTCTGTCTCTCTCACTCTCTCTCTCTCTCTCACTCTCTGTGTCTCTCTCTCTCTCTCTCTCTCTCTGTCTCTCTCTGTCTCTCTCTCTGTCTGTCTGTCTGTCTGTCTGTCTCTCTCTCTCTGTCTCTCTCTCTCAATTCACAATTCACAATTCAAATGCTTTATTGGCATGAAAGTTTACAGAGAACCATATTGCCAAAGCTTACACAACAAAAAAGTACAGTTTTCCAA